>NC_041383.1:606125556-606126199 GCF_002162155.2 Triticum dicoccoides
AACATCGATGTTTCAATTCGGTGTACATTGTAAGATTTGAACTAAGGACCATGCATACGAGTAATGATTTCAAATTCGTGCCATACTAAGTTTCGAAAAGTTGACATTGACTCAATTTGTTGTGCTTTTTTGTAGGTCATATGTTTGAATCCATCCAAAAAATTTCTCACTACCGTGGTGTTCATCATATACATATGAATTTGTATTAAAAAAGTAGCGTGGATATAGTGAAATGCGAAATCCACGTTAGAATTGGAGATCGCTACGTGACACACACACTAATTAAAATAACAAATTGTGTTACACACACTCTAATCCACGCTAGCATGGATACCGTTTCGATTTTTTTCAAATAACTCCTCATTAATTAATTTATAGTACTCCCTCTGTTCACTTTTATAAGACCTTGAAGACATTTTAGACAATGTGCAAAACAGTTCATTTTAAGTTGTCTGAAACGACTTACAAAAGTGAATGGGGGGAGTATCTCGTTTCGAATGACTAATTATTGCAAGGAAAACACGGGCATGGTAATACATACAGATTCGTTTGCAAATGAAAGAAGATTTGTTTGCATTCTCAAATGTAGGCGCACCAGGCACACCAGGGTCATGTCGGGGTGGAAGCTGCTTCGGTGCCTTAA
>NC_041383.1:606126578-606164112 GCF_002162155.2 Triticum dicoccoides
ACGTTTCAGATTGAAATATCTGGCGGCCCCAATTCCAGCCCTGCAAAATCTCTCTTCTCCACCGTCCCCTTCCGCGCCCAGATTGCTCAAATCCCTAATTCACCGCCAACCGAAGCAAAGCTCGAATCACCCCTCGTCTCGTCTCTTTCACCACCTTTGTGTCGGACGACAACGACGAAGAAGACGGTCGCACTTCACCACCGCACCGGAGCTACCTCATCTACGCCCTCGTCCACCGCACGGGGTGGTCCACCAACAATGTCGGCCGCTGCAACCGACGTGCCTCACAGACACCGAGTTCCACTGCATCAGGTGAGCTTCACCAACGCTGTCTCCCAGCTCACCGGGGCTACTTCACTGAGCACATCGTCGCACCTCCGCCACCCGAGGCCGTTGGGGCTTCACCAACGGTCTCGTCCACCGCATCATAGCACTCCGCTGCCACTCAAGATCTACATCTGTGCGCGGCCAGCCAATGCCAGCGCATCACCCTCAAGGGCTCTGAAGTGACCCACACTCTAGCTAGGCGAGCATGCCCAAACGCCGGCCCGAACTAGGTATCCTTTCACTGCTCTCTTATCTTACACGCCTATGCAACTCTGACTTTAACTCTTATTTGTTCTGGAGATATCATCTGAAACAAGCAAATCCATTTTTTAGCGAAGCATGACGGCGCTACGGGATCTGGTACACATCCTGCACACCCGTATAACCTTGTAAGTATCTGTCCTCCGGTACAACACCAAGGTCGATTCCTCTTATTTGATCAACCATTCACCGTGTCAAAAATGCAGAGGGGGATGCAAGGAGCACAAGGCCTGCACATCCAAGCAAGTGGTAACATGGACTTGTACATGGAACATCCCAAGCGCAAGCAAAGCTGCAGTGAGCCTGTACAACGAGCTAGCGTAAGTCCCTGCATTTTATTTAATTCGTACTGGCACTCGTGTATGATTTGTGTGCAGTGGCGGATCCACGAATTCAAGTTACCAGGGGCGAACATTTAACTTAAAATATACGAAGGCACTTGCACTCCGGAAATCAACATAACTTGAGAAATGTGAAGCTACATGCACTTTGAAAACCAGCTAATGATCCAAAGTAGTTCAGATTATAAACACTAAATTATGCAAGCACCAAAAAACACAAAATGCAACATCGTGTACAAGGACTACAAACATGGTTTGTACCTGCTTGAATTATTCATCTCTGGCTGAAAATATCGAAGTGTAATTACACCCATAACCAGTGCGCAATGCATATCAATATATCTTTCCTGCACAAGTATGTCAATAGTTTCAAACAACATATTAGAATAGTATTTATGCTATGTTGTCATGATATGTGGACTTTCTGGTAGATGGCCTCGATGTTTCCTCAAGCTATGAAAATTCACTATAATTTGCTTGTCATCAATGCCTGCAAATCTCTGTCTCTCTCAACATAGCAGATCATCATTAGACACTGAATCCTTCAATGAGCTTGCAAAATGCTTGCATTAGATCCCTCATTAGACACTATATGTTCATCACCGGGAGCATGTAAATTTTTTGCATCAAATCCTTCATTAGCAGTCTGTTCATTAGACAGTTCAGGCTCAAGAACAACATGAGTTTGTATGTTTGCATCGGAAACTTGATTAGATACATCAGATTCAGTCAGTTCAGTATTGATTGGGGGAGTTATAAAATAAGTAGAAATTGGTTTTATTTTCTCATAGATTCCCTACATACAAGTAGTTTTACAACACCCTCAGGTTTAACTATTGGCAAGAAATTGAAGAGTTGAATTAGATATAATCAGGGATGTGATGTACCTGCTCGTTGCGCATGCTACTCTTGCAAGCTGCGACTGTCCGTTTGTGCAAGCTTGATGCCATGCCCGCGCTGCCGCTGTTGCCTCCCACGCAGGCTACACCCAGGGTTGGATCTTCATCTTCTTGTCCTTTCGTTCGCTTGAAGCCCAGCGACTGCCCTCCAACGAGGGTGCGAGGAAGTGCTGTGTCGGTTTGTCCAGCGGCGGCTAGGTTAGGAGTGAACCAGACTAGAGGCTGGAGCGAATCAATTTGGATATTTCCTGCTGTCGATCGATATGGGAGGCGCTCGTTTGGGCCGCGAGCCTGCTATAGGGCCTGCCTTGCACTTATGTTATTGGCCCATCCAAATCGAAACACTTTTCTTCATTTTTTACATTGCCTGCTCGTACATTGGGACAAACAAAACTAGCTTGGGCCAACCTTGACGACTCAAACTAGGTGCACACTTTCCAGCCACCTGAGGCGGCTGCCCATACCAGCCCCTATGGTGGCGTCGCCCCTTATGCGTGTATGATTGGGTAGTGAAAAATATTCCAGTGGCGCTTTGATTTACCCATAGAATGGTTGAATTGCTTGTTTCCATGAACTGAGTTCACCAATAATGTGAAGGATGCCAGTCTTTTCATCCTTCGCTTAGATCTCGATATGCCAAAAGTAATCACATGAAATATAAAGTAAAAGCCAATGTGATGTGTGTGGCTACAACTAGTCTGACTACACGTCCTCATATAACATATCAATGATGCATCATCTGACCAGATTAACCATTCGACTTACCAATGCAGTGTGGGAAGAAAGAAGTATTGGGACTACGAATCCAAGCAATTGATGCCATGGACTCCTTCGTACAACCTTGTAAGCGAAAAAGAAGTTGCAGTGTGCCCGTACAAAGAACTAGCGTAAGTTCAGTTACCTACTTCTCGGAATTTTAGTTAGCCACTTATTGCAAAATTGTTCAATTACGTTGCTTGGCTTAATTTAGTTTGCTACTGATTACATAATGCCACGGCCTGTTAATCATATTGTAGACTGCGCCTAGATATGTGTTTGATACTTACTGTTAAGAATTACCTGTTTACCTTAACTTAAATATCTACTTGTTTGTTTAACTGATTTGCTGCTGCAATAGCAGGTTACAATGATGTTAATAACTACTTTTTAGCATCCAATTGAAACTCTTTAATCCTTGTTTGTTTAACTGGTTTGCTGTCATACCTCCCAGTTGAGATGTTTTGCTAACTTCCACTTTTCTGAATCCAATCGGAACTTTAATGGCAAAACAGGTTAGCCCAAGATCAAAGAGCGAGGTCACCATGGACATTGCATCATCCCACAGCAGTGGCACCGGCCCAATCATGCATTATGAATTGCCAATTGCTGATGCTCTAGAGGCTAAATTAGTGGTAGAAAGAGATTCTGCTTCTACACTTAGAGATGAAGTTGACATGTTGAGGAAGCAAACAACACAATCACAAGCAGTACTCAAGACAACCATTAAATATTTGGTGGATTTCAAAACGAAGCAAGCTGAGACTGACCAGATTGTTAAGGTCCTGAAGGAAAAAAGGAAATTAAATTCCTACTTGGTAAATCATAGGTGAAATGTTATTTCCATCATTGAATAACCTTTGTGTTGTCCGTTCATGTAATCAATCAAACCATTTGTTTTAGAGATCTTGTAATAATAGTTTTGTTTTTGTTCTTGGTTTGTAATTTTATTTGAGCACAAGTCTGCATTAATTGATAAGACTCGGAGACAATTCATTTGGATTGTTGTGCCAGACCTACAAATATGCCAATCGGGCTGAATGTGCATTCAGCAATAGTAGTAGTATAGAT
The DNA here is from genome assembly GCF_002162155.2 of Triticum dicoccoides. Classification (NCBI taxonomy): domain Eukaryota; kingdom Viridiplantae; phylum Streptophyta; class Magnoliopsida; order Poales; family Poaceae; genus Triticum; species Triticum dicoccoides. Next base: position 606,130,234 of record NC_041383.1, read on the forward strand.
GGACCATAAGTGGCACGCATCGGAAAGGGCCAAGATGCTGGCTAAAAAAGGATGTTGTTGTAGCCAAAAAAAGTACAGCGGCCTGGCTTATGTATGTTAGTTGATATTATTGATCCATATACTCTATAAGTGTTTATATGTCTGTTAGTTCTGTACATTCTTGGTTGATTGACTTGGTATTTGAATCTTGATACATCGCTTGTGTACATATCTAAATGGGAGTACACATTATGCTGCTTGTGACATTTGAGTTGGACATGAAGTGTTCCAAATATTCGAATTCAACTTAATTTGGATTCTAGCTTCTGAATTTGAGTATCGGCATTTGTAAACCATATTCATATATGACAGTGGAATACATCTTTGTCGTCCTTTTGAAGATATATAAAAACACGTAGAATGATTTATAAAGATTGATATAGGAATACAAAATGGATTCGACTTTAGTTGCTAGGGTAAACGTGGATGCTTATTGTCCCAAAATTCGAAAGAAGCGGCAAAATGTCCACTCCCACGTCGGCTGCCCGAAGCCAAGTGTTTGGGAGATGGAAATTACTGTCTACCCATTACACGGACAATCCATCGGCCCGATTTCCACTGCTCTAAATAGGGGTAGGTTAGTAACTTCAATTAGACGTGACACGACCGCCTCTAAGCCCATTCCGACACAGTGGGCGTCAAACATGGGCGGCAAAAGACATTTGATTCAAGCTCATCCGAAAGACCTATGTTTCTCCCTCCATTTCCCATTCATACACAGTGGGCGGCAAAATAAACTCGACTCGACCGAAATCGCCGTAGGCAAATATTTTCAATAGGGGCAGGTTTGTAACTTCACTCAGACGTGACACAACCGCCCTACCTGTCAGCCCCGTTCATACACCGTGGGCGCCAACCATGGGTGCCAACCACCCTCTCCTCGCCCGAAATTGCTCTGGGCAAATATTGGCGAGATGCGAGATTACCGTCCTATCCCCAACCGACGAGACGTCCAAATTTTAAACGGGGGCTAAGTTCGTAACTTTCCCATATTTCAGACAGGCGCGTCCCAAAAACATGGTTCCCCGTACCTCTCCCTCCATTTTCTAATTCATACACCGTCCGTGCTAGAACACCCCATCCCCACACCAGCCTCCGTCCGCCACCCCATCCATCGCCGCCATCCTCCACCACATCCATCGCCACCGTCCTCCACCATGCCGGAGCGCCTACCAAGACCGCGTCGTCCACTGTTAGAGATGGACGTTTCTCATCCACGGTGACGGACCAATAGCCTTGCATCGCGTCCTCTCGCTTCATCGGTGCCGTCGTCCTCTTTGCCTGGGCCACTCACACGACCCTCTCTTCCACCGCAACGGGACTTATCCCCCCATGCACCCGTCTACCATCGCAGATCTGCTTCAACGCCACCGACAGCCATCGCCCCCCGGATGCCTACACGGTGCCGCAAGAGAGGTGGTACTTCATATCTCCTCAACTTTTTGATCTCAACCAGAAAATAGATCTTAACTTGGTTACTCTAATTTCTTTTCAGCTCTTAGAATTTAGTTCTTAGTTCGAAGCAAACAATGGATGCTAAATATCATTTCTTCGGTTTGCAGCTTCAAATCTGCCATGGCACAGCCATAATATGGTTTATTTGATCATGCTTAGGGTTTAATTGATCATGTTGGTTCCGTGGTGGTTTCTTTAATAGAAATCGGAGGGGAAACCCTCTTTTGCTAAAAAAATATGCTGAGAGTTTCCCCCTTTTATGATCACTATACGATCAGAATACGTGCTTCGTGTCATAATAACACTGCTCCACCCATCAGGCTAAACAAGCTTAGTTGTTCAAATACGAATCTGATATTGTTAAAATAGAGTTGTTTAATTTGTCAGCTAAATATTCCTAAATTAGTTTCGAAAATGCATGTTCGCTGCTCGGGTGTGTATCTCTACAGGGTGCCCACGGTGGACCGGCCCACCCTGGGATTTTGGGTCGTCCCAGGCCCCGATTCCCCTCTGTTCTACTGCGCGCTTCCGATCTCTACTTGGCCCCAGCCGCCTACCTCGCCGGCGACTTGCCGTCCCCGGACGGCATGACTCTAGGAGGAGACGCCGGACTAACAGGAGGCCAGGAGCCGCTCGCCCAATAGCGTCACCGCTGCCCGGGCGCGCCACCGTGCCTACCTTCCTAGTCCGTTCAGGGCTCAGGCGTGCAGCACCCACCAAGCCAACCCAATTTATTCTGAGATACGTCCTCAACACTCAGCAGCCACTCCTCATCGCCCGTTTTCTAATTGATTCATTACTCATTAGGCAAGACTGTCATTAGGGTTTGTTGTGTGCTCAGTGCTACCTACACTTACCGGTTCAGATGTATTTTGGTAATCTTTAGTACCTCTAAAGTTCACAGGGTTTTCATAATTCCAGCCCTCGGAACAGAGACTAGTCATTTTGGATTGTTGGTCGTAGTGACATTGACCCAGATTACTACTGCAAGCCAGGTTTGTTGACAATTTTACTTGTCTTTCTTACTCATTCGATATAATATCCAATTATTCACGTCGATTAGTTGCAAACAATAAGTGCTAGACAAACTTCTTCATTCAGATTTTGGGCGGTCTCTTACTGCAGTTACAATTATGCATACTTGTCCTAGTAAGCTCATGAGTAAATGATTGATTCACTACATCTATGCTTGCCTTGTCATATTTGTTGTCAATATTCTTTTAGGGTGGACCACCCAGTTTCTAAATACTGGAACCGTAGACATGAGTGAATAGTATTTCTCTATGTGATCTCTTACATCATGTGTGGGCAACGAACACTGCATTGTATAGAAAGAAAGTGTCATTTCCCGCTTTTCCATAGGTTTCGATCTTTTACATGGAATACAATCTGCCAACTTGTTTTGTGTCGCACTACCAGCACTCCACCCTTGAAGCTAAACATTATGCCACTCATAATTGCTTAGTTTAATTGTTCAAATACGAATTTCATATGATTCTAATGTTCCTACTTCAGTTTTGAAATATGTGCCTGTCTGTTATAGAGACATAAGGGGTTTGTATTTCTGTGTGTGGTCTGGTCAGCATGGTTGGGGGGTGAACTTTGCATATTCAGGGGTTTATAGGGAGACACTCTTCGAGTTGAATCCGCAATGCATTCCATAGATAATCTGACTACTTTTTATGTTTTCATGAATCTCAAATTCTGAATAGCATCATAATGATTATGAGCTCGTGCGCATGAAAAGAATAAAGCAGAACAATGCCATGGCTGTCAAACTTGGCATTACGGGACTGAAATCAAGTCTAGATGCAATGCAATGCAAACGCTCTCCACCTACAGATTCATGCTCAGAATATGATCCTAACGATGATTATGAGCTAGAGGGAGACCTAAGTCAATGTAGCTCCCTAGTGCAGGAGTCAGAGGAAGATGCCCTATCTTATTCACCCATCAAGGTACTTGCTCTAACTTTCCAAGGTTACATTGCTCGCACATATCTTGCAACTGATGATTTGCATTGCTTCTACTTCGTTGAACTGCCATTAGCTTAGTTTACACATCATGTATGTGAATACGCCCTGCCTATCCATTTTCAGAACATATTCAATCTGTCATCATACCATATTTATCCATTCAAATGCCGTTCTTGTGTATCAGGCGTTAAAAAGGAAGAGCGTGATTGCTGATCATGGAGGAACACAAGCAAAGTATTTGGAAAAGGTAGTGGCACCTGATAAATCAAATAGCCCATTAGGTGTAGTTGCAATATCACCTGACCCACAAAACACCCCAACTCTAGCAGACTCTAGCCCTACTACACTGGTCATTTCTGATGCCCCAACTCAGCAGACCCCAACTGTAGCAAATAGTATGATTATTCCAGTTGACATAGCACCAGCTCTACGACGCAAAACCCCCATTCCAGCAAAGAGTACACCAAATCCAGTTGCCAAATCCCTTTTCGAACCAGAGAGAGCCCCAATTGCATCAAATAGGACCCCTGTTCCATTTCTTCCCAGTTTAGAAGACGAAGCTTATGTTGTTGTCAGGAACTTTGTGTGCATCTTTCCTTCATGGAAAGATTATACCGCAGACAGAGAACAATTTCCAGTCTTCCTCTGCAACTTACGGGTAAGTAATGTACTAATGTTATTCATGGTCATTACTGCATATGTTTCTGCTGACAGAAGACACAAGACTTCATTCTTTTAAATAGGCAAGGAGCAAACTGGATTGTGAAGACGAGCAAGGGTTGGTTGCACTTTTCAAGCACGCGTTGATGAAGTATCGTTCCTACCTGAGGCAAGCGCACTTCAATGGCAAGCCTCTAAACAAAATTTCTATAAAGTCTCGGGTGCTACATTTATCCGACGGTAACTGGAATAATCTTGTTACACATTGGTCTCGGCTGCAGCGTAAGGTACTATATATGATATCACATCACAATTTGAACTACATTTCTCCATTTGCCTTAATGTCTCACTTGTACAAAAACTGTTAGCAGAAGAACGTTCGTTCTCAAGGGACCACGGAATCTCGCAACTATACTACACACTGCATTGCTCTTGTGAGTACCTCTTGCCGTGTATGACCATACTTACTTTCATAGTTGTTTGATTATGTAGCATCACTACACATGTTAGCCTTGTAATCGTCCATTTGGTGGACATTATAAGATCCGTATGGACTCTTACATAAATTTATAATCAACCCAATACTTTTCAAGAGGTTTAGCTCTACAGTCCTCTTGTAAGGACTGAACGTGGTCTATCACTGTACTTACATTAACAGCTATTCCCTCCGTCCCATAATATAAGAATGTTTTGTACAGTACACCAGTGTTCAAAACACGCTTGTATTATGGGAAGAGGGATTGGTTCATTGTGTAACATTCTGCGTCTTATCTCCCCCGCACACCATTTACTAAAAAAGATCAGATCTATATTTAATCTTACCAACAAGTAGAATACAGACAATGCCAGTGCAGAAGTGTAGCCCATTGCTCTTGTCAGTACATTTTATCCTGTAACGCTTGTACTTCGAGGGATTGGTAGTTGATTATGTAGCATCAATCTGCATCTTATCTTCATTATCCTCTATCCCTTCCAGTATTATCATATCTATAATTACTCTCTATAAAATGTAGAGTACAGGCAATGCTTATGAAGAAGATTCTGTGCTGAAATTCTTGAGTTATCCTTCCCTTGACATGGAGAAGGGCATTATAAAGCCGGTGTTAACTGTTAATGTAAGTCAGTCCTTCTAAAGCCTTTATCCTCAAATGTTGTTTAATTTTCTCATACTCCCTATCGTTTACTGTTGTTTAGTTTGTTGTTTCTACCAAAATGTGTTCGCAAGAACCGTAAGTTCTAAGTTTTACTTGTAAAACCAAATTCCTTATTCATACCATGCACATTACTTAATACTCCCTATATGTATGCTTGTTTTTGTGGATCTATAATCCAGTGTGTGGTGAAGCAGCCCACGTTTGCACCTTATCATCTCCTGTTTTATCTTACTGATGTGGCTAATGATATGAACAACATGCCATGCACATTATCCAAAATAGATACAATGATTTTATTTGCCCTTCATCTATGCTTGTTATGTTGACATGGTAATCCAGTAGTGTGGTGAAGCTCCCCGCATTATGAACAAAGCCAAATTATGCTATTGATATTTTGAACTTACTCTTTATTTTCTAATTTGAAATTGGATGGAATTGACAGCACAGTTATCATCTTTGTTTATACACGTACAAAACCTGTCATCTCTCTGCTTTGTTTCAGGGTGATATGCCTGATGGCATGCATAAGTCTACTGAGTGCTGTGAGACAAACCCAACATATATTGCAGCAAAGAAGGCAAAACATCTTGAAGATAGCGAGACAACCCCAAAGTCTTGTCTTGATGCAGTGTTCAAGTTACTTGAGACTAGCAGCCAGACAAGCTCACAGAATTCGTTGTCTGAACCAGTTCGACTTCTTCAGTCCCAAGTTCTAGCAGAAAGGCATTCTGCAACTCAACTTCGACTTGAAGTCCTATCTCTAAGAAAGATTGCGGAGAACACCAATGAGAGCCTCATCGCTAAAAAGCTACACCTGGAAGCTATGACCTACATGCTAGGCCGGTCTCACAGCCTTGCTCAGCAGCTTGCGCAGTAGTTCCCCCGCAAGGCTAACCTTTCTTGAACTGTCTTGGAAGTGGTCTCGGTTCAGTATTATTTTGTTACGCTGCAATGGTGCCTAGTTTTTGTAATCTGCTTCTTCGTTGCGCTTTATGATCACTTGTGGCGAACTTCGATGCCCAGTGGATGTAATATACCTTAAATCCTTTATTGTATAGTGTAGGTTTATTCTTAGTTACTATGCCGTAATTTCTTTATTGTATAGAGTAGGTTTGTTCTTAATTCCTACTAGTTACTGCCTTCATTCGCTATCTGAAAAAAAATCAGATGTAGTCGACCGGGCCAAAACATTCGACTCCAACGGGCCTAGTTTTTAGCGGGCCACAATTGGGCCGGCCTGCGTCTTTCTTGGGCCCGAATAATTGGGGCCTTCACACATTGCGCCAGGCCTAAACTTACACCGGCCTATATTTTAGTTGGGCCTTTTGTCGACCCAGCGCTTGGTTTGGCCCAGGTAGCGTTGGGCCATTAACAGGCTGAATATTGTACTGGCCTGTTACGGCCGAGATGAAACCACGGGCCTTTAGCAGGCCAAAATGCATGTTGGGCCTCAATTTTCACTAGTCGTCGATGGGCCTTCAGCAGGCTGAAATGTAGACCGCGCCATTTTGGGCCCAGTTAGCTCACGGGCCATTACCAGGCCGAAACATATTTTGGTCCTTAGTTGGCCCACTGATATCATGGGCCTTTAAGAGGCCGAAAGCTTAGTACAGGCATCAACGGGCCGAATTACGCGACAGGCCTTTAACAGGCCCAAAGTCACGTTGGGCTTAACTGTTGCCACCTTTAGCACGGGCCGTTAGTGGGCCCGATGTCCCGTCGGACCATATATGGCCCATGGGCAGCATGGGCCATTCCCAGGCCGAAAGTCACACCGGGCTGAAATGGGCCCATGTCTACATCAAGCCTCTAACAAAACGAAAGTCAATGGGCCAGATCTGGCTTCGGGCTGCAAATGGGCCCAATTATTGGGCGAACAATTAACAGGCCAGATCTAGCTTCGGGCCGTAAATGGGCCCAAATTTTGGCCAAACAATTAACGTGGCAGATCTGGCTTCGGGCCGTAAATGGGCCTTTATTAAGCAGTTTGTTATTGGGTTGGCCCACTAGTACCTGATTAAGTACTATGGGCCATTGACTGGGCAGGCCTTTTTAAACTATATGGGCCTCTGTTGGGCCCAGCCACATGTCGACGTATCATAGGCATGTCTCCTCCAATGGACGGGCGACATCTGGCCCACTGACAAGCTGACAAGTCTTCCCTTCGGCCAATTAGAATTTTACACGTGGAAATTTCCCATTGGTCCGGGCTGTTAACGGGTTATCGGGTCCAAAACCCGACCCGATAGCTTAACGGCGTTCCGTTACAATGGATGCCACGTGTCGGTCACCCTTGACAAAAGCACTTCTGTGACGCGCGATGTATCGTCATGGACGTGGACACTTCCGTGATGATAATTTTGTTAATGTCATGGAACACTTCTACGACAGCACAGGTATGACTATCTTGATTCTGTCATAAAATTGTCATGGATGTACATGCTTGACAAAAAACGTGACCTACTATGACAAACACGTATCATCACGGAAGTGTATTTTTTTGTATTGCCCCTTGGCGCCCCCCTTTAGGTCGGCCGCCCTCCCCCTCCGCCCCTCCTTTATATACGTGGGCAGGGGCACCCCAAAGGCACATCAATTGTTCTCTTTGCCATGTGCAGTGCCCCCCTCCACAGATTACTCCTCTGGTCATAGCGTCATAGTGCTTAGGCGAAGCCCTGCGCAGATCACATCAACAACACCGTCACCATGACGTCGTGCTCACAGAACTCTCCCTCGACCCTCTATTGGATCAAGAGTTTGAGGGACATCATCGAGCTAAATGTGTGCTGAACACAGAGGTGTCGTACATTCGGTACTTGGATCGGTTGGATCGTGAAGACGTCGACTACTTCAACCGCGTTAACTAATGCTTTCGCTTTCGGTCTACAAGGGTATGTGGACACACTCTCCCCCTCTCGTTGCTATGCATCTCCTAGATAGATCTTGCATGATCGTAGGATTTTTTTTGAAATGGCATGCTACGTTCCCTCGCCCTTAAATGTGTGCTGAACAAGAAGGTTTTATTCATGTAAATAGAACAACAATTATTCTTTGACTTAAATGAATAGCCGTATTGCAATAAACATGATCAAATCATATTCATGCTCAACGCAAACACCAAATAACATTTATTTAGGTTCAACACTAATCCTGAAGGTAGAGGGAGTGCATGATGGTGATCGTATCAACCTTGGAATCACTTCCAACACACATCGTCACCTCGCCCTTAACTAGTCTTTATTTATTCTGCAACTCCTGTTTCGAGTTACTAATATTAGCAACTAAATCGGTATCAAATACGCAGGGGCTAGTATTAATACTAGTAAGCTACACATCAATAATACTATTAATACTAGTAAGGTACACACTAATAATATGTATATCAAATATACCTTTGTTCACTTTGCCATCCTTCTTATCTGCCAAGTATTTCGAGCAGTTCCGTTTCCAGTGACCATTTCCTTTGTAGTAGAGGCACTCAGTTTCAGGCTTGGATCCAACTTTGGGCTTCTTCATGGGAGAGGCAACTTGATTGCCATTCTTCTTGAAGTTCCCTCTCTTTCCCTTGCCATTTTACTTGAAACTAGTGGTCTTTTTAACCATCAACACTTGATGCTCTTTCTTGATTTCTACCATCGCTGATTTTAGCATCGCGAAGAGATCGGGAGTCATTTTCGTCATCCCTTGCATATTATAGTTCATCATGAAGTTCTAGTAGCTTGGTGATAATGACTAGAGAACTTTGTCAATCACTATCTTATCTACAAGATTAACTCCCACTTGATTCAAGCGATTGTAGTACCCAGACATTCTGAGCACATGCTCACTGGTTGAGCTATTCTCATCCATCTTGTAGGTAGAGTACTTCTCAAAGGTCTCATACCTCTTGACACGAGAATGAGTCTGAAATACCAATTTCACCTCTTGGAACATCTCATATGCTTCTTCGCGTTCAAAACATTTTTGAAGTCCCGGTTCTAAGCCGTAAAGCATGGCGCACTAAACTATCAAGTAGTCATCATATCGAGCTTGGCAAACGTTCATAACGTCTGCATCGGCTCTTGCAATATGTCTGTCACCTAGTGGTGTATCAAGGATATAATCCTTTTGTGCAGCAATGAGGATAATCCTCAGATCATGGACCCAGTCCGTATCATTGCTACTATCATCTTTCAACTTATTTTTCTCTAGGAACATATCAAAAATACGGGAGCTCTATTGTGAGCTATGGATCTACAACATAGATATGCAAAAACTATTAAGACTAAGTTCATGATAAATTTAAGTTCAATTTATCAAATTACTAATGAACTCCCACTTAAATTAACATCTCTCAAGTTATTTAAGTGATACATGATCCAAATCAACTAACCCATCTCCGGTCATCACGTGAGATGGGGTAGTCATCAATGGTGAACATCTCTATGTTGATCATATCTACTATATGACTCATGTTTGACCTTTTGGTCTCAAGTGTTCCGAGACCATGTCTGTACATGCTAGGCTCATCAAGTTTAACCCAAGTATTCCGCATGTGTAAAATTGTCTTACATCCGTTGTATGTGAATGTAGAGTCTATCACACCCGATCGTCACGTGGTGTCTCGAAACGACGAACTGTAGCAACGGTGCATACTCAGGAGAACACTTTTACCTTGAAATTTAGTGAAGGGATCATCTTATAATGCTACCATCACTCTAAGAAAAATAAGAGGCATATAAGATAAAGATTACATGCAATCAAAATATGTGACATGATATGGCCATCATCGTCTTGTGCTTTTGATCTCCATCTGCAAAGCATCGTCATGATCTCCATCATCACCGGCTCGAAACCTTGATCTCCATCGTCTTGTCGTGGTCATCCCGCCAACTATTGCTTCTACAACTATTGCTAACTTATAGCGATAAAGTAAAGCAATTACATGGCGTTTGCATTTCATACAATAAAGAGACAACCATAAGGCTCCTATCGGTTGCCTGATATCTTACAAAACATGATCATCTCATACAATAACGTATATCACATCATGTCTTTACCATATCACATCACAACATACCCTGCAAAAACAAGTTAGACATCCACTACTTTGTTGTTGCAAGTTTTACGTGCCTGCTATAGGCTTCTAGCAAGAACCATTCTTACCTATGGCAAAAACCACAACGACAGCTTAGGTTTATTGCCAAACCACAGTTCATACGGTGTCGTCTCAACGGATTTAGACGGTGCCCTATTTAACTTGAATGCAGTTGTCTCTAATGCATAACCCCAAAACTATAGGGGTAAATTGATAAGAGACATCATAGATCGCACCATATCTAATAAAGTACGGTTACGACATTCATACACACCATTATGTTGTGGTGTTCTAGGTGGTTTGAGTTGTGAAACTATTCCACATTGTTTTAAATGAAGGTCAAACTCATAACTCAAATATTTGCCTCCGCGATCAGATCGTAGAAACTTTATTTTCTTGTTACGATGATTCTCCACTTCACACTAAAATTCTTTGAACTTTTCAAATGTTTCAGACTTGTGTTTTATTAAGTAGACATTCCCATATCTGCTCAAATCATCTATGAATGTGAAAAAATAATGATACCTGCCGCGTGCCTCAACACTCATCGGACCGCATACATCGGTATGTATTATTTCCAATAAGTCATTGGCTCGCTCCGTTGTTCCGGAGAACGGAGTTTTAGTCATCTTGCCCATGAGGCATGGTTCGCAAGTATCAAATGATTCATAATCAAGTGATTCCAAAATCCCATCTGCATGGAGTTTCTTCATGTGCTTTACACCAATATGACCTATAACGGCAGTGCCACAAGTATGTTGCACTATCATTATCAACTTTGCATCTTTTGGCATCAATGTTATGAATATGTGTATCACTACGATCGACATTCAATAAACCATTCACATTGGGTGTATGACTATAGAAGGTTTTATTCATGTAAATATAACAACAATTATTCTTTGACTTAAATGAATAACGGTATTGCAATAAACATGATCAAATCATATTCATACTCAACGCAAACACCAAATAACATTTATTTAGGTTCAACACTAATCCCGAAGGTAGAGGGAGTGTGCGATGGTGATCGTATCAACCTTGGAATCACTTCCAACCACTACAAGAAATATGTCAACTAGTGACCTTCTGTCAGTGACCCTGGAAGAATTGGTCATAGATCTATGACCATTTCAGACCAATTGGTCAAAAGCTGTTCGGGGGGCTCCAAACCCTAAACCATTGCGACCATTCTGGTCAGAAAGGTCGTAATTTCCTTACACGAAATGGTAACAAAGAAAACAGTGCTAGTCCACTGCCTTATTTCTAGTTGTTAATGACCAATATAGATGGTCATAGCCTTGTATATTGTGGTGGGTTGTGATGACTAGGCGCCATCTCATCAGTTTTGCCTATGTGTCATGTCCATGTGGCAGTTTTTGCCCTAGGTTGTGAAGCAACCTATATTTCTGTTATTCCCAAAATTCCTGAAAAATTCTCATAAATGTTTGGATCATATCTTCATCAAATATGTCAAAAACATTCCTTGCCTAGTTCAAAAATAATTCAAAAATATTCATTTTTCTATTCTGTTCGGAGTAGCACTTTGTGAAGGAAGTACCACTTTTGCATGTCCAAATGGTATCCATTTTCTACAGTGTTTTCCTATGCCCAAATAACCATCCTCCACCAAATGCCAGCTCAATCCATTCATTATTTTGAGCCCAACTTCAACATTCGTATTTATGTCCAGTGTGGTACTTTGTAAAGCAAGTACCACCTAGGCTCCTCCTTTTGAGGTGAAAATTTGTGAAGACAGTCTTCTTAGTAACTGATCATCCTCAGCCAAAACTCACGCCCATTAGCCATGTGCATTTCCCGTACCGCAAATCAAACACTTGGCTACTTATTCATGTTTGAGCATCGATCGGTCTCCTCGTGAGAATCTTATGTTGTGATTTTCTTCCTAGCACCTACCTCGGGAGTGCCCAACCCACTATACATGCCTAGGCTTCCCAGAACACATGGGAACGCCACGGTCACGCGGCGACCATGCGGCGGGCATGCGAGCTTACGCGCTCTAGAGTTGGGGCCCTCGGCCACCGTCCAAACCTCGATATCTCGCCATCAAACCATGTATTTCTGATTAAATAGATACTTATTTACCTAGAAATGATTTTTGGAAAAAATAAAGAGCAAACTATGAGGCAGCTGCAATTCAAATTTCACCCGTTTCCAGCTGAATCGACGATAGTTTGTCTTTTTCACCAGAGGTGGATCAAAACTTTTTTCACCCAATCATTTTGTCAATTGTTCATTATATATGGCCTAGTATTTTATAAAATTGATTTGGTCCAATTTTGCAACAATTATTTGGTAGGTCCTTCACAAAAAAACCTCATTTGGGGCAATCGAAAAATGGAAAATGGTTTTTCCGTGAACGGAAAATGAAAACTTTCTTAGGAAACATTGTTTGCCATTCCAAGATGTACCCTTTTGCACAATATGAGATCATTTTAACAAACTATGCCATGAATGTGGCCATAAGATTGACCATTTGGCTTGAAAGCCATGAATCTTCACGCATGATAGCTCATTTCTGTGAACACTTTTTTAAAATAATTACCGTATTACAAGTTTATTATTTTTCCTGGAAACTTGGTCACATATAATGACACAATGCGAAGGTTTTCCAATTTTTTGATTTTTTTTGAATTTTTTATGCCCGTTTCAAAATGCGGTCAAAACTGCTGGCTTGACCGTTCGTAGCTAGTGGTTCAATCTTGGAATTTTTTTGGTGTTTCTATGATTAAATAGATACTTATTTACCTATAAAAGATTTTTGGAAAAAATAAAGAGCAAACTATGAGGCAGCTGTAGTTCAAATTTGACCCGTTTCCAGTTGAATCGACGGTAATTTGTCTTTTTCACGAGAGGTGGATCAAAACTTTTTTCACCCAACCATTTTTTCAATTATGCATTATATATGGCCTAGTATTTTATAAAATTGATTTGGTCCAATTTTGCAACAATTATTTGGTAGGTTCTTCACAAAAAAACCTCATTTGGGGCAATCGAAAAATGGAAAATGGTTTTTCCATGCACAGAAAATGAATACTTTCTTAGGCAACATTGTTTGCCATTCCAAGATGCAGCCTTTTGCACAATATGAGATCATTTGAACAAACTATGCCAAGAATGTGGCCATAAGATTGATCATTTGGCTTGATAGCCAAGAATCTTCACACGTGATAGCTCGTTTCTGAGAACACTTTTAAAAATAATTGCCGTATTGCAAGTTTGTTATTTTTCTTGGGAACTTGGCCACATATAATAACACAATGTGAAGCTTTCCCAATTATTTGATTTTTTTTGAATTTTTTATGCCCGTTTCAAAATGCGGTCAAAACAGCGGGAATGACCATTCCTAGCTAGTGGTTCAATCTTGGAATTTTTTTGGTGTTTCTCTGATTAAATAGATACTTATGTACCTAGAAATGATTTTTGGAAAAAATAAATAGCAAACTATGAGGCAGTTGCAGTTCAAATTTGACCCGCTTCCAGCTGAATCGGCAAAAATTTGTCTTTTTCACGAGAGGTGGATCAAAAAATTTTACACCCAACCATTTTGTCAATTGTGCATTAAATATGTCCTAGTATTTTAGAAAATTGATTTGGTCCAATTTTGCACCAATTATTTGGTAGGTACTTCACAAAAAAACCCATTTTGGGCACTCGGAAAATGAAAAATGAATTTTTCATGCAAAGAAAATGAAAAATTCCTTAGTCAACATTGTTTGTCATTCAAGCAAACTTGTGCACAATGTGAGACCATTTTTTTGATTTTTTTCATGTGTAAAAATAAAAGAAAAACAAAAGAAAAAACACAATTATATGTGCTCTATTCTTATTGGTTGGTTTAGTTGTCACACGGATCGATGACATGGACGCCCATCCATCCGTCCAACTCTCCACCTCTCCATCCAGCCATCCATCCGCAGCCCAAACCCTAACCCGCACCCGTCCACCTCTCCTCCCTCAGCTCCTCGCTGCCGCCACCTCGTCCCAGATCCCCCTCTCCCCTCTGCCTGACCTCCCTCTCTCTTCCATCCCAACCCCGCTGCCGGCCTCCCCCATACCCATCGCCGACGACCTCCTCATCGCCCCCAGCACTGGCCATCCTCCCTTCCACCACCCCTCCTGTCTGAGTCGCCCCCTCGTGACCAAATCTCGCGAGCCAACTCCCTTCCCCTCCCCGCACCAACACACGCGCGATCCAGGCGGAGATGGACGCCGCCACCACCGTCGCCCCCCATCCCCACCATCGACGGCCACCACCTCCTCTCCTTGAGGCCCAGTTCGAGAAGGTGGTGGTGCACCCACTGGTGCTGCTCAGCATCGTCGACAACTACAACCGCGTCACCCTTGATACCAGGAAGTGCGTTGTCGGCGTGCTCCTCAGTCGATCCCGACGATCTGTTGCTCCCAGCACACCACCGCGACCCCGTCACCTCCTCTCCATCCTCCCCTCAGAACAGATCCGGCACGCATCGACCAGATCGACCGCGCCCTCCCCCGAGCCCCGGATATGCCGCAGATCGAGCATGGCAGCCATGGCGTCGCGGACGGCGGGCTCAGGTGCTTCCCTCCACTCAATCTCCTCCCCCTCCTCCTCCTCACAAACCTCCCTCACTTCCTCACCTCATGTTCTCTCCCTCCCAGATCCAGGACGTCATCATCACTCGAGCACCGGGACACCATGGGTGGGGTGCCCCTTGGAGCCGGCGCAGGCTAGGGAGAGACACCATGGGCGGGATGCCCCTCGTCCGCACCTTCCCTGCCCTACTCAGGTTTGCTCCCCTCGAATTCTCCCCTGCATCCGCAATGCAATTTTGATTAGTTCACCATGCAATTTTGAAGTTCATCCCATTGCGAATCCATGCCATTCCGTTAATAGTAGCCTACTAGTAGGATGCTTGTGTAGTTTTTCAAGAGTTCTTGATCCCTGAACCATGATGTTTGTGTGTTTGTGTCGAACATGATGACATTGCTTTCTCTTCAAGTTGAAGTAGTGATTGTTTGACTGGTTGGTGTAGGCAGGCAGAAAAGTGTTACAGCTTGGTAGTTGGTTCGAGCCTTTTTGTCCTTGTGCTGAGATCTACACGACTTTCTTTTTGTTCAAGTAGCTACTTTATATGGCAATCGTGATTTGGTAGGTATAACAATTAATTTACTATGATGCGGCGCAATAGCGTAGTAGGTCCTACACTGGATCTAGTGATCCTGATGCCTAAAATGGTTCTTTTCTGTGTATCTAATCTACCGTGTCGGCGCTTTTGATCTGAATGCTGAAATTATTGATCTGAATGCTGAAACATTATGCTCAAACCGAAGATAGATCTTGCCGATCTGAATGATCAAGTAGCACAACTCACTATTTGATGTCGTCCTTCAGTAGCACTCCGATTTATCGGCTTGGACTCGGACCAGTGCTCTGGTTTATGCCATGCCGGTGGTGCATCAAAGTGTTCTCCATTCAACTGACAGTTTAGTTGTTGCTAATTGGATCAATGTGGTATCTGCAGGACGCGGCCACGTGGCAAGGTTCGTTTGGTACAGTAGCAGAACGAGGAGCTGCATCTTCAAGGTTAGCAGCAGCAGCAGCTACATGGATGCAAGGAC
Organism: Triticum dicoccoides; assembly: GCF_002162155.2. Classification (NCBI taxonomy): domain Eukaryota; kingdom Viridiplantae; phylum Streptophyta; class Magnoliopsida; order Poales; family Poaceae; genus Triticum; species Triticum dicoccoides. Next base: position 606,146,217 of record NC_041383.1, read on the forward strand.
GCCACCATGGATGAAAGAGCAGCTCAATTTGGTAGCCCCCCTCTCTCTGACGCAATATTTTGATGTTTCATGTTCAGTACACACCTTGCCCCTATTGCTGAAATGTAAACTTCTTTCTATCAAAAACTGGCAAGCAGTACTTCTTGTTCCATTGGCTTTCACCATGCTGGCCAATAGAGCTTGGTTGAATCTTTTGTGTCCAGGATTCAAGCATTATTCTTTTGGGTCAGGAATAGGTTACAAATTGTGCAATCTTAATCATCATGTGTTGGTCTGACGGAAGGCTGGTGATAGTCTGTTTACAATTCTGTTAGCTAGTGTTCATTTACTGCTGGCACTCAGCTCAGCTGTTAGGTTGTTCTTTGTCAGTTTTTACTCAAAAAGAGGAGTTGAAGATGTGCTCCCGTTGCAGCCTCTAACCCAAATCAGTCATGTTGTCTGTTCATTTTTCTTTTTTGAGAAACATGTCATCTGTTCTTTGTTCTTACTACTTCTTTTAGTACTGCATACACTTTGTATGGCTGAAGCTTGGCTGCTGCTAAACATCAGTTCAAGCTTGTTATGTTGTCTTGAACATCTATGCTATAAGTTTTTCCTACTATTATGCCCGTTGTCAATTTCGATTCACATTTTTAAGCAGCATGAATTGCATTACCGCGGTTCAACAGAATTATAGCCAACTGTTCAGAATTGTTTTTATGGGGAGCAAATCTGTATATGCAAAGTGTGTGTGTGTGTGTGTCCAGTGAGCAAATCTGTAGTAATTACAGAGTATATTATCTTCTTTCTTTTATTGGCAATTTTTTGCTCAGTTCTCTTTTGACATATAGTTTGTTCTCTTTGAATGTGCAGATGGTATGATGTGGTGGTTATCTTTTTTCGTTGCTGGAACCTGGATGTCATATGTTATGTGATTTGAGCCAAATGGCATATTGTAATCTTTTTATTGCTGGTTTTTTATGTACGATGTCATGAAGATGTATCTTTGAAATGTTGCTTTGATAGCAAAATTGTATTCCTGTGTACATGCTGCTTTGACAGCAAAATTATGAAAATTTCTCAACAATATATATTTGCAAAATTGTATTCCTGTGTACTGCGCCTAAAAAGGCTACAGCCAACTGATGATGACAACTGGGACCCATCTGACTAGTGGACCCTTCTTTTGGGAAAAAAGAAAAACTAAATTCATTTAGACAAAAAGGCCACAACCCAACAATAAAAAGATTGCAATATTTGGCTTGGCCCATGAACCCAACCAAAAATTGACAGACAAAAAAACACAAATAGGCTGAATTAATGGGCTCGGCCCATGTAAAACACCTAATTGGATCGGGATGAATCTTGTGCCACATCAGCTTGCCACGCTGGATGCCTACGTGGCCTGGGGGAGGTTGCTAGTGACCAAAACGCCACAGTAGGACTATTTTGGTCGTAAACGTCCACGACCTTCTCACAAAGAAGGTCGCTATAGTCAGTTTACGACCCTCAGCTTTTGACCTTCTATTTTTGGTCAAAAAAGGTCGCAAATGAAAAACAATGACCTTTCAGTGACCAATAGTCAAGGTCACAAGTTGACATATTTCTTGTAGTGAACACACATCGTCACCTCGCCCTTAACTAGTCTTTGTTTATTGTACAACTCCTGTTTCGAGTTACTAATCTTAGCAATTGAACCGGTATCAAATACCCAGGGGCTACTATTAATACTAATAAGGTACACATCAATAATATGTATATCAAATATACCTTTGTTCGCTTTGCCATCCTTCTTATCTGCCAATTATTTGGGGGCAGTTCCATTTCCAGTGACCATTTCCTTTGCAGTAGAGGCACTCAGTTTTAGGCTTGGGTCCAGCTTTGGGCTTCTTCATGGGAGCGGCAACTTGCTTGCCATTCTTCTTAAAGTTCCCTTTCTTTCCCTTGCCATTTTTCTTGAAACTAGTGGTCTTGTTAACCATCAACACTTGATGCTCTTTCTTGATTTCTACCATCGCTGATTTTAGCATCGCGAAGAGATCAGGAGTCATTTTCATCATCCCTTGCATATTATAGTTCATCACAAAGTTCTAGTAGCTTGGTGATAATGACTAGAGAACTTTGTCAATCACTATCTTATCTGGAAGATTAACTCCCACTTGATTCAAGTGATTGTAGTACCCAGACAATCTGAGCACATGCTCACTAGCTGAGCTATTCTCATCCATCTTGTAGGCAAAGTACTTGTCAGTCTTGATATGTCTCTAACGTATCTATAATTTATGAAGTATTCATGCTATTATATTATTTGTTTTGGATATTTATGGGCTTTACTAAACACTTCTATATCATTTTTGGGACTAACCTATTAACCGGAGGCCCAGCCCATATTGTTGTTTTCTTGCCTATTTCAGTGTTTCGAAGAAAAGGAATATCAAATGGAGTCCAAACAGAATGAAACTTTTGGGAGAGTTATTTTTGGAACGGAAGCAATCCAGGAGACTTGGAGTCCACATCAGAGAAGCAGCGAGGAAGCCACGAGGCAGGGAGACGCGCCTTACCGCCTGGGCGCCCCCCCCCCCTCGTGGGCCCCTTGTGGCTCCCCTGACCAACTTCTTTTGCCTATATATGTCCATATACCCTAAAAACATCATGGAGCACAATAGATCGGGAGTTCCGCCGCCACAAGCCTCTGTAGCCACCAAAAACCTCTCGGGAGCCCATTCCGGCACCCTGCCGGAGGGGGGATGAGGGAGTCCTGCATAAGGGGGTATCCGGAAAGCCGGACTATATACTTTGGCCAGACTGTTGGACTATGAAGATACAAGAAAGAAGACTTTGTCCCTTGTTCGGATGGGACTCTCCTTGGCGTGGAAGGCAAGCTTGGCGATTCAGATGTAGATCTCCTTCTCTGTAAACCGACTCCGTGTAACCCTAGCCCCCTCCAGTGTCTATATAAACCGGAGGGTTTAGTCCGTAGGACACAACAACAATCATACCATAGGCTAGCTTCTAGGGCTTAGCCTCTCTGATCTCGTGGTAGATCAACTCTTGTAATACTCATATCATCAAGATCAATCAAGCAGGAAGTAGAGTATTACCTCCATTGAGAGGGCTCGAACCTGGGTAAACATCGCGTCCCCAGTCTCCTTCTACCATTAGCCTTAGACGCACAGTTCGAGACCCCCTACCCGAGATCAGCCGGTTTTGACACCAACATTGGTGCTTTCATTGAGAGTTCCTCTGTGTCGTCGCTGCAAGGCTAGATGGCTTCTCCAACCTTCAACCACGCTGTCCTGGGTGAGACTTTTCTCCCCGGACAGATCTTCATGTTCGGCGGCTTCGCACTTCCGGCCAATTCGCTTGGCCATCTAGAGTAGATCGATAGCTACGCCCCTGGCCATCAGGTCAAGTTTGGAAACCTAAACTACACTACCGACATCCATGGAGACTTGATCTTAGATGGATTCGGGCCCGTGTCAGGAGCGCCGAACAATCACGATGAGCATGACCTAGATCTGCAGTCAGATAGTATTCGGAACATCGCACCTACCACCGCTCCGGACTTTGTTCCAGAGCATGTCGTGCCTTTCGAGGACGGATGGATGGACCCCGCCCCAAAGGTCGTATCCTCATCGGCGTTGGAGCCGGACACAGACTCCTCTCCTCAGGAAATCTGCACCTCCGGACCCCCGGACTCATCTCCGGTAGTGTGTTGCGGACCGCGCGCGTCCGTGCCCATCGAATCTAATTGGGCTCCAGTCATGGAGTTCGCCGCCGCGGATATCTTTCAGCACTCACCCTTCGGAGACGTGCTGAATTCATTAAGGTCTCTCTCTTTGTCAAGAGACTCCTGGCCGAACTATGTCCAGCTCGAGTGGGAAGCTAGCGACAAAAAAATTCGTTACCCACCCACCACCCACTTAATAGCCACGGTCGATGACTTAACTGACGTGCTTAACTTTGATTCCGAAGACATTGATGGTATAGACGATGATGCGAGAGAAGAACAGGAACCACCACCCACAGGGCACTGGACTGGCACCTCTTCATATGATATATACATGGTGGATACTCCCAAAGAAACCAATGGCGACGAGGCAACGGGAGATAACCCCTCGGGGAAGAAAGCAAAACATGGGCGTCATCGGCGCCGCTCCAAGCCTCGCCACAACAATACCGGCACTGGAGAAGAAAATCCAGAGGGTGCCGAGGAGGAATATGATCCTGATCAACCCACCTTCGATCAAGCCGAACAGGAAAATGGGCAGGCTAGCCCAGACGAATAGGGGACAGACGGATACTTGGAGGACGATAACTATATGCCTCCCTCCGAAGACGAGGTGAGCCTCGGTGGCGACGAATTCGGCGTACTAGAGGATCCCATAGAGCAGCAGCACTTCAAGTGCAGGCTTATAGCTACTGCAAGAAGCCTGAAAAAGAAGCAGCAGCAGCTCCAAGCCGACCAAGATCTACTCACAGACAGATGGACTAAGGACCGGGCAGCCAAAGAATACGGACTCGAGCGCCGAACAAAATACTACCCAAAGCGCATGCTACTACCTCAATTCGAAGAGGTGGCACAAACAATCAAACGCAGGCCTACACCCTGCCGACAACATACTGCGACAAGGGGCTGCGCACAAGACTGGCATTATATACCAAACAGCAACACGGCAAGCACCCCGGATGCATCAGCGGACAAAAACAGAGTCTACAAACCATAGTGCAATAAATATAAGCGTCCCAAGGCAAAAAATGGCGCCCTGGGAACGGCGATCAACACAGGTGCCTGTCATCCTCAACCCGTTGAGCGGGAGAAGAGACTTCAACATCTTAATTCGGGCCCCTCCATCTTGAACCACATACTTGACCGCCCATGTCAAATTCATGGCACCCCAGGAGCGGCCGCTAATCATACCAATAGAGAATGATGGGTCTTTAAACAAATCGGCAGGCCGACACCGGAAGGAGCGTGAAGAAGCCCGGATTATCAAGTCTAGGGACCAATAACTTGAGGATCAGACTCACCAAATAACTCATTATAGAGTATCATAAATGGGCGTGACGGACATCCAGGCCCCGCCACCCCGGAGCTGGTCTCCGGATAGCCAAAAGTGTAATACCAACTTTCGGTCTAACACATCTAGGCAGGAGCTACTCAGCACCGCCAGGATATACTGCGACTCGACGCATTACCAACCAAGACCCACGTGATGAAGTCACAAATGCGGTCAAGACCGAGCTTCGCATCGGCACCGAAGAATATTCGGCTACTTTCATCACTAAAGCAGTAAGTCATGGTTTTTTCAATCGAACTTAGATTCGACAGCTGAACTCCCAGACACCAACGAAGGAGTCCGAACCGCTTCATGATGCCCCAACCTAACCATAGCTCATACAGATCTTTCAACGTCAGGCGGACGGATCACATCCGCGGCTCAGCCACCGCTCACACACACCTCTTAAGCATTATTTGCAGGTTCGCCCTCGCGCACAACTGGACCAGCAACTTGGAAGCAGCTCAAACGCACACATGGGGGATCTCCCCCCCCCACCTGAATACAATCTGGATACTCCTCCGAACTCGCGCATAGCCAAACACTGCCCGGCTCTAACAGGTTTTGTCGTCATGCCTCTCTTTTATAACATGCACCGTACTCATACGCATAGGCATGTTACTTAAACACAACATGTAGAGTCATTTGACGCTTATCTGCTATTTTCTCAACGACATTTTGTCATAACGGCATCCGAACATCGTGTTATGCCTTTGAACGTCAGGGGCTTCCTTGCACCCGTACTACGACGACTAAAGTCCGAACGCCTTCTCGGTCGTTCGGCACCCCGAACTTATAGCAATATATGCATCAGCTCCGAATCATGCCTTGGGTCATTGGTTAGATTTGCCCTGCTCCCTTGTTTTATTACCTTACATTCCGCAATATCGGCTAAGGTAGCGCTGGGAGAACTACTGCGATTGTGTCCCAGTTTTGCCGGACGAACACCTCAGTAGAGAAAGCCAAAAACCGACTGTCATGATAAGGCGAGAGCTGGTCAGCTGTTCGAGAGGTTGTAAAATCTTTAAGGATTTATTCCGCATAAATGCCATAATAAAATGCAGCATGCGAAGGATCGGTCCACTGATCAGGCGCTATTAGAGTCCCTGTGCGGTCTTCCGAACACCAGGGGTTGCACCTCCCATACTCGAATTCCTAGGCTAAGTGAGAGTAATAAAGCCCTATAGTCCGATTGCCTGATTCGCCATGCTGAACACCTCCTTCATGGACCCAAGAATGGGATAAAGAGTGTTCTGGTTTATCCCGAACACCCCCGTAGTTCCTACGTGGGGGCAGAAGCCGACGACTGGCCAACTCTCAAGACTAACATATTAAACGGCTGCGCAGGAATGGAATTTACACATAGCAGGCACCTACATATAAGTGACTTTGTTTTGCCTTACAAAGGATAGCACATCTGCTTTTAGGGAAAATAATGTCTTCCGTACATTCCTCGGCCACGAGGCGGGCGCCTTTCAGGACACCATCATAATATAGTTCGGGCTTGCGGTGCTCCTTCCCTTCCAGCGGACCCTCATTCATTAGCTTCTCAGCATCAAGCTTCCCCGGTGCACTTCCGCATGGGCAAAGGCCATTCGTTCCCCTTCTATGCAAACCGACCGCTTGATGACGTCCAGCCGAGGGCAAGTCCTCACAATCCGCTTCACGAGCCCAAAGAAACTGCTCGGTATGGGCTCAGCGGGCCACAGCCGGATAACCAAATCCTTCATGGCTAGTTCGGCCGCTTGATGCAGTTCGATCAGCTGGTTGAGCTGGTCGACAAATGGCACCGGATAATTCGGCGCCAAATACTGCGACCAGAAGAGCCTTTCCGTAGTCTCCTTCTTCTCGGCTCGGAATAATTGGGCAACATCAGATATGTTGCATGGCAAATCCGCAAATGCCCTTGAAAAACTTAAGATTCAGTGGGTCACCATGAATCTTCCCTGAAAAAGCGTAAGGCGCTTTGAACGAAAATATAAAACCCCTATCGGCCGCAATCTTCTGCGCCTCCTGAATATCCTTCAGCGCAGCCTGGGCTTCCTCCCGAACCTCATTCGCGGTCCGGACAGCTTGGGCGAGTTCGGATTCTTTCAATGATAGACTCTGCTCCAAACTCTCGTTTCTCCCTACGGCCTCCTGAAGCTCTCGTTCAGCTTCCACGACCCTCGCCTCGTGTTTCTCATAGAGAGCCTGCTCAGTGATCGCTTTCTTTTTGGCCAAGGCAACAACCTTCTTGAGCGCCTCAATTTCGGCATTTTCCCCTGGAGTGCGTGATATATATACTCTAAGATAGTCACCACTACTTACTTGTGCTAAAACTTACTAAAAGTTTCCAAACATACCTTGTTGGTCCTCCAGCTGCTTCTTCACTCGGCCGAGTTCCTCCTCGGCCCGCACCAGACTCTGCCTGAGTCTAGACACTTCCGCAGCATGAGAGGAGGCAGTCGCCGCAAAAATCTGATTCATAAAATATATACGTCATTAGCTAGGTCTCCTGCGGACGGGAAGATGATCCCCTGTCCGGTTCCTGTCCTCTCTAGACAGTGTATCAGGGGCTACTATCTATACTATGACAGTCTTCTATACATACCTCCAAGCCTTTTATAAGGCTGACGCAGGATTCATTCAGTCCGCTCTCGGCGGCCTGAATATTTTCTATCACCACGCCCATAAGGGCGCGGTGTTCATCAATAATGGACGCGCTCTCCAGTGCTGTCGATAGGCCGCATGACGCCTTCGGTTGGACGGAGGCTGTAGGCGGAGAAGGATCGCCCCCTCCAGTTAAGAGGGGCTGCCTGCCTGATCTCGGAGCCTTAAGGGCCTCCGGGACTGTGTCCGGCTGCGGGTCGGATCCACGACCGCCCCCACCATCGACATTCATGGGAACCGCCGCTCCCGCACATCCGGCCTCCGAGGTACGCCCCCCTGGCTCAGGTCCCTTTTGGATGACACCTCGGTGTCATAGCCAGGCTCTTGGGAAGGGGCCCTGGGAGGTGTTTCACTCTCCAGGGCATCAGAACCTAACGAGTCCTCTGATGAGTCATGTTGGGCCGAATACCTCGCCGGACTGTAAAAAGCACGGTGTGAATCAAAATACTACATTCTAGTAAATTCTAGATGCATGGATATGTTCGGATTTTGTGCACTTACGATTGTACCAGGGGATGGGCCCTGGGATCCTCCTCCGGGATGCTGTCGGTAGCCGTGGTGGATGCTTCGGGGACGGATGTTCTCCCCCTCGTAGGCGAATCTGCCTCTAAGGATGAGGAGGCTGTCCTTTTCTTCCTCCCCCTCGTAGGGGACTCGGGCTCTTCTTCCTCCTCATCCTCTTCCTCCTCTTCGTCCCCTTCCTCCTCCTCGTTCTCTCCGGAGGAGGGAGGGTCATTGGAGTCTTCAGACTTTGTGTCCGAAGTGCCGCAACGATGGAGACCGCTCCTGGTCTCCCTGGCCTTCTCTTTGGCCTCCCTCTTTGGCGCCTTATAAGGCGCTGGGACCAGCATCTTCGTCAGAAGAGGTCCTACCGGTTCTTCCGGCAGCGGAGCCGGACAATGAATCCGCTCCGCCACCTTCGTCCATTCCTAAAGGCAACCGTGGAAAGACACGTTAAAAAACAACTCCTTCAGGACATATTAATGAAACATACGAATAGCCAAGATATGATGACGACTTACCAGACTGGCATGGTGGGACAATTAATGCCCGCGGTCTGCGGCCGAGTCCGGCCATGGTTTGTCAGACTTAAAGAGTACCTTCTAGATGTCCTTGTGTGAGGAGCCGAAAAGCTCCCGCAGGGTCCGGTGCTCGGCCGGGTCGTACTCCCACAAGTTACAGCCTCTGTGCTGACAAGGAAGGATCAGGCGGGCCAGCATCACCTGGACCACGTCAACAAGCCTGACGGCCTTGTCCTCCATACCTTTGACGCGCGCCTGGATCACTGACAGTTCATCGGACGACGACCAGTTCACGCCCTTCTTGGGCCAGGATGTGAGTCGCAAAGGGGCTCCGGATCGAAACTCAGGAGCAGCGGCCCACTTTTTGCCGCGCGGCTCAGTGATATAGAACCACTGTTGCTGCCACTCCTTGACGGAGTCATTGAAAGTACCCGTCGGCCATGTGACCTTGGGCATCCTGCTCACCATGGCACCTCTGCACTCGGCATGTTCGCCATTCACCACTTTGGGCTTCACGTTGAAGATCTTGAGCCATAGCCCGAAGTGCGGCGAGACACGGAGAAAGGCCTCACACACGACGATAAACGTCGAGATGTTGAGGAAGGAATTGGGGGATAGATCGTGAAAATCAATCCCGTAGTAATACATGATGCCGCGAACAAAAGGGTGGAGGGGGAACCCAAGCCCACGGACGAAATGGGGGAGGAAAACGACTCTCTCATGGGGCTCCGGAGTAGGCACCATCTGTCCCGCCGTTGGAAGACGGTGGACGATTTTCTTGGCTAGATATCCGGCCCCCGCAGCTTCTTAATATCCTTCTCCTGGATGGAGCAGGCCATCCACTTGCCTCCTGCTCCAGATCTGGACATTTTCGGAGGACCCCTTTTTTTGTGGGAGGATGAATGCTTGGGCGCTAGGGCTTGGGCGAAAGGAAAGGGGCGAGCAGGAGTAGAAGAAGGCGTGGGTAGAAGGGAGGAGGCTTTTCCCCCTTTTATCAAGGCGATAAAACTTTACGCCTCCCCGCTTGCCTAACGGAGCCTGCTCGTTCCCCACTTACCGTAATTGATGGTACGGTTGGGTTACCCACACCCGTATTTAAGAGGATCCCGTATTAAGGGGACATGATCTCTGCTTTGACAAGACATGCCAAAGAAACCGCCTCGCGATATGTGCGGAAGCAGGTTGTAAAGACGGTTCGGATAAAAACTGGACCGCGGCGTGATGTCACTTTTCAAAGAATTGTCAGCAGATTAGATTCGTGGATTATTATTATTCTCTCTACGGTGGTACATGGAATGTTATCCTGCAGAGCCGAACACGAACCTTGTGTTAGAAATTATGTTTGGAAGTATTCGGAGATGGAACCCGCCTCGCAATGCCGAAGACAATCTACGCGTTGGACTCATCGTCATTGAAGCCTAGTTCAGGGGCTACTGAGGGAGTCCTGGATAAGGGGTATCCGGACAGCCGGACTATATACTTTGGTCGAACTATTGGACTATGAAGATACAAGACAGAAGACTTTGTCCCGTGTCTGGATGGGACTCTCATTGGCGTGGAAGGCAAGCTTGGCGATTCGGACGTAGATCTCCTTCTTTGTAAACCGACTCTGTGTTGTTGTTGTGTCCTACAGACTAAACCCTCCGGTTTATATAGACACCGGAGGGGGCTAGGGTTACACAGAGTCAGTTTATAGAGAAGGAGATCTACATCCGAATCGCCAAGCTTGCCTTCCACGCCAAGGAGAGTCCCATCCGGACACGGGACAATGTCTTCTGTCTTGTATCTTCATAGTCCAACAGTCCGGCCAAAGTATATAGTCCAGCAGTCCGGATACCCCCTTATCCAGGACTCCCTCAGTATCCCCTGAACCATGCTTCAATGACGATGAGTCCGGCGCATAGATTGTCTTCGGCATTGCGAGGCGGGTTCCATCTCCGAATACTCCAAGATAAATTCCGAACACAAGGACCGTGTTCGGCTCTGCAAGATAACATTCCATATACCATCGTAGAGAGAATAATAATAATCCACGAATCTGATCTGCTGGCAATTCTTCAAGAAGTGACATCATGCCACAGTCCGGTTTTTATTTGAACCATTCCTACAACTTGCTACCGCACACACCATGAGGCGGTTTCCTTGGCACGTCCTATCAGAGCAGAGATCGTGTCCCCCCTTATTACGGGATTCTCATCAATACGGGTATGGGTAACCCAACTATGCCTGTTGGCATGACCCCGTGTTTTTAGGCAAGTCCCGAACGACCATGTTCAGGGACGCTTGATATTCTCCCCCCTTTATAAAGGAGACGAGGCCTATCCCTCTATCTCCACGATCACATATCTCGCGCCCTGAGTTCCAACACCCAAATCCCGAGCTTAAGCACCCCAGATCTTCAATCACATCTGGATCTGACCATCAAGGCCGATGGATGGCCTCCTCTGTCACAGAGGAGGATATTGCGAAGCTCAAGGAGGCTGGGTATTTGACCGCCGATGTCAAGCATGGGCTTCTTGCTCCCGAACAGGTTACCCCCACTCCTGAGACCAATGAGAGTGTTGTATTTGTCTCCCACTTCCTCCGGGGCTTAGGTCTCACTCTTGATCCCTTATTAAGGGGGCTCATGCACTACTACGGGATAGATTTCCACGATCTGGCTCCGGATTCCGTCCTCCACATCTCGTCATTTATTGTTGTGTGTGAAGCCTTCCTTCACATTGCCCCCCACTTCGACTTATGGCTCAAGACTTTTCATGTGAAGCCGAAGATAACTGAGGAGCGACACGCAGAGTGCAAAGGTGTTATAATAAGCAGGAACGCTGATGCCCCGTGGCCCGAAGGCTCCTTTCCGGAGGTATCTGATTTATGACAACGGAGGTGGTTCTATGTCACAGCTCCCTGAGGCTCAAAGTGGGTGGCCGCGCCTGCCTTCCGCTCGGGCCCTCCACCTAAACTGGCATCGTGGGCCAACGTGGGACTAAACTGGGGGCCTGCGAACGATGTGCCAATGCTTTAAAGCCGCATTCGGGAACTCCTCGAGAGGGGCATTAGTCTCGTCAAAATAATCCAAGTAATGCTAGTCCGGCGGATCCTGCCGTGCAAACGCCGGCCTCTCCGGATGTGGGAATTCAATCCAGAAGGTCCGCGGACCATTCAGCACTTCTTCGGCATGACGCCCGAAGGGATGTATAAGTTGTTCTTCGGACCACGAATAAAGTGTCCGGACACCACCGAGGATGCGGGCCTGAGCTGCAATTGCCTCGATACCCAAGTAATTAACCCCATAACCGAACACCTCGCTTATATTTGTCATAGCATTGTTCTAAACACTGTCTGCAACCAGGATTGGCTTAGAAAGGCGGAGAGGATCAGGTGTCCGGCCCCTCTTCCTGAAGGTTCGCCTGGCCCGGCAATGGCCAGGATTCTCGAACGGACACTTAGTCGGGTACCACTAGAGAAAGCTAAAAGGGAAAGCAGGGAGGCCAAGAACGGGCCTCACACACTGCGCATCTAAACCGAGGGAATCAGCGCCTCCACGGAGGAGGAGAATCAGGGAGGCGACTCTGAGGTTTCCTCCCCCCGCGGGAAGAAGAGGGCCGCCTCCGAAGATTTGGAGACGGGGGCGCCTAAACAAGGGAAAAGAACTTCGCCAAAGGACCCTGCCTCGAAGGCCGCCCTCGCTGTACAGCGCCCGCCAACGGGCCAGCCCTCCACCGAGGTGTAAGTTTTTAATTAAGAAAGGAGATTATTGCTTCTTCCTCTGAGAGTAATAACCAGGACCTATTTTTGTAGTCCGGCCAGTAGTTCGTCTCAACAGGGTTGGTCCTTGGGGGATCTTCCTCCGGATATGATGGAGAGTGAAACCCCACTAGCCTCTCCGCCCCGTGGGGTGGGTGACCCTGAGGTATCGTCACGGAGGAGTCCGGATCCAATGGAGCCGGAAGCTAACACTTCGGCCGCCCCGAGCCTAGCGCGTTCGGCTCCCATGGCGGACAACGAAAAGGGTCCGGGAGTGTCCGGAGTCCGGCCGAACATGCTGACGGGCCTCCTGGAGTCAGCTGATATCTTGGAGGGTCATCGTACCCTAATGGGTACGGTGTTGGAGAAAATCTCCTCTGCCACAAGCGGTTTAAATGAAGCTTTTAGGAGCCTGCTCAAGGGCTTTGAGGTAAGCCGCAATTTTTAGTTGCACCGCACGCGATACATGCACTCTGTATAGATAGTAGCCCCTGAGACTGCGGATGCCAGCCCACGGCGGCAAACGGAGGATCACACTCCCAGATTATGATTGCACCTGTATTGATGTGCAGGTTGCTAAGGGTTCGGCAATAGATCAGGCCGCTGAATGTGCCGAATTGAGGCGGCAGATTGACGTTGTGGAGGCCGACGTCACGCTTGTGAACAAGTGATTCGAGGAGTCGCAGAGTATGCTTTCCTATCTCCACATCTATTTTTGCAATAAGGTTTGAAATACTGATGTGGTGTTATGTAGTTGCAGGCGGAGCTGCTATCGTGGAGGCCCTAAGGGCGGAGCTTGCTCTAGCCAAGGAACAAGCCCGGATTAGCAATGCGGCTGCTCTAAAGGCAGCCAAAGAATTAAGAGCCTAACAGGCCGCTCGTCTTCGAAGCGAGGAGAAGATAGCCGAGATGGTTGTGGAGCTGAGGGGCGCCGCCGGCCGGTATGAGGTTCTCGAAAAGGAGAATCAAACAAAGGCGGCCGATCTGAAGAAGGTGATGGATTCGGCTAAAGAGATGCATTCTCAGATTAGAGACGCGCGGGAGGAACTTCGACAAGCCAGAGAAATCGCGCCCGGAAGTCCTTATGTGTTGCGGATGAAGTTTTTAGATCCAAAGTATGCTCCGTTGGATAAGCTATGGAGCGCCACAGATGAGTATGCGGACTTGGCAAAGAGTGCGGCTGATGCGACCAAGTTATTCGAGGATCATGAGGATAACAAAATGGAGAAGCTGTTCTGGTCGCAATTTAATGCTTCAGCGCGCTCCTTGCCCTTGAGTGAGAAGATGGCCGCTATAGCCGAGCTCCATAGGCTGTCCGGCCTTGCAATGAGGTCTGTAATAGACCATCTGTGGCCGAAGGAGCTGAAGCCGGACAGTTACTTTGGTTTGGTGCAATGATTATTTGGCGCCAGAGCGCAGATTGATGCCATGAAGAGATCGGCGTGCATAGTGGGTGTGCGGATGGCTTTTGCCCGCGTGAAGACGTACTGGGCGGATATGGAAGCCACCCGCATTGCAATCCGGGGTCCGGCCGGAATCTAAGACCCAGCTGAGCACTACTTTGAGCAGGTTATAGAAGGTGCCCGTAGAATAGAGTCTCAGTGTTCGAAGAATGTCATGTTTGAATGACGAACTTATTAGTTATGAACAATTATGTGTTTGATTATGGAGGCTGCATTTTATACTTTTGCCTGAAAGTATTATAATGTCTCCTGTATGGCTGTTTATGTATTCATATAGCGTGAAAGTTAGCAGTCGTTGGCTTTAGCCCCCACGCGTAATGCGGGGGTGTTCGAGAAGATAGGCAGAAACACACTTGATCCAACATCTTGGTCCATTGAGGAGGTGATCACACATCGAACCAGGCAACCTGACTATATAGCTGTAACACTTTCCCTTAGCCATAGGAGTTGAAAGGTGGGGCTACTATATAGCCCCTGGTACTTCCACGTGCATCCGGATACGGTGCGCGTACTTGACCGGTAGACCGGTCCTTCATCAATGCAGAGGAATCCTATAGATTCCGATGAGTCCTGGAGTGGTTGACCAGTCTCTCGCTATATCATGACAGTCAGTTTTGGCTTTCTCTATTGAGGTGCTCATCTGGAATAACCAGGGCACAATCGCAGTAGTTCTCCTTTGGCCGCCTTAGCCGATAGAGCGGAACGTAAGGCAGCAAACCCAAGAGCCGGGCTAACCCAACATTTGACCAAAGACATGATTCGGAGCTGGTGCATATAAGGCCAAACTCGTGACGCCGAACACTCCCGAAGGTATTCGGACTTTATAAAATATATTGGGCTAAACAATGCCCTTGACCCTATGGTTCCAGGTACACGCATTGGTTTGTCCTGGCAAAAAGGCCTAAAATGCCAATGTCCCGTACAGGTGTATGAAATACCCATGGGACGTTGAGAAACAAGAGACAGTAAAGAAGGTTTATGCAGGGGCATAATCTAAAGAGAAACATGTGGGCAGGGCCCTGCTGCATGTCTGCGCCTGTGTCTCCGTTGTGTCGTATCCTGGAAGGGTGTCGCACTGGTAGTGTCTGTAAGAACGAAAAAGAAAACATGCAAAAAGTTAGTTATGCTCGAGGAATGTTCGAGATCCGGCCTGTTAATGAGGCGAGTCGAATTGTGGGCTTGTGTTACATGTTTGCAGCCCCTCGTATTATTTATGGGGACACATGTACAACCCCTGGCTCAGGTTTATCCGAGCCAGTGTGAAAAATGGTGTATTGGACTCATCTGACCGTGTCCGTGGTCTTAACGACCGTTCATGCGTTCTGTGGGAGAGGTCGCCTAGAGTTCGGCAGCGGGAACTGCCACATGCCATTCTGTGTTTCCGCTAACCATGATGACGCCGTGTGGACTGGGCATCTTAAGTTTAAGGTAGGCGTAGTTCGATATTGCATTAAAGCAAGCGAAGGCCGGTCTTCCAAGCAATGCATGATAATCGCTGCTGAAGGGAGTGATGTTGAAGAGTAAGTTCTTGCGTCTGAAGTTGTCGGGAGAACCGAATGTTACTTCTAACACAAGGGATCCCCAACAATGAGCCACGATGCCTGGAATTACTCCATTGAAGGTGGCGTTATTTTGATTTATTCTGGATGGGTCTATCCCCATCCTGCGGATAGTGTCTTGATATATCAAATTAAGACTACTGCCGCCATCCATTAGGACACGAGTGAGATGGTGTCCATCGATTATTGGGTCGAGCACCAAGGCAGCTGATCCTTCGTGCCGGATACTGGCCGTGTAGTCCCTGTGATCAAAAGTGATCGGCAAGTTGCCCAGGGATTAAATTGGGGGGTTACGAACTCTGCGTGAGTTGCATGCACCATGTTTGCCATTTTGACTTCCAGTGGGAATTGTTTCTGGCACCTGGTGTTCGGCTGGCGAGGCTCATCCTCGTCTTCGCTTGGTGTTTCCCTCCCCTTGTGTTCGGCGTTTAACTTGCCGGCCTGCTTGAAGACCCAACATTCTCTATGGGTATGATTTGCAGGTTTGTCGGAAGTGCCATGGATTTGGCACAATCTGTCTAGGACATTGTTCAGGCCGGATGGTTCCTCTTTACTACCGTTAAATGGCTTTTTTCCTTGACCGGGTCGAGAGCCCCTGAATCCGGCGTTGACCGCTGTGTTGTCCGGACTGTCGTTATTCTGACGTTTGTTCTTGGTGTGTCGTGGCTTCACGTTGCCATCTCGGATTTCGGATGTGTTGGGGTCACTGGTGCCTTTACGGGCCAACCAGCTGTCCTCGCCCACACAAAATCGGGTCATGAGGCTTGTTAAGGCTGCCATCGTTCTCTGCTTTTCTTGGCCAAGGTGTCTGGCAAGCCACTCGTCTCGGATACTGTGTTTGAAGTCCGCTAAGGCTTCGGCGTCCGGACAGTCGACAATTTGATTCTTCTTAGTGAGGAATCTGTTCCAAAGTTTGCGGGCTGACTCTCCAGGATGTTGTATTGTGTGACTTAAATCGTCCGCATCTTGAGGCCGGACATAGGTCCCTTGAAAGTTGGCCCTGAAATCATCCTCAAGTTCCTCCCAACTTCCAATTGAGTTTTCGGGGAGGCTTTTCAGCCAATGACGAGCTGGTCCTTTTAACTTGAGGGGGAGGTATTTGATGGCGTGGAGGTCGTCCCCACGAGCCATGTGTATGTGAAGGATAAAATCTTCAATCCAGACCCCGGGGTATGTCGTTCCGTCGTATGACTCTATATTCACGGGTTTGGTCCTTGTGGAAATTCATGATCCAGCACCTCATCCGTGAAGCACAGGGGGTGTGTAGCCCCTCTGTATCTAGCCGTGTCGCGGCCTACTGACGGCTGTTGTTGCTCCCGGTGGTGATTCCGGACTGGTATTCGATCGGCATGATCGTTGTGGTGACCATAATCCCGCGTCGGAGCCTGTCCTCTGGACCCATAGATGGACCTGGCCGCACTGGCCTTCTCGTCGAGGAGCTCTCGTAAATCGCGTGCGGTATTAGTGTCTGCTCTATCGCGGCCATGAGGTGGTTAGTCTGGCTGAGTAGCCGTATTGTTTTTGGGCCGAACGGGTGCTTCGGCTTCATTGTCGAATTCGGGTAGCAGTTTGCACTTTGGGTAGCTCTTTGTGTGGCGATTATCGCCGTATTTTCCTTCGGTTTCCAGCACCTTACTCCATCGTCGGTTGAACGTATCCTGCGCGGCCTTAAGTCTTTGCTTCTGCTTCTTCAGGCTCCGCGCTATTGCCAGGAGTTTTCTGCGGAGTTTGTCTTGCTTTGAATGTTCTTCCGGGGTGACGAACGCATCATCAACTAGGTTGTTATCTTCTTTGGAGGTAGCATGATGAGTTCGGCCCTCTAAATTGTGAACGGGCGTCTGCTCCGGGCTGTGTTCGGCCTTACCTGGTTTGTCCTACTCCATCGCTGGGTCCCTATGGTCGTTGTTTCCTTCGAAATCAACCGGAGTATCGTCCTGTTTTGGGTTGTTATCGCTATCTTTGCTGTGACTGGACCTAAGACGGTGCTTACGCCGTCGTTTTTGCTTTTGCCTGGGGGGTTTATCCTCCGTTGTGTCCTTTTTGTCACTATTGTCCTCTTTGGGGGTATCCACCATGTAGACGTCGTATGATGAAGTGGCAGTCCAGCGCCGCGTGAGTGGTGGTTCCTGATCTTCCCCTGCATCAATGTCCATACCGTCGATGTTATAGGGGGTGATGTCAAGCATGTCTGTTAGGTCATCGATAGTGGCTATAAAGTGGGTGGCGGGCGGGTCGCGATTTTCTTCGTCCTCCATATCCTACACGGGCCGGACATAGTTCGGCCAGGAGTCTTCTGACAGGGAGAGAGACTTTAATGAATCCAGCATGTCTCCGAAGGGTGAGTGCTGAAAGATATCCGCGGTGGCGAACTCCATGACCGGAGCCCAGTTAGATTCAATGGGCATGAGCGTGCGCGGTCC
>NC_041383.1:606164320-606189511 GCF_002162155.2 Triticum dicoccoides
CCTTTTAGGAGAGGAGTCTGTGTTCAGCTCCAACACCGAGGAGTGTGCGGCCTCCGGGGGGAGGGGGGTCCATCCACCCGTCCTTTGAAGGCACGACCCGCTCTGGAGCAAAGTCCGGAGCGGTAGCAGGTGCGATGTTCCGAATACTGTCCGACTGCCGATCTAGGTCGTGCATGTCGTGATTGTTTGGCTCTCTTGACACAGGTACGAATCTGTCAAAGATCAAGTCCCCGTGGATGTCGGCGGTATAGTTTAGGTTTCCAAACCTAACCTGATGGCCGGGGACGTAGCTATCGATCTACTCCAGATGGCCAAGCAAATTGGCCCGTAGTGCGAAGCCGCCGAACACGAAGATCTGTCCGGGGAGAAAAGTCTCGCCTAGGATAGTGTGGTTGAAGGTTGGAGAAGCCATCTAACCTTGTAGTGACGACACAGTGGAACTCTC
Organism: Triticum dicoccoides; assembly: GCF_002162155.2. Taxonomy (NCBI): domain Eukaryota; kingdom Viridiplantae; phylum Streptophyta; class Magnoliopsida; order Poales; family Poaceae; genus Triticum; species Triticum dicoccoides. The sequence goes on from NC_041383.1 coordinate 606,164,766, forward strand.
AATGAAAGCACCAATGTCGGTGTCAAAACCGGCGGATCTCGGGTAGGGGGTCCCGAACTGTGCGTCTAAGGCTAATGGTAACAGGAGACTGGGGACACGATGTTTACCCAGGTTTGGGCCCTCTCGATGGAGGTAATACCCTACTTCCTGCTTGATTGATCTTGATGATATGAGTATTACAAGAGTTGATCTACCACGAGATCAGAGAGGCTAAACCCTAGAAGCTAGCCTATGGTATGATTGTTGATGATAATGATGAGTCCTATAGACTAAACCCTCTGGTTTATATAGACACTGGAGGGGTCTAGGGTTACACAGAGCCGGTTTACAGAGAAGGAGATCTACATCCGAATCGCCAAGCATGCCTTCCAGGCCAAGGAGAGTCCGATCTGGACACGGGACGAAGTCTTCTGTCTTGTATCTTCATAGTCCAACAGTCCGACCAAAGTATATAGTCCGGCAGTCCGGATACCCCCTTATCCAGGACTCCCTCAGCCGTTTCCAGCCCGTGTTAGCTTTTGGCCTATTGACGGCCCATACATTCCTGGGCTCCTTTTCGGCCCTCGATTACTTCTGACCCGTTACTGGCTTGTTCCCCTAATGGGCCAAATTCGGCCCATGGCAAGAGTCGGCCTATTACTAGCATGTTACCCTAATGGACCAAATTCGGCCCATGGCAAGAGCCGGCCCGTTTCTGGCATGTTCCCCTAATGGGCCAAATTCGGCCCATGGCAAGAGTCGGCCTGTTTCTGGCCTGTTAACCTGTTGCACTGTTTCGAGCCCGTCCTATATTCTGGCCCATTAGCGACCCATTATGCATGTGATAGAATTAAGCCTTTGCTGTCCTACGGCCTGTTAGCGGCCCGTTACCGTGCTGGGCCGATACCAATTATGTCCGTTTACGACCCATGTAGACCCATTTATCTGATGGCCTGAGGCCGACCGATTCTACGGCCGTGTTGGAGGCCCATTTATCGACGGCCCGTAGGAGACCCATGGATCCTACGACCCGTATATGGCCCATGGTAGTTGCGAACACTAGCAAAACAGGGAAAAATAAGACTAGGAAATAAATAAGGTCGAAACTAACGCTAGGCTATTAAGGCGATTGCACAGATTACATCCACTCGGCATCAAAGATCGCCACTAGTGCAAATATGGGGAACACCCTACACTATACAAAAATGGCTTGCTGTTTTCTTCAGCCGGTGGCCGCACGTTAAGAATAAATTTTGTATCGCACCAAAACAAATTACAACTATATAACAAAAGGAAGGTTGGCATAAAACTTAATAGTCTAGCAGATAAATGCACCACCAGAAGTTCAGAAACTCAGTTCATTTAACCTGACTGTTATGTTTTCATGATGTATTGTCCGATGGAGCACCATAACCCTCGCCTTCATTTCCCCTAGGCTCCTGAACAACATAGCAAATGTCTGATAGTCTGGTTTCAAAACCATGAATATCTTGAAGACATCGAACAATGTCTCTCCTTGTTTCACAAAGGGTCTCCGTTAGGGAATGGACTTGTGTCTGGAGCGCAGATACAACATTGCTTTGAGCTTGCATATCTTGATCATGAGGCAGTTTGGACGATATTGCCTTAACAACTAACCCAGTATTACGCAAGAACGTGCTTTTGGCACTGTTAGTGGACAGGTACTGACCCACTGCAGCAAGAGCTGACATTGCGGTTATAGTTGCCTCGCCACCTTCAGAAGGTGGCGGTTCGACCATTTTTTCCATAGCTCGCTGAAAAGTTGAGGTTTTACATTAGTAGTACCAGAACAGAAGATATTAAGGAGACAGCAAAACTAAACAAAATAGCTTTGGTCTATACACAGAACTTATTCTGGTGAACCCATGTAAAATATTAGTTGTATTTTATTGCAAAGTATATAGTAAAACCAGGTTCCAAACATATGACCATGTACCATCGCTAATGTATTGTCTATTTCTTCACATTGTATTGAGGGCTAAGGATAAAGAGACGAAGTTTATAATATGGTAAGCATAGTATGACATCATTCATATCACAAAACAACTGAGAGCAGACAAACATGCAATTGTAACGTTGTGTGGGCAAGTCCAGCACGGAACTAGATTACTGGTCAAGATCAAAGGAACATCACTCCTCTCTTTTAAACCTTGTAAGGTGCAATGATACGCTAAGACAATTGTGTATACAATTGAAAAGAGTAATAGACATTGGCTGCAAACCATGCAGTTCAAGGCACAAGTCAGAGTAAGTAGTAGTTAAAAGGCATGAGGATCCCATTTCAAAAAAAGGCATCAGGATTAAGGACTTACAACAGCAGCTTTGACTGGTGTAGTCATGCCCTTCTTCTTGCTGGTGTGACAGTCCTTGAAGATTTCCACGGCATTTGGTTCAGGTACTTTTTGGTCCTTGCGGGCTTTCCTCTGCATTTCGAACAAGTCAATATAGATCTGATAATATAGTACAGCGAAAAGAGTGAAACATCAGCTAATTACAAGAGACTCACAGTGTGCAATATAGCTACGAGATCCTGTCGTCTGTTGGAATTTCACTTTCGTACGGTTGCCCTTGTTCTTTGAACAGTTCACCAACAAGAAGATAGATTTGTGTGGCACATGCGTAAATAGGACTTCAACATGTGATCTGATCACATATATATAATGTACCTGATACTTCAGATCAGACCAGTGTTTAACAAGGCCCCTCCAGTCTTCATCTGATATATTTTCCACTAGAGATGTTTGGGAAAGTTCACTGTTAGCCTTGCCTTCAAAGTGTGTTTTCCTCAAGTTATACCGATACTGTCGCAGAGCAGACTTGAAAACATGGGTGCAAGCTTGTCTAGTTGCATCATCTTGGCTATCCAACATGAACCTCGTCTGTTGAAAATTATGGGAGTCTCATTATCAGCAACCTAGAAAGTATGGGACAGAGCAAGACGATATTACTAGTTTCCATACATAACCATACTTATAGATAAATGGTCGAGGAAGGTGTTGAACTGGGTTTCGTCTTTGTCATTCCTGTACTGGATCCATGTTGGGAGGATATGTACATGACACCAAACGGCAATCGCTGCCTCTGATACTAACTTGGCTGACTTTGTAGCATCACGTGGCCTTTTTAAACCTGCCTCAAAACGGATCTCCATTCTTCCTCCTCTAGATTTAGTTAACCTATCGAGCAATATCCCTGATGTTTGTTTCCTCTTGCGCCTAGGTGCTAGTCCAACAACGAACATAGGAAGTGTTAGTGTACATCAAACTGTGAGACTACATATAAAGAAGCATGCAACTGTAACTTGACTCCAGCAACTACCTTCTTGTTGTTGAAGCTCAGAAGGTTCATATGATATTGCCAACTCGTCTTGTGTCAAGAGTGCTTGGGAAGTAGTGTCCGATGGCAAGGGAGCTTGGGAACGTGCTGCTAGCTTAGTTGACGCACGAGTAAGTCGTGTAGCTGGTAGTACTGTGGTAGGTGTTGCAAGAACTAGGGTTGTCTCTGCTTGTTTGGTGGCAGCTATTTGTTTCTGTTTGGCTTTTTTTGCAGCTCGTGTAGCATGGGATGGCGTGTTTGTAGAATTTTCCGCTGGACTTTGACCTTATATTTCACCATCAGTACCAGCAGAATCTGCAGGATTCATCCGCTTCTCATTCCCTGCCATTCTGTGTTTCTTCTTCTTTCTCTGTGCCATGTTAAGTCAAGACGACAAGAAAGACGAATAACAATTTAGTTCTTTAGAACAAATTGATGTGTGATGCAGACGAACTGAACTTTGGTGTTAGACAACCACATGATAGGAGGATGTAATATGTATGAAAAACAGGACGGAAGAGATAAGCAGAACTATGATGTGTAAACTAAGAAGAAGACATTTCACCAAATTAGAAGCAATGCAATGGAAGGTAGACACCATATGAAAGATGCTACAAATATCGCTCTGCCAAGTTAACAGTGTCTCATCATAAATGGCGTTTAAACAAATGTGAAGCAGTACAAAAAATAAATCATATGCAAGATGCAAACAACATCACACTACCATGTTAGAGGTCTCTCGTCATTAGTGCCATTGCATCTTCACAACATTGCATATTCACAGCTTTTGATGTGTAAACTAAGGAGAAGGCATTTCAACAAATTAGAAGCAATGAAAGCTAGACACCATATGAAAGATGTAACGAATATCACTCTACCAAGTTAAAACTGTCTCATCATAAGTGCCATTTCAACAAATTAGTAGTACAAGCTAGAAAAGAATGTGAGATGTAACCTATATCACACTCCAAAGTCAAACGTGTCTTATCATAAGTGATTGTTGCAGGTTACACAACAGTAGTAATTTGATGTAAGAACATGGTGTGATAGACAGATATTGTATGTTCTAGAAACAGGAACACGTGTCTTATTCAAGTATAATGTGTAAAGTAAGCAGATGGAATTCAACAAAATTAGAAGCAATACAAGCTAGACATCACACATAACATACAACCACATATAATAATGCCAAGTTAGAGGGAGCACCGGTGATGCTGCACTAGGGGAGACGTGCTCATCATAAACACAGCTTTGTTGAGTGTCTATGCATGTGTTGTCTTGGAAATCATCTTGGGGGTGTGGAGGAGTAGAAACTGTAGAGGCCCTCCGTTCGGAAGGAGCACCTTTATCCGCTGCCTTGCTAACTTCCTTCCGCTTTATTGATTTTGAATTGTAAAGTAAAACCGACAAGAAAAAGCAATAAAATTCTCTCTTCAGAACTCATTCATGCATGATACTGACAATCACTACTTTGATGTAAGGCAAACACATGATACCAGGATGGAATATGTACGAAAAACAGGACGGCATGGAATGTTCACAACTGTTTGTGTAAACTAAGCAGAAACCATTCCAGCAAATAAGAAGCAATGCAAGCTAGACACCACATGAAAGATGCAACCAATATGACTCTGCCAAGTTAAAATCATCCCATCATAAATGGAATTTCAACAAATTAGAAGCAGCGCATGCTATAAATCATATGAAAGATGCAACTAATATCGCACTGCATATACTAAAGGTGTCTCGTCATATTGATTGATGCGGTATACAAAAAACAATAGTTTTATGTAAGGACATGCTTAATAGACAGATGTACTATGTACTAAATACAGAAAGACATGTCACATTAACAGGTATAATGTATAAGCTAAGCAGACTAGCACATGAAGTTTAGCCAGATTGGAAGAATTACAATCTAGACACCATATGCAACATGCAACCACATATCACGCTGCCAAGTTAGAGCAAGCACCTGTGATGCTTGTGTAGGGGAAATGCTGTAATCAACTACAGAGCTACGTTCACTATCTTCATCTAGCATTTCTGTTTCTTGAGAATCATATCGGGAGGCTAATGCTGCATTCTTTAAATGAGGAGTAGTCCCCTTGGCTGCCTGCCTCGTCATAAGTGATTGATGAGGGATACACAAGAACATTAGTTTGATGTAAGAACATGGTTAATACACAGATGTACTAGTATGTTCCAAAAACAAAAAGGCTTGTCATATTTCAAAGGTATAATGTGTAAGCTAAGCAGATGCAATTTAACCAATTTGGAAGCAATACAAGCTAGACATCCGGCTGGAGTGGTGAGTATGATCATCTAGGACCTGAGAGCCTGGTGGGAAGCGGGCTGCTTCGCCACCATCGCAGCTTTTTAGTTAGATTCCAGGTGATGCCTATCTTTGCTAGGCTTGTCACTGGCTCGTCCAGTGCCCTGACTAGCTATTTGTCTTCTGGTGCTCACGGGATGGTGGTTCATGTAAAAAAATATCTTTACTTATCAGACCGACTTCGGCCTTTCGAATACAAGCTAGACACCATATGGAACATGCAACCACATATGACACCGCGAAGTTAAAGCAAGCACCTAGGATGGTGGTTCATTGCGAGCGAGGTCATCAACTCCAGAGCTACGTTTATCGTCTCCATCTACTGACACTGCACCCTTTATAGCGCTGTAACATGTCGTGCATACCCACGAAGAAAGCTGGTGCAACTTCTCTCTTTTCTTTGTTGCTTCTCTTTCGGCAAACTCTGAAATACCCTTGCATAAAAACACAATAGTGAGAGTATGGGTGAAGTGTGTGCAGAACTAGTGCACTGTAAAAGTAGTAGATAGCAGGTGGCTGGAAAATAAATGACAGGATACATATGATAGCTCTACAACATTGCATGGCAAACAAAATTAGATTCTACTCCATATGATTTTGTAATATATGAGCACAGGAAATGCAGGTACTCCTCCAGCACACCACCACATGTGGTCATATATAAGATAACAGTCGACTGAAAATAAATAGGTCGGTCGATTTTTTTAATGAACCGTCCGATCTATAAAGAACAGGCAGATGGCCTTCATCTACCTCCCGCCAGTCACTGTTGACGATCTTTCTCGACCCGCCAGCGACCACCGGCCCGGACCCCTGCCTCCGCCGCCCCACCCTCCCCTCGACCTCACACCACCGCCATGCTTGGCAGCGCCCCCAGGCCATCCCTTTAATCCCTGCCGACCTCCAGATCGGGCACCAGTAGCTCTAGGCCGCACACGTACCTAAGATAAACACTAAGGCGCTGCTTCCCCGGTGTAATAGGCATACTAGCTCCTGTTACGCCGGGGAATGCTTCCGTTATTTGGGAATCAACTGGCCAGAAATTGAAATTCAGGGGGGCGACGAACCTCTAGCTAAGGTGAAATAGTATATGAGGAGAAACCTTGTGCATCGCGAGTTACTAGGAACATCTAGTATCAAGAAGAAGCGGTCAACTATTGTCTTCTGTGGGATGAATACCGTGCAAGCAGAGACGTAAGATTTGCACGAATAAGGGAAGAGGAGTACTTTTTTCGATTGCCGGTGTGGTCACCTCCACATGTCGCGCCCATCTTCTTCTTTTTACCATGGCCAAATTGTTGACTGTGTTGCCATGGACGTATGTCGGCGGAGGGGAAGCAGATCTGAGGCGGCGAAGGATGGCGTAGCAGGAACAACTCCGGTGTGGTGGAGGGTGGTGAAGTTGGAGCGGCAACGGTGAGGCGTAGGACAGTGTGGTTGAACTGGCTTGGGTACGGACGGCTCGGCCTCGGCTTCAACTACTAGCCGTGGAGGGCATTGCGGATGAGGTTGCGGTGGACGACGACGTCGGGGTATCGGCTCCGGCGTGATGGAGGAGGGCGGCGGTTGATGGGTGGGATGGGGTGGCGGACAAAGGACGCCAGGGTTTCGCGGCTGGTGGAGAGGTAGTTTTGGCGCCCATGGAGTACGAATGGGGAATCGGACGGGTGGGGGGAACCATGTTTCGGTCTGGGACGCGCTTGTTTTTGGCTTTTTTGAACAGAAGATGGGACGCGCTTGTTTGAAATTTGGGGGAAGTACAAACTTTGCCCCCCTCTTAAATTTTGGACCTACTACGGGTTGGGGCTAGGATGGTAATCCCGGGTGTCCCAAATAGTGGGCGGGAGTGATTTCGGCCACGCGCATGTGTGCTTAGGTGGCCATTGTGTATGAATGTTTTTCGGAGGCGGTTGTGTGGCGTCTAGATGAAGCTACAAACCTACCCCAGTTTAGAACTTTGGACGTCGGGCCGGTAGGTTTCACGGGTCGGAGTTATTAGAAAAGTAATTTCCTTGTACTACCAAACATTGGTCTCACGCGGTTTCGAGCGAGTAGAGGCTCTTTTGGCGCTTTGTTCGAAATTTTGAAACACAAGCATTCATGTGTAGAGTACTCTTGAACTATGAGGATTGACCTAAATAGACAATGTTATATTTGACCTTGTATCTTTGAAAACCTCATTAAATTATCCGCTTCTTTTTGAAATTTTGACACTTGAAAATCCTATAACTATGATTATTTTGGAATGGAGGAGCTAAATTTGAATCTATTTTGTACACGACTACATATGCTATTATGTACAAAATCAGAGCAAAGATTGGTGCCCCCATAATTTAGGTATGGTTTACAAATGCCATGATATCAAATTCAAATAATTGAATGGACTTCATGTTGAATTCGATTTTTTTTAAACCACCTTAAGTTGAATTCAAATGTATGCTAGTTCATAGGTAGCTATTTATAATGTTCATTGTGTAACTTTCGTATGTATAATGTGCTTTACACACACAACATGAACTATACTCGCGTTTATATTCGATTGCTAAAGCGATGCATTGTCTAGAGTTCAAACTACTAACTATGTGGATCAATTGTGTCGAATAATAACATAGACATGCTCAAATTCGATAGAATCTAGATGTCAGATGGATCAATGATCGCTCCTTACGCGAATTGCAAATATCATGATCTCATCCTAATATTTGGATACAATTTATACCTTTAATCAATGTGTACAACAGTCTTTTACGTGTAGTTTCACTCTCCATCGGTGGTCTCTCACACATGCTCACACACTCTATCCCGAGGTGTCTTTCTCGCACACATGCTCTAGATATTACCCTCCCTCCCTCTCGTAACCATTTACAACTGTTTTCACTAACCTTTATCACAAGCACTCTTCCTCTCGCAAACATACACACGCACAATCCCCATTGACCCTTTCTATATACATGGACCTGCCTACATGTCTCATGTACGCAGATTGTCTTTAGGCCTGTCTCTCACGCATTGTCTCACACCTCTCTTCCTAATCGACAAGTATGATTCTAGCAGAGCATTCTGTAGGATGCCCCTTAAAGTTAGGTTGCATGAATAGTAATATCAGAGATAAAGGGGTTACCTTAGTCTGAGAACCTAGGGTTACAAATCCTAGCCGGCTTTGACAGTGGACATAGAGTCCTTCACAATTCTGCTATCTTTGTCTTGTACGACTAGTCATCCATGGGTCTTCCTAAATGCGTCACGGGCCGACCAATGTGGCACAGGACGGAACCGAACGAAGGGCTTCACCTCGACCCACCGGACCTCACGCGGTGATACACCCTCTGCCCCATGTCTCATTATCTTCTCACACCCACACATACCAACACAAACACCACACACACAGAAAATTTCTCCTGGTGCCACTATTCCCTCCCCCCTTGCATATACACACTCAAGGGAATGGAATCTCTTGTCGTGACGTCATATTCGTCTCTCTCTCTAGACCACTCTCATTTCTCGTGCTATCCCCCCCCATCGGCCCCTCTATCCATGCCTCTTTCGAATACGTAATACACACACATACCTCTCTAGGCCCCGCCAAATGCATCAACTACACATTCACACATGTTACATCACGTCCCCCATTGATCTAAAAAGCCCTCTCTTCACGTTTATTTCGCGTACAACATTCCTTTTGAATAAAGTGTGGCCAAAAAATTATTTTAGAGTGTCTACATATATACAACATTACAAAGTTATATGGAGGAGTACGAACGCTAATATGCATTGCATGGTGCCCACAATGATATTTATTCCGCACTGTGAATTTGTATATTTTTATACTATATACAAAGTTAGTCATAATAAAGAAACGAAGAGCATCTCTCTCTCCATCGCATACCCCCCTGTACGCCCCTTTCACGTATGCACACAAAACTATCTCCAGGTCCTCTAAAAGTAAGCCCCTAGAAAATTCACACATGTTTCTTCTTTCTCTCGTGATATATGCAATGACAATCATTGTATTTGAAGCGAAAGCATGATACGCACATTGGACTTCAAAATCCACTCATTACGGTCACCATTTACGTTTAGTGGTTATTATATAGTCACGGGCTCACCGTACAACTCTGTATTTGCTCATGACATGACTAGTTGACCAGTTAAACGCTCCACGTGGCACCTCTAGTGTTGCATCACATTATCTCACTACCATCGTGCCCACCTGTCGACTTGTATCTACTCTACATCAACACTCTTATAAAATACATAAAATATACACTCTTATAAAAAAACAGAGTTGGTGATGATGGTGTGCCTGCCATCCTGCAATATAGGCCGTCCGATTTATATCTGACGGATTGGAAAGAAACTATGGCAATTTTGCAAAAAGGTACCCACACACCTCTCCACATTTGCAAATAAGGCCTTCCCTCGTTCATCCTTTTCTCTCACAAGATAAACAAGTCATACAAATGCATCTTGATGTTACGTGCAACGCACGGGCATCTTGCTAGTAAGAATGAAAACAAACGGAAAAAATATTTGGACGGTGGTTCGAAGTCATGACCGCGAGCACAGCGGACAAGTTGGCCTTGTATTGGTATGCTGAGTCGTCTGTTTTAACACACAGGAGCTGGTGTGGTGATTATACACACATGCACGCATGCACACGAACTGCATCCACGCAACACTCACACAAACACATGCACCCACGCACGCACGCAACACACACGTACACAAGCAGCCACGCACGCACGCAACACTCACACGCACACATGCATGCATGCATGCACACACCAGTACACCACACGACCAACACACACTCTCACGCTCAAGTGCTCAACCTACATGTGCAGGCACACACATCAGGCCCTGACAGACACATACACAACTAGGTGATTCCCGCGCACGGGATGGAGTCTTGTCGCACCTGCATAAATTTGTGTTTATCTGACCTTTTCCCTATGCGAACTGACAGGTGAGACCCACAAGGAACATGGTCAATTTAACTAGTCAACATGGTGACACGCAGACTATTTGGCCTGTCAACAGAGTGCAATCCGATGATGAACCGTGAGCAAGTGACCGTATAATCACCGCAAAACGTACATAGTTACTGTAATCAACTTATTCCGAAGTTCGGTGACCGTATTACGCTTTTCTCTCTATAGGCCCTCCAAAACTACATCTCTACACATTCTCGCATGTTACAGCACTACTACTACATTCTAACACAATAAATCATATGTGTTTTTAGTTTTACTAGATATCATATTGTTACTTATAATTATTCAGTTTGCATACATTAAAATTGCCTTTGAAATGTATGGCCAGTATCATCTACCGCGCGGGAAAAATCCCGCCCTTTCCTGTTTAATCGGGTTTGTATCGATGGATCGTGCGAAACAGCAAAACTATAGAACTATACAGTACAAGTGACAGTTCACTTGGCCGTCGTGTCGTCTACTCCTCCGTTGTAAGAGTGGAGCGCTCGCTTTCATAAATCTTCTAGTCACTTTCGCTGACATGTGGGACATCAAGCTACCGGGTCCACGTGCCATACCGGAATACAGTGCAGAGCAGCCAGGGTGAAGCACCCCAGTCATGGCGCCGGCGTAGTAATGAGCAATGAGGCGTCAAATCACAAAGTTGCACCTTTCCCGCAGTTAAGTTGGAGGGACGAAGTAATAATGCTAAAAAAATAAGTTGGAGGGACGAAGCAACCATCATTTCACTCGTTGTTGAATCCGCTTCTCCCTCATCTTCTTCAACTTAACCACGTGTTGCTTCTGTCGTTGTTCTGCCTCATGTGGGACGCGGATCGGCTTGGTAAAGCACTGACACGTGGGACCGCATGTTAGCAAACCACTAGGACAACATTCTCCGAAAATAAGAAACCTCCCCCGCCATCTGCGCGGCAAAATCACCTCCTTTTTACTAATCTTGATTCTATAATTTTTTAGATCAATATAATTGAGATTTGTATAGATAGCACACAGGAGAAAAACCAAGTGGTACGGTTAAGGGCATCCACAATGTGTAGCCAAATGTGAAAATAGCTTTTGGCATCGTGGGAACCATTGTGGACGGTGTTGCCAAAGCCAAAAAGATGGAACCGAAGCTCCCTGATTGATTGATTGAAGGAATAGAAAAATGCAACGTCTCTCCTCTTTATCCCATGCTTGGACGCATGTAGTACAGTATAGAGCACAGAGTCTACTCCCCTGTCCCTTCTATCACAAATCACAAAGCAGTGAGGCGTCAAATCACAAAAGCACGGACAAAGCAACCATCATTTTACTCTTCGCTGACTCCGCTTCTCCATCGTCTTCTTCGAGAAACCATCTCACCGCACTAGTACTCCTAGTAGTACTAGTCCTTTGGTTCAACGGATTTCCTGGATGCAAATAAGGTGGTTGTCTCGGCTTGCAGGCGGCACTTGCGAACGACTTACCGTGGTCTCCCTCAATGGTGTTCTCCGTCGAACGCACTTCGCCAAACCACAAAAAAAAGATATCGTCGACGTCACCCTAATGGGGAAGGAAGTCAAATATAGTTACTACCTCCATTTTTTTGTACACAAGGCCAGTATATCAAAATTACAATTTGCAAAGGGCCACTAACACTAATCGAGGCAAAATTGATGGGGTTAGCAACCAAGGACATTAATATCCCTTGCATGCATGCGGAAGTGAGAAGGTTGGTTTGCATGGTGCTGCATTAATCAAGTGATGAGGAGTGAGATGGTTAGCTCTTTGGTCTTTGGAGAAAAAATACGCATTAATTGACACGTGAAACGAGGGTTTGTATCGATTAAATCTCGCGAAGGAAAACCCTGCCTTTCTTTTTTAACACTAGTACTCCTAGTACGTACGTACTTATCCTGTTTGGGTCTAGGCCTTGCATTGCCAAACTTTGCCACACATTTTTGCCAAGCTTGCCTAAAGTTTTCAAAATGAGAAGGAGGTACACTTGCGCACGGCTGTCGCAGTCGCACCGCACCCTCACACGGTCGCTGCTGCATGCCGTGGTCGCACCGCACCCTCACACAGACGCTCCTGCACGCTGCAAACCCAACCAAGGGAACGCACCCTCACTGACACGTGCTGTCGCATGTGAACAAAGCAAACTCAGCCATCCTATCGCTGACACATAATTTTCGTTCATAGAGTATGATTATCCAACCGCATGTTGGGGAGTATCCATACGGCCCATGCGGTGGTCTGTTGGGGAAGAAGAAGAGGTGATGAAGAAGGAAAGAAGGGTTAGGAGACGTAGGATATTCATCCAACCGCCTAAAATGGTAGACTAACCCAAGTCAGGCGACTTGCATAACAAATATAAGTTTTTACACAGCAAAAGATCCATAAAAACAACAACATAAAGAAAAACTATCACTGCTCGCGGAAAGAGATGGCCTCGTCGTGTTTGACTGCCGGCGCGAACCAGCCGTAGCTGCCGACATGTGTGTCCGCACCATGGTTGTCCTCGGCCTCCAGCTACTCGTTCAAGCGGAGCGTGCGGGCGCTCTGCATGGACGAGAGCACAGTCCGGTTCAAGTCGAGGACATCCGGTTCCGCCTGCAGGAGGGCCTCGATGGCAGCGGCATCCGCGCGCTCCGCCTCAAGTTGAGCCTCCGCCACCCGGTTCACATCCACGGCATCCGGTTCTGCCTGTAGGAAATCCTCGATGGCAGCGGCATGTGTGCGCTCCGCATCGAGTTGAGCCTCTGCCTCCCGGTCCTCCTTTAGTATCGCCATGTTGAACCGCTGGTCCGCCTGCACCATGGAGGACTCGGACGCTGGCACGAAGTCGACGTCCATCGTCTCATACCCATCGGGGGCCTTCTGCGCCGCGACCTCTGCCATGAACATTGGATCGGCTTCCTCCTCCTCGTAGCTTGGCTCTAGAGAACTCGGGGATTGGCCTGCCGCAAAGCGAGCTTGGGAACGGAGGTCTGTGACGCCGACCACCGCCGTGATTTCTACGCGGCGCTCCGGCGTCAGCATCTTGTAGTAAGTGATCTTGCGGTGCACCATGGCTTTCCGGCGAACTAGGGGACGCTTGATGCGGGCTAGGGGATCGAAAGGTGGGGGAATGGGCTGGAGATTTGGTGTGGTTTTAGGGCAGTGGCTGGCGTAGGCCGAGCAACGAAGGTTCTGGTGTGAATAGTGGTTCCGGTGACGACCGGTCAATCAGTTTTGACTATACATCGCTCTTGTCGCGTCCGCGTTGTAGCCCGGCACGCTGGACCCTCCACGTCGCTCACCGAATGGAACGCGCTTCGTCTTGCGTTTTCACTCGCTTGTGGACCGCAGTTGAGAGAAAATCGACGTCCGTCCCCCTCCCCCGCCCGTGTCATTTATTATACTACTACTCCCTCCGTTTTATGCGGAGTAAATAAAAACAGAGGGAGTATACTACGGATAAGGATCCCCTGACGTGGCCGAACCCATTGAGTAACTGACATGCGGGGCCTAGCAATCATGGGGTCCGCCAGTAAGTGACCGAAAGGGAGGGTAAGGCAGGGATACCTACGTCAGAGGATCCACTTCTACTACTACTCCCTCCTTCCATTTACTATACAGGGCCTAATGCGTTTTTCGAGGCTAACTTTGACCAAATGTTAGAGTGATAATATATGACATGTGACTTACACAAAGGATACGGTCAAATTCGTATGTGAAAGGAGTTTCCAATGATATAATTTTCACATTATACATCTCATGTACTATTAATCTTGTCAATAGTCAAATTGGAAACCATCTTGAGTACAAATCTAGGAGTACGTACGAATCTAACAATATTGATTGGGCGTTGTTGAATGTTGATACCTTCTTGATCAAATTAGAGATACTTTGACTACACATAAAACCTATATGTAAACAAGAAAGGATAGGAGGGAGTATATTGTACGTTCAAAAACGAAACGAACATTGAATACCCTTTATATATGATTTGCGTATGCTATGATCACCGGTTCAAAATTTTGAATCCGCCTTAGGTATCACGTGCCCCCACTTGTTCCCTCTCGATTTGATCTTGGGGTTCGGAGATCTATTGAAAGAGGACTAGGGTGGGTACATGCGAATGATACTCGGCGGAATGTGCAAATGAGGCATGCGAGAGGATGGACTCGACTGGAGGGCTACATGATCGATGGAGAAGAGGGTTGGAGAGGAATGAGAAATAAGCAAACGCCACATGATTATACTTGAACGGCTCAAATAAACAATAAGTTGTCTCGCCTGGCCTACAGAGTGAAAGGCCTAATGCGCAACGCGGAGCACTGACGCTCGAATATGTCCGGGAAAAAAGGGAAACCGACATGTGGGGCACACCCGTCGGGACGATGTAGCGCAGACTAGTCCAATGGAGGAGCTGGCCCACGACCTCCTCGCCGCCGACAACCGTTCATGTGGGTCATTGGGGCATACAACGGGGCGCAGCTCATGGCTCTCCCACCTCTCCTCTCCTCTCCCACCTCTCCTCTCTCCCACCTGCTTTCCACCACCAATGGCGATCTCTAGCTATCACCACCATGGAAGGCCTCCTCCATTGGGATTTTGCTCCTCGTTTGTCCTTGGCTGATCAGGTGAGACATAAGTTTGGCTCTACGATCCACTTCTCCCCCTCTAGGGACACCAAGGAATTCTTTCTGGTCGTCTCCTTCTCTTCTGCTTCATTCCCACTCACGAATGACTCGGTTGGACTGGCCTTACAATGTTGCATTGGGGGACTTTGCTCTGGTTTCAATATTTTTGCCCTTACCCCCCGATCATTTCGCTTTTCTATGGCCAACAACAAGGTGGGGCATTTCATTTACTGGTTAAAGGATTGGGTTTGGCCAGATTTTGTTTGCCACTTCCATCTTTTTAATGGTCGTTTTGCGAAGCAATTTTCTGGTTCTCACTGGCATGCTGATCAAGAATTGGTTGAGATCCATGATCGTCCTCCTGTGGCCCTATCTGCTTCTCTGGATTTTCTACGTAAGGGTCAGTTAACAGATTCCTCGTCGGCCAAAGAACTAAGCAAGTTTAACCTAGTTAATCTGAAGCATTGGGACTTTTCCAATTCGCATGATCATGAGGCCTCCACTTCATTGTTGGTTGATCGCCATGAGAAAACTCAAATTCATTTCGGGTCTTTCCCACCGCCACCTCACCAGGGCGGCATTACCGCTTTACCAATGGATCGCCTGGCATTAATGGAGCATTATCTTTCCCAGGCAGAGTCTGAGGCCGCTAGAGTTATTGAGTGTATTTCTTTTGGGCAATTCAAATGCCCCGTGCGTGCCCAGTACCCACCACTCCCGCAAAGTTTCCTCAAGTCCGCTTTCCGTTACGCCCCACCCCATGACATGTGGCCCCCGATGCTTAGCGCTAAACATAAGGCTGATTTAGCCCAGGCAGATTATTCCGCAGATGTCATTCATTCCCTTGCCACTAATTGGGCCGCCCTCTGCCCTAGATGCCTTCAATGGGGACATTGCAAGATCGCCTGCCAAGCTCGCCTCATTTGCATTAATTGCTCGGGCCCTAATCATAAAACAGGGGATTGCACAAAACGTAGCAGCCGTGACACTCGCTCCTTGCCGGGGTCAAACAAGGAGACTGCAATTATTCCCCCGAGATCTCTGGGCCATCCTATTTCCACCAAAAGCTTGACCACAGCTGCTGCTAGGACCGTCCGATGCAATGCATGTGGGTTCTATGGCCACGTGGCGTCATCCTGTCGCAGAGCTTCTCTCCAAAAGAAATGGAAATGGGTGGTAAAGGCAAATTTGCACCCCACCGCCCCCATTCATGCTTCACCTTCCGCCTCGAGAACCCAAAGGGCTTCGCCTCGCCCTGTCCCATCACCACAGTCTGATACACTGCTACAACTTGCGCCATTGCCGTCGCATCCAATCCCTTCGTCATCGCCCTCTCCGCCACTCCAATCCACAACAATGGCGAACTACCCGCTGAACCCAGTGCCTTTCCTCCCGCCGGGCTTCGCCGTCGAACCTGGGCCGGTCGATCGTCTTGTGCGCAGTGGCATGGTCGTTGGACCGATTGCCCCCCTCAGCCATGAGTATTTGGCCATTGCTGAAGCCAGTGCGTATGTGCCTCTGCATCGCCGGGCCTCCATCCGCAATCAGATCAATGCTTTGCTTCAAGAATTGCAGCTATTTACTACTAAGGTCAGTGATCACCCCCTTGGAGTTGGGATTTTCGGTTTTGTGGATTCCTTTATGAGAGATACTGCCGTGAACATGCCACTGGAACTTGAGGATGAAGATCTGTTGATTAATTTTGTTCCACACAATGCCGCTCTCAACCGCTGAGCTACACCATTTGGGCCTGAAGTTTGGATTATGTTCTTTGGCTTCCCGTATGATTATCAATCTGACTATTATATCACTAAGGCCCTGGGTGGTTACGGTTCTTTAGTCTCCTGGTATAATCCTCGTCAGGATCGTAGATTCATCCTTCTGAAAGCCAGAGTAATTAGTCTGTGCCTCATCCCCAAGGGCTTTGTGGTATGGCAGCTTGGTGGTGCTCGCGACAGTTGGACAGTCGTCGTCACCATTCTCCGCAGTAACGACTGGAATGGCCTTCTCCCCGACGTCCCAGCCGCACCTGAGGATCAGCCACCACCAGATGGCAACCCGCACCCACTGTTCGGCCCTGAGTTAACTGCTGAGCAGCTATACCAACAACAAGTTCACAATTGGCTTGCTCAAAATGGTGCACCTGATGCTGCCAATAATGCAGCCCAGCAGGTGAATGCAAATGCTGATTGGGGCACTTGGGATGCTCCCGCTACTCCTCCTCTTCCGCAAATGCCACCACATCTGGTGAAATATCACGCCTGGCTTACGGTGCAAGGTCTGACAGTACAGCATGGATTAGTTCCTGAAAATAATATCACCGACAACGCGCTCGGAGCTTGGAATGATAACATCACTCAATCTAATAGTTCGAGCTCGACTTAGTCTGATCTTCTAATCCTGACTGATCCTGCATCGCATTTCACTGACAATGCTAGCTCTGAAGCTCTTACCATCTCAATGGAGATCTCTGACAATACTATCAGGTTTGGTTTCTGCTCAAGGTGATGAGATCCTGGCCAGGCTGTTGAATGACCCAATCCCTCGCCTGAATCTCAACAACTTCATTTTCCAAGCTATTAAATGCTTGCAACCTTTGGACCATGGAGGGAGGGGTTTGGTTTAAGAACAAACCCGATTCGGCTATCTGTTTTGATCACACAGGACACTTCTGGTATGATCTTCTCACAACAATCTAGCTCTGCTACTGCTCTGGAATCTTCTTCAGTGACCATCGAGGAGCTATCTGAACCTGCTATGAGGGCTAACACCACTGAACTTGCCCTGCTGCCTAACATTGACGATGCAACTATGGATACAGAGCAAGTTATGCAGATTCCAACACCTGAATCCTCTGTCATCTCTGAGGATGTGGCACCTCTTACAGCCACTGGCCCGCGATCCCGTAGGTTCAGAACCGCTGCTCCTATCTCCACCACTGAAGTGCGCCGCAGTCTTCGCTCCAAAAAATACGATGGGTTCAAGGTCCCTCCTATCTCTGACATTCGCAAGACCACTTCAAAAGTTAAGCCTCGCGTCATCCCGTCTATTGGCACTTTTGCTTCTGCTGCTTCCCCCACTAGTGAGATCCCACCCCCAACTCCTATAGCTACACTGCAATCTATTGGAGTCAACAGGTGTGCTATACCTGCTACTGAACTTTCTGAAGAAGCGCTGCTTGCTGAAACTGCTGCGGTGTCTGGACCTTCGGCTACTGTGACTGACATGGAAGACCAGGGAGAGAATCTCTCCCACAACTTGGCCTAATCATGGGGTTTCTCTTTCGCAATATTGAGCTGCTGGATTGTGCTCTCGTGGAATATTCGTGGGCTCAACTCTAAGAAGAAGCAATTAGCTCTGAATAATGCTATCTCCACCAGTGGGTGTGCTGTCGTTTGCATTCAGGAGACTAAGATGCCTGAGGTTACTTTTGCTTTTATTAAATCCTGCTGTCCTAAACAATTTGATCATTTTGCTTATCTACCTTCGTGTGGCGCCTCTGGGGGCTGTTAACGATCTGGAAAAGCTTGGTTTTCTCTGGCTCCGTTATTTCGTCTGATCAGTATGCGCTAGTTGTTGACTTCGTTAGCACACAATCTTCTCAGCGTTGGATGTTAGTCAATGTGTACGGGCCGTGCATGGGGGCGGACCGAGATGCTTTCACACAATGGCTATATGACATTCATATACCCAGTAATCAAGACTGGTTGTTGTTAGGTGACTTTAACTACATGAGAGCACCAGACAATCGTAGTAAACCTGGGGGTAACATTCATGACATGATTACTTTCAACGACATCATCCGTAAGCTGCAACTGATTGAGCTCCTAGTGAAAGGACGAACCTATACTTGGAGTAATATGCAGACTGACCCTCTACTCAAGCAGATTGACTAGTTTTTCATGTCTTTGCACTGGACCAACGTTTACCCTAAGACGCTAGTTAAACCCCTTGGCAAGCCTGTTTCGGACCACATCCCTTGCGTTGTCTCTATTGAGACGAAAATACCACGATCAAAGCTCTTTCGTTTTGAATCCTACTGGACCTTGCAGCCAGGGTTTATGGACATTGTTAGGGCCGTATGGGAGCGGCCAGTTGGGACCACAAACGCGGCTACACTTCTTTGTCGCAAATTGAAAGCTCTTCGACACGCCCTCAAGATCTAGAGTAAGAGTATTTCTCGTCTTTCTGTGGCCATCACGAACTGTAATGATGTCCTTGCGGATTTAGATGAGCTGGAGAACAAACGCACCCTTTCAATCCCAGAAATGAACTTCAGACGTATCTTAAAGTCACATTTGCTCAGACTACTCAAATATCAAAAACTATATTGGAAGAGGCGTTGTACTATTCGTTGGATCAATTTTGGAGATGAAAACTCCAAAAAATTTCAAGCTCTGGCCACGGAACATTGTCGCCAAAACAACATAGCCTCCTTCAAGCTTGAAGATGGCACGTTCGTTGACAATCACCCTGCCAAAGAAGCCCTCTTGTTTCAAACCTACAAAGATCGCCTTGGAACTGTCTCCCCTTCGGACATGAATTTGACATTCCAACAATAATCCCCCGCGCAACCAACCTCGACCAGCTTACCACTCCTTTCACCCATGAAGAAATCGACAATGTGGTCAAAGATATGCCGCCTGACCGAGCACCTGGCCCGGACGGGTTTAGTGGGGCGTTCTTGAAAGCTTGCTGGCCCATTATTAGGCATGACTTCTATGCCCTTTGCGACTAGTTCTTTGAAGGTACGTTAGACGTGACAAGTATCAACGATGGTCTCATCACGCTCATACCTAAGATCAACTCTCCTGAGACTGTAAATGACTTCAGACCCATTACTCTACTCAATTACTGCCTCAAGTTGATTACCAAACTGCTAGCTGATAGACTTCAACGTGTCATCATCTCCCTTGTGCACCGAAACCAATATGGATTCATTAAAGGGCGCATGATACAGGATTGCCTGGCGTGGGCATACCAATATCTTCATCAATGTCAAAGCTCGGGCCGCCCAATTGTTCTTCTAAAACTGGATTTCGCTAAGGCGTTTGATACTATTGCACACGAACCGATGATTTGCATTATGCAGCAAATGGGTTTCAACGACAAGTGGATCTCTTGGATCAAGTGCCTTTTCTCCTCGGGTCGTTCGTCTGTCCTTCTAAATGGAGTCCCTGGCCGACAATTTCTTTGCCGGTGTGGGGTGAGGCAAGGTGACCCTCTCTCCCCCCTCATTTTTGTCCTCGCTGCCGAGCTTCTTCAATGCGCGATCAATGATGCTTTCAGACGTGGAGATATCAGCCTGCCTTTTCCCTGCTTAGGGCAAACTGATTACCCGGTGATCCAATACGTGGACGATATGCTACTTGTCTTGCCTGCCTGCCCAAATCAAGCTTTACGTGTCAAAAAAATCCTTTCTGACTATGCATCCTCGATCGGCCTCAAAATTAATTTCCACAAATCAACGCTGGTACCAATCAACGTGGATGCAATTTCAGCTTCAAGCTTGGCCGCTATCTTTGGATGCAATGTAGGTACAATGCCCTTCACCTACCTGGGCCTCCCACTTGGCACCACAAGACCAACCATCCAAGAATTCATGCCTCTGGTTTGCAAAATTGAATGTCGTCTCACTGCCACGATCGCCATGATGTCTTATGGGGGCCGCCTCTCATGGCTCAATGCTTCTGTCACATCACTCCTGGTGTTTGCCATGTGCACGCTCAAGTTCCCTCCGAAACTGATTGGAATTCTAGACAAGATTCGAAGGAGATACCTCTGGAAAAAGAAAACTGATCAAGGAGACAAATGCAACTCGATGGCTGCCTGGGATCTAGTTTGCAAGCCCAAGAGTAAGGGCGGGCTGGGAGTAATCAACATTCAAATACATAATGATGCCCTCCTGCTAAAGTTTTTGCACAAGTTCTATAACAAGCTGGACGTGCCATGGGTTACAATGCTTTGGGATAACCACTATGCCAACCAGGTGCCTCATGTGGTGGATTCGATCGGGTCTTTCTGGTGGTAAGACATTCTCAAACTAACGCCAATTTGCAGGGGGGTCACTCGTGTCCAAGTGGTTGATGGATCAACCACGCTGCTCTGGAAGGATCTGTGGTCCAATGATGTGCTTTAATCTTCACACCCACGCGCCTTCTCTTTTGCTGTGCATGAGGACATGACGGTCGCTGACTTCTGGGCCAACGATGAGCTGCATGAAACCTTTCACCTACCGCTGTCTGCCCGCGCTCTTAGTGAGGTACGGGATGTCCAGCATGCAACATCCCACATACACCCAACGACGACAATATCTGATGTTTGGCACTACATTTGGGGTGCAGCCGAATACAGACCGAAAGATTATTATAACAACTTCTTCCGCGACGCAACAGCTCATCCCTCTTTTAGGCTCCTTTGGAAATCTAACTGTACAATGAAAATCAAGGTATTTTGATGGTTGTTGCTGCAAGACAGGTTGAACAATCGTGACATGCTCAGGAGAAGACATTATGATATTGGGGGTGATTTCACGTGCCTCCTTTGTGGGCGAAACATTCAGGAGACTCTTGAGCATATGATCTTCACTTGCCAGTTTAGTGAAAGGTGCTGGGCCAGGATAGGTGTTGACTGGCCGGATTTCCATAATAGGTTTGTGGCGCTGCAGAACGCACAAACCATTCTGCCCCATCCTTTCTTCATCGAAACGTTCTACACTGCTGCCTGGAGTTTGTGGAAAGAAAGAAATAATAAGCACTTCAGAGGTGTATCCCCAAGCATTACATCTTGGTTTCAGCGTTTCAAGGAGGACTTGGGGCTCTTGCAACATAGAGTGAAAGGTGCACGCAGGGCTGCCCTGCTCTCATATTGTGACACACTTAGTTGACTCCTTCTTTTTTCTGTACTCTGTTAGCTTGCGTAGAACCAAAAACAGTGTGTGTGTGCTGATCATGGCTTAGCTGACCGCCCCCCTATTGGTGACACCAGTAGTGAGGGTGGGATGTGATGTAAGTGTTATATCTATGTAAACACCCCATTTATATGGATATATGAAAAAAATGCAGTGGGAGTTCTCCCCCACTGTCAAGCTCCTCAAAAAAAGGGGCGCAGCTCCAGCACCGCCTCTGGACACGGGGACCGCGGTGAGCGACACGCTCATATCATCGGTAGACACAGTCAGTTTCAGTGTGCCGAGGGTGGCGTTAGTGCTGTGGCATGACCAACAGTATGTTTGGTTTGTGCCCAAGGTTGCCCCATCAAAGCATTGGGTAGCCAAAAGTTTGGTTGAGGTATTGGTTGCCCATGATTTGGCCGACATTGGCAAGAAAAAAGAACTAGAGTTCGCTAGAGTTCATTGGCATGCCAAAAAAATGACAACCATCCAAACAAAGACCAATCTTTGGGTCATGACCAAAATTTTGGTTGAGGTATTGGTTGCCCATGATTTGGCCGACATTGGCAAGAAAAATGAACTAGAGTTGGCTAGAGTTCATTGGCATGCCAAAAAAATGGCAACCATCAAAACAAAGACCAATCTTTGGGTCATGACCAAAATTTTGGTTGAGGTATTGGTTGCCCATGATTTGCCCGACATTGGCAAGAAAAATGAACTAGAGTTGGCTAGAGTTCATTGGCATGCCAAAAAAAATGGCAACCATCCAAACAAAGACCAATCTTTGGGTCATGACCAAAATTTTGGTAAGGTACACTTTGGCCACAATCCAAACACACCCCAACACCCGGCTCGTCGAGGATGCACGGGGCGCCGTGATGCATCCGCAGAGTGGTGTAGCGCGGCCAATTGCATCCTCTGGACCTGAGACCATGCCGGGTCGTCTTCCTTTTTCAATGACATGCGGGGATCGCATGTGAGCAAAGGGCATCTCCAACGTTACCACGACCGCAGCTGACTACCCTGGCACACCAAAACCCTCATCCCTCGCGCCGTCGCGCGGTACGTTCCTAGCCGGCGCCAGCTGCCCGCATTCATGCCATCCGTTCGTATGTCGTCGTTAAGAGGCTCGGTGCCCGAGGAACCAACTCCAACGACTTAATGACGCACCCGGACGCTTGGCCTCACTGGAATGCGCTACTTAAAGCGGCAACGCCCAGCTAACCTCCACACCATAGCACATCGTCCTCCTACCTGGCACCACATCCGCCATGACCACAAGTGCGAACGCTCTACGGGAGAGCTTTGTCTTCGGGGATGAAGCTTGAGGTCACCGCCCTCGCTCAAGTCGCCTCTCGCGACGCAATAGCGGCATAGCCGAATGCGAACACGACCGCACAAGCGGTGGCCACGCTGGCGGCCGACGATGGGAGCACCGTCAGCCACGCGTCCTACTTGCCGCCGTCCAACGTCCAGCACCGCCGACGTCGGGGACTCCTCCGAGGATGAGTAGGGCATGGGAGGCGGCAGGGCATGGTGTGCCAACTGGCCGATCCATCTCCCATGTTCTACTTTTCCTCGCCGGAGACCGCACCTTCACTTCACGGGTCTTGAACCCCGCCCCCGTACATAGAGATCGCAGATGGAGGACGTCGGTCGCCGCCGTAGAATAGGTTTAGGGTCGGGTTTCTTTTATTTTTCTTTCATATAAAAGTTCGAAATGTAATGAAAATCTGCCATGTTTGCATTAATCTCGGCCGATGTATATGAACTTTCACAATAATATTTATTGTAGGAGTACTAGCAAGATGCCCGTGCGTTGCATGGAAGATCAAGATCTTGTGAGAGAAAAGGATGAACGAGGGAAAGCCTTATCTTCAAATGTGGAGAGGAGTGCGGGTAAATTGTCATAGTTTCCTTCCTATCCGTTAGATATAGATCGTACGTCCTATATTGCAGGATGACAGGCACACCATCATCACCAACTCTGCTTTTTATTGAACCGAGACAAATCTAACATGCGAAGTAAAATAAACACATAGGGTCTATACATACACAAATTATCTTAGGCACTCCAATAGTACGTCCACTACACATTCACGCATTTCACATCTTTCTACATCTACCGGAACCTACGAAAGGGTTAACGTAAATTGTCTCTCTCTCTCCTCCCCTGATTTTCATGATGGTGGGCCCCTCCCTCCCCCCAATCTACAATCAACAGCTCACGTTTCACATTACGTTAATTACGTAACTGGGATTATGTAGGTGTAGCATTACTCATCCTAAAAAACCCAACTAAGCCAACCTCCCAGCATATCACGCGGGAAAAGACCCGGCCGAGCTGTTTTAGTCGGGATTACCGGATTACTAGTAGTGGTATCGATGGATCGCGCGAAGCAACAAAAAAATTTTTTGAGGGGGAGAAGCACCTAGTTTAAAAGGAAAAAAAGGCGGTACACTCATAGCACTCCTAGCATGGTCGCATTGCACCCCACACATGTTCGGTCCTACACACGGCTCACGCAAACGGAACGCGCTTTGGCTTGCCTCTTCACTGACATGTGGGACTGCACTTGGAGAAACCGACCATGCGCCAAACTCCCCCCGCCCACCGTGCG
>NC_041383.1:606189952-606204691 GCF_002162155.2 Triticum dicoccoides
CTCCCCCCCGTCCCCCTCCACTCCATTCGCTCCGCCAAAGCCGCCCTCCCCATCGCACCGATACATCGGCGCCGCGGTTCGTCGAGGGGACGCACGGCGATCCTCTCGCTCCCATAGTACACTCTCGTAGACTACCGTCCTCTAGCCGCGCCGCCACCTCTGGCTACGTTCTTGTGGAGGCGCACGGTGGTCAGCGCCGCCACCACTGGCGACGTTCATGTGGAGACGCACGGCGGTCAGCTTCTCCCATGGTACGCGCATTCTAGACTGAGGCCCCATTCATGTCGGTGTAGCGCTGAATGTTAGCTTATAGACGCTGTTAATCTCACTGTTTGCTGAAGTAGTTTACTATCAATATGCTCTGCTTAAGAAGCTTCCTTGCCCTGTTCTACACTTAATCTGCTTAGCTGAGATGGCATGCCAAGGCCGATTAGTTGCTAAAATATACTACCATATATTTATTGTGACGTACATTGCCATGGTCTAGTAGCCAATCTGTTAGGTGAAATAGCTCTACACCGTTTTATACTCGATCTTTGTTGCTGCGATGGCCTTCGATAGTTTGATGGCTATGTGCTCGGCCTCATTGACTGCTGAAACAGCCTACCATAATTTAGCACTCAAATATGTTTGCTGAAATAGCTTTACATATATTTCGTTACTTAGATCTGCTCGTCCAAATATCTTGCCATAGCTTTAGACATCGACCTAGGTATTTTTTCCTGGACTTCATAAAAAAGCATATATGTTTTTCCTATAATGTCTAGTAGAAGAACTAATTTTTATGTCTAACGGATGGACAGGACTTGGATAACTTCTGCTCAAAGATTCTCCGCTGCATATGTCGAGGGGGTTGAAAACTTCATGAACTTTATCAGAGCTGAGTACGGTGATCCAAAGTCAGATGTGCTCTGCCCGTATAGCAGTTCTATGAATTCAGTTACAAGACCCTAGTCAATTGTGCAAAATCATCTACACTTGTATGGGATGTCGGTCACATATACTAGGTGGGTTCATCATGGTGAAGCTGTGAACGTCAATGTTATTGACTACGTGGAAGCAGCAGATCACCATCTTGATCTGCCTGATGCTTAGGTGGAAGAGGAGGAGCAGGTGGTGGTGGCGGAGCCAGTGAGTTTAACCAACATTTAAACAATGCTACGAAATGCTCATGCATTCTGTGAACTTTCACTTGCAGAAGGAAAACGGTGGGCCCGCATGTTGGAACAATGCAACGTTGTTGTCACCCTAGGAAATAAGTTGTCAGTATTCTCAGCTATGGTCACCTTTCTTCAGGTGAAGACATCTGAGCGGATGACCAACAAATCATTCGATGCGATGTTGGCTGCTTTCCACAAATCTTTCCCAGATGCGTCTGAGCTGCCACACACCTACAGTAAAATGAAGAATTTCCTTCGTGCAGCTGGAATTGGATATGATATGATCCATGTTTGTAAGAATAATTGTGTTATCTTCCGGAAGGATTATGCCAACTTAAGTGAATGCCCGAAATGCAAATCATCAAGATGGAAAGATGGCGATGCTATGAAGAGGATTCCTCATAATGTTCTGAGACATTTTCCAATTACACAAAGATTGCAGAGGTTGTTTCATGATGCTGAAACAAGAGAGGATGTACTGTGGCATTCTAGGAACCAGGAGTACAGAGATCAGAGTGTAATGAGCCATCCATCTCATGGTAGTGAGTGGAAAAGCTTCATTGATAAACACAAAAAGTTTGCTGCTGACCCGAGAAACATTAGACTTTGCTTAGCTTCAGATGGATTTAACCCATTTGGCCACCAGAGCGCCACATATAGCATGTGGCTAGTGCTTGTTATCCCTTACAACATGCCTCCAAATGTCTGCACCAAAGAACCAAACTACATGATGGCCTTGCTCATCCCAGGTCCAAAAAGTCCTGCAAAGGATTTTGATTTGTTCATGGAGCCTCTTGCGAAGGAACTTCAACAGCTATGGAAGGGTGTTCTCACTCGAGGCCTATATAGCAGCCCACCAGCTGATTTCTTTCTGCGTGTTGTTATAATTTGGTGCATCCATGATTATCCGGCTTTGGGCACTATGTCAGGGCGAACAATACATGGTTACAATGCATGTGTTCGCTGTGACAGGAATCCGCTGTCATACACAATAGTTAGCAAGATCTGTTACATTGGACACCGTTGTTTCCTTGCCAAGGACAAGTCGCATCCTAGAAAATATCGAAGACATGTGTTCAATGCAAAGCATGAAAACCGTGATGCGCCAAAGAGGCTCACCACCGATGAGTTGCAAGTGGAATTAGAGAAGGTCAGGCATATTACACCAAGAAACCATCCTGGTAATGGTAGCGGGGAAAGGAAGCACGGCAGGGTAGAAGAGAGATTATTGTTTACCTGCAGGTCCACTTTGTGGGACTTGGAGTATTGGAAAGATTTGGATCTGCGGCATAATCTTGATGTGATGAACATCGAGAAAAATATATGTGACAGCATTATTGGCACACTTCTTAATATTGAAGACAAGACGAAAGATACCTTAAAATCTAGGATTGATTTGACACACCTGGGTATCAGAAAGGATTTGCAGGTGCAAGATGAAGGTAAACCACGGGATATGGCACCATCTGTGTACGTCTTGGACAAGGTAAAAAGAAAAGAATTCTGCGAGGTCCTGTCATGTGTGAGATTCCCACATGGATTTGCTTCCAACCCTGAAAGGAGAGTCAGTGCAGATGGAAACAAGGTACAAGGGTTGAAAACTCATGACTGCCACATCCTACTTCAAAGGGTTTTACCTGTTATCCTTAGAGGATTGGGCCGCCCTGACTTATACAGAGCAGTTGCAGAGTTGGGACAATTCTTCAGGGAACTCTGCAGTAGAAATATCAGGATAGATGCTTTGGAGCGTCTTAGAGACAAGATACCAACTATCCTATGCGACCTTGAGAAGATATATCCTCCAGCCTTCTTTGATGTGATGGTGCATTTGGATGTTCATCTACCTGATGAGGCACTACTTAGAGGTCCATTACAGTATGGCTGGATGTACCCTATTGAAAGGCGGCTAGGCACTTTCAAGGGCTATGTTAGGAACAGAGCTAGACCCGAGGGTTCCATTGCAGAGGCCTACATTGCTACAGAAGCATTGACATTCTGCTCAAAATACATTGAAACAGATGATCAGCTTAGCAAAGAGGTGAGTGAAGACAATCCCCGGCTCAATGTTTTCGATTATTCTGTTCGAGTTACAGGGAAGAGTCGACAAGAGGACAAACCTAAAGATTTGGACAAGATGGTTTGGTATGTGTTGAATAACTGTCCTGAGATACTACCTTATATCAAGTAAGTGCAGTAATGCAGCTTATACATCGTAATCTACTAAACTTGCAGCACATTCTTATATATTTAGATGTTTGACGCGATCACTATGTTGTGCAGCATCTACAAAGAGGAGTTACTGCCGCAAAATCCAAGAAACATTGACAAACTGGTTATGGTAGGATTTGCGAAATGGTTCAAGAACCATGTAAGCTTTGAAGTGCACTGTCAGTTTTTTTAATATATTGAGTACATAAGATGATCAGCTTGTCTATTTTCTAACCATAGGTTAAGAAGATGCGGGAGGATGGGCAGGCAGTTGATGATGCCCTTTACTCACTAGCAATGGGTCCTGATACTCGGGTAAGACATTATGAATCTTGCGTTGTTGGAGATGTGCGCTACAACACCCTTGCATGAGATGAAGGCAGGAAGACACAAAACAGTTCCATCATGAGCACAGATACGTATGACAAAGAGACAACTGAAATGTATGCTAACATAACAGACATTGTTTTGCAGTATATCTCCAGTTTCGAGGATCATCGGTGTGTGGTTCTGTTGTGTTGTCGTTGGTATAACCTATTTTCCAGGATCGCAAAACCCAGAGCTAATGATTATTTCAAATCCATCAATGTAAAGGCGGTGTACTAGACCAATGAGCCTTTTATTTTGGCAAATCAAGCAACATATATTTTTTTCTTGGAAGACACATTTGCACATAGCGATGACTGGAGAGTATTGCAAAGGTTTGAGCAGAGGAATTTGTTTAATGAAGTTTCACAACAAGATGATGCTTACACTGCTCCTGATTTACAAGATAACACAGATGTTCCTAATATCTTTGAGAACCATCACATCAATGACGCCGGCGAAAAGATTGCCTGTCATGTTGTGGACATACAAGAGTTGATCAAGAAGAAGCCAACGTTCGAGGACGTTGAGGACGAAGAAGAAGATGACACCGTGGGGAATTACGATTCAGACTTATACACATGGCGAAGATGTTGAGGTTGCTACTGCGGATGATGATTACATTGCTTTTGTCGTATTTGCCTGTCAGAAGACCTTTTTTATCTACTATGTGAAATTGTGTTTGCTATGACAACTGAAACCTGATGAACATGTTGTTTAGTATTTTGCTGTGAGAACATCACATGTTATGTATGCTGATTTGTGTTTGGTGATTATATGACAACTAAAACATGATGACATTGGTGTTTAGTTGTACTCATATTTGGCTATGAAACTTGAATTTGATGACATAGTTTGCTGTTGGACCGCAGTTTGCTCGACGTCTTCGAATGAGAACAAAGCTGACCCGACAGGGCCTCTGCTATTTATTTATTTATGAGCAAAAGGGGATACCCCCTGATTTCCGTTAATAGAAATCATTAGATGTTCACAACACTACGCCCATCCTGCTACACAGGTTTCATTCATTACTAGTTTCAGCAAAGTGCTCATGTCGTAGCCACTGAATACATCACGAGTGCTACATACACTGCAAATAAAGAGACAATCATCCTACAGAGCACATCGATTTTGCCCATTATCTTCACAAGCTCTTTCATCTCCTCATTGATGTCAAGGCCGTTCAGCAGCTGTTGCTTGGCCATGATCAGAGGAACTGCATCTTTAACCTTCTGCTCTGCATCTTCCTCTTCTGTCGTTCCTTCAGTTACTTGTCCAACACCCCAAACTGCTGGTATTGGGATTCCTCGGCTAAACAAATAATCAGCGTAGTTGCATTCCCCCACATCAGCAACTTCCCAGAAATACAAATCACACGAATCTTCCCTTTTCTGCACGAATCAAATTGGAAGATCATCAACCAAACTATTAAACAAATCAGCAAATGAAAGCAGCAGAACAACGCTTACACATATTATTACCCCATGATTCAGGTATTTGTAGAAGACTCGGCCAGGGTTGAGGATTGTGGTTGAGACGCGACGGATGACTCTGCGTGATTTGCAGCAGTGGCACCACACCAACAGCAGCGGGTTGCGATGAGCAATCGGCTGCGGTGCGCGTGCCGGCAGGGGTGTGATGAGACCCACAGGTGATGGTACGGGTTGCGACTTGGCGCATATCTGGTTGTTGCCTGTGATACTTCTCCAACGTATCTATAATTTATGAAGCATTCATGCTATTTTATTATCTGTTTTGAATGATTATGGGCTTTATTATACACTTTTATATTACTTTTGGGACTAACCTACTAACCGGAGGCCCAGCCCATATTGTTGTTTTATTGCATGTTTCAGTATTTCGAAGAAAAGGGATATCAAACGGAGTCCAAACAGAATGAAACCTTTGGCAACGTGATTTTTTGGAAGATTACCATCCTGGAGACTTGGAGTCCATGTCAGAAGATACTCGAGGAGCCCAGGAGATAGGGGTGCCCCCCCTACTGGGTGCACCCCTCTGTCTCGTGGACCCCTCGAGCACCCCCCGACCAACTTCTTTCGCCTATATAAGCCTACATACCCTAAAACCATTGAATACGAAGATAGATCGGGAGTTCCGCCGCCGCAAGCCTCTGTAGCCACCAAACACCTCCCGGGAGCCCTTCCCGGCACCCTGCCGGAGGGGGGATCCATCACCGGTGGCCATCTTCATCATCCCGGCGCTCTCCATGACGAGGAGGGAGTAGTTCACCCTCGAGGCTGAGGGTATGTACCAGTAGCTATGTGTTTGATCTCTCTCTCTCTCTCTCTCTCTCTCTCTCTCTCTCTCTCTCTCTCTCTCTCTCTCTCGTGTTCTCTCTCGTGTTCCCTCTATGGCACGATCTTGATGTATCCCGAGCTTTGCTATTGTAATTGGATCTTATGATGTTTCTCCCCTCTACTCTCTTGTGATGATTGAGTTTCCCCTTTGAAGTTATCTTATCGGACTGAGTCTTTTATGAGAACACTTGATGTATGTCTTGCCGTGCTTATCTGTGGTGACAATGGGATATCATGTGCCACTTGATGTATGTTTTGGTGACCAACTTGCGGGTTCCGCCCATGAACCTATGCATAGGGGTTGGCACACGTTCTTGACTCTCCGGTAGAAACTTTGGGGCACTCTTTGAAGTACTTTGTGTTGGTTGAATAGATGAATCTGAGATTGTGTGATGCATATCATATAATCATGCCCACGGATACTTGAGGTGACAATGGAGTATCTAGGTGACATTAGGGTTTTGGTTGATTTGTGTCTTATGGTGTTATTCTAGTACGAACTCTTGAATAGATTGATCCAAAAGAATAACTTTGAGGTGGTTTCGTACCCTAATATAATCTCTTCGTTTGTACTCTTCTATTAGTGTCTTTGGATTGACTCTTTGTTGCATGTTGAGGGATTGTTATATGATCTATCTATGTTATTATTGTTGAGAGAACTTGCACTAGTGAAAGTATGAACCCTAGGCCTTGTTTCCTACCATTGCAATACCGTTTACGCTCACTTTTGTCGCTTGCTACCTTCCTGTTTTTATAATTTCAGATTACAAATACCTTTATCTACCATCCATATTGCACTTGTATCACCATCTCTTCGCCGAACTAGTGCACCTATACAATTTACCATTGTATTGGGTGTGTTGGGGACACAAGAGACTCTTTGTTATTTGGTTGCAGGGTTGTTTGAGAGAGACCATCTTCATCCTACGCCTCCTATGGATTGTTAAACCTTAGGTCATCCACTTGAGGGAAATTTGCTACTGTCCTACAAACCTGTGCACTTGAAGGCCCAACAACGTCTACAAGAAGAAGGTTGTGTAGTAGACATCAAGCTCTTTTCTGGCGCTGTTGCCGGGGAGGCTAGGTAAACGGCACTCACACCCCGTGAACTAAGCTCTTTTCTGGCGCCGTTGCCGGGGAGGTGAGTGCTTGAAGGTATATCTTTAGATCTTGCAATTGAATCTTTTTGTTTCTTGTTTTATCACTACTTTAGTTTATAAAAGAAAACTAAAAATGGAATTGAGTTTGTCTCATACGCTTCATCTTTTTACTATCTTTCGTGAGAAAGATGGAAAGGAAAATTGTGCTCAAGTGCTAGAAGAAGAATGCATTCGAATGTTCGGCATGAAATATGTGAATAATGAGCATGATTGCAATGTTGTTAGTATGAATTCCTTGAATACCCATGATGCTAATGATATGCAAAGCCACAAGCTTGGGGAAGCAATGTTTGATGAAGATGATATTTTTTGTCCCCCAAGCTTTGATGAGAATATTTATTATGATGAAAGCATGCCTCCTATTTATGATGATTATATTGATGAAAGTGGGTTTGGAAGAGTGTCAACTTTAGGAAGTAGTGATCCCACTATATTGGAGGATGTTGAATCTTATTGTGATGAACATGAAAGTGGATTTGGAAGAGTGTTAACTTTATTTAGTGATGATTCCACTATTTCGAAAGAGGTTCCAATTGATTATGAGAACAAAGTTGCTATCTATGATGATTATTGTGATGACTTGTATGCTATTAGGAATAATGATAACCATGAAACCTGTCATCATGATTTTAGTTTTCAATTGGATTATGCCTCACATGATAATTATTTTGTTGAGTTTTCTCCCACTACTATTCATGAGAAGAATTTTGCTTATGTGGAGAGTAGTAAATTTATATGCTTGTAGATCATGAAAAGAATGCTTTAGGTACTGGTTATATTGTTGAGTTCATTCATGATGCTAATGAAAATCATTATGAGGGAGTAACTTATGCTTGTAGGAATTGCAATAATACCAAGTTTCCTCTCTATGTGTTGAGAATCTTGAAGATTTGCTTGTTTTACCTTCCTATGCTAGTTGATTATTGTTCCCATAAGTTTTTTGCTCACAAAATCCCTATGCATAGGAAGTGGGTTAGACTTAAATGTGCTAGTCATATTCTTCATGATGCTCTCTTTATGTTTCAATTCTTATCTTTTTTGTGAGCATCATTGTCATCATCATGCCTAGCTAAAAGGCATTAAAGAAAAGCGCTGGTTGGGAGACAACACAAATTTACCCTTACTGTTTTTGTGTGTCCACATGATTATGCTACTGTAGTAATCATGTTTTATAGCTTTTTTTCAATAAAGTGCCAAGTAGAACCTTTGGGAAGACTTGGGTGAAGTCTATATGATCTTGCTGTAAAAAACAGAAACTTTAGCGCTCACGAGAACAGCTGCCATTTTTTACTGAAGAGTGTTTTTAGGTTGATTCTTTTTGAATATGATTAATAGTAAAATTTCTCAGGTCAGCCAATTTATTTCAGAATTGTTTGAGTTCCATAAGTATACGTTTGATACAGATTACTACAGACTGTTCTGTTTTTGACAGATTCTGTTTTCTATGTGTTGTTTGCTTATTTTGATGAATCTATGAGTAGTATCGGAGGGTATGAACCATAGAGAAGTTAGAATACATTAGATATTACAACAATATGAATTTAGAATGAGTTCATTACAGTACCTAAGTGGTGGTTTTACTTTCTTATACTAACGGAGCTTACGATTTTTGTTTGAGTTTTGTGTGGTTGAAGTTTTCAAGTTTTGGGTAGAGATTCGATGGACTATGGAATAAGGAGTGGAAAGAGCCTAATCTTGGGGATGCCCAAGGCACCCCAAGGTAATATCCAAGGACAACCAAGAGCCTAAGCTTGGGGATGCCCCGTATGGCATCCCCTCTTTCGTCTTCGTTCATCGGTAACTTTACTTGGAGCTATATTTTTATTCGCCACATGATATGTGTTTTGCTTGGAGCATCATTTTCTTTTGTTAGTTTTTGCTTGCTGTTAGTTAGAATAATGTTTTGAATCTTTAGTTTCATAAAAATGTCAAGGATAGCCTTTGCCATGCTTATTTTGCTAGTATACATGTTGCTGTTTGAAAACAGAAAGTTTACCGCTGTTGCAAAAAAAATCCCTAGAAAAGTCAGACAATGGTATAATGTTGAAACTTTTTGCATATTGAGCTCTGATAAATCTTCTACAGCGTAGTAGTTTTCTCATAATTTTTGGAGTTAGGTAAGTATGATGAATCTTGCATTCTTTACAGACTGTACCGTTTTGGCAGATTGCTGTTATGGTTGCATTGTTTGCATATGTTTGCTTGTTTAATGATTCTATTTGAGGATAGGAGTATTAAATATGCAGAGGCATTTAGTATTCAATGTTGAATAATAATTTTAGTAATTTGTTATAGTAGAATATGATAAGGTTTTGCATTGGTTTATACTAACGTATCTCACGAGTTCTTGTTGAGTTTGTTGTGAATGAAGCTTTTGATAAAAAGAGAAACCGTGACATGAAAGGAATTAAGGAGACACAAAAGCTCAAGCTTGGGGATGCCCAAGGCACCCCAAGATAATATTTCAAGAAGTCTCAAGCATCTAAGCTTGGGGATGCCCTGGTAGGCATCCCACCTTTCTTCTTTAACAACTACGGTTAGTATCGGTTGAGCCTAAGTTTTTGCTTCTTCACATGAGTTGTGCTATCCTTGCAATGTCATTTTATTTTGTTTTTCTTGTTGCTTGAATACAATACCAAGATCTGAAATTCTTTAATGAGAGAGAGTCTTCGTATAGTTGCATAATTATTTTACTACTCATTGATCTTCACTTATATCTTTTTGGAGTAGTTTTTCATTTACTCTTGTGCTTCACTTATATCCTATGAGTAAATGGTTGAATGAGTTGAATGTCATAAATCTGAAATTATATATGTTTCATTTGCTTATCCCATGGGGAGTAGTGACTTCACATTTAAGAAGTAGAGGTTGTAAATTTATTGACGGTTAGCAAGCATTGTATTGGTCATTTGAACAATTCATGAAAGAATATTGAAGGAAGAGAGATTTCACATATAAATATATTATCATAGACATCTTTTATAATTGTGAGCACTCATTAAGTATGACATGCTAAAGAGTTGATGTTTGACAAGGAAGACAACGTAATGGATTATGTTTTCTCGCATCTCAGTTAAAGTATATTGTCATGGATCATTCAAACATGTTGAGCTTGCCTTTCCCCCTCATGCTAGCCAAAATTCCTAGCACCAAGTGGAGATACTACTTGTGCTTCCAAATATCCTTAAACCCAGTTTTTGCCATGAGAGTCCACCATACCTACCTATGGATTGAGTAAGATCCTTCAAGTAAGTTGTCATCGGTGCAAGCAATAAAAATTGCTCTCTAAACATGCATGACTTATTAGTGTGGAGAAAATAAGATTTGTACGAACTTGTTATGGAAGCAATAAAAGCGACAGACTGCATAATAAAGGTCCATATACAAGGGGCAATATAAAGTGATGTTCTTTCGCATTAAGATTTTGTGTATCCAACCCTAAAAGCGCATGACAACCTCTGCTTCCCTCTGCGAAGGGCCAATCTTTTACTTTATGTCTTTTAAATTATGCAAGAGTCAAGGTGATCTTCACCTTTCCCTTTTTCATTTTATCCTTTGGCAAGAACTTTGTGGTGGGGTGATCCTGATATATATATCCAATTGGATGTACGTTAACATGAACTATTATTGTTGACATCACCCAAAGGTGAATACGTTTGGAGGCAACATTATAAGCCCCAATCTTTCTCTGTGTCTGATTAAAACTTCATAACCACAAGTATTGAGTGAGTGTTAGCAATTGTAAAAGACTATATGATAGTTGAGTATGTGAAGTTTGCTAAATCAAAGGTCTGACATAGACTCTTCCTGAAAGTAAGATGAATTGCAATTGTTTGATGACTAAGAATGAAGTTTTCTAGTTTTCAAGAAAGTTTATGGTCTATGCTTTAACATCTGAATTGCTTGTTACTTTATTGTGAGAAGTTTTATGAGATGAACTACTGTTATGACATATTATCATGCTAGAAAAGGTGATTGAAATTATCATTGATCAAACTTGTGCACCTCTAGCATTCACACTTCATAAATTCTTTCTTTTATCATTTACCTACTCGAGGACGAGTAGGAATTAAGCTTGGGGATGTTGATACGTCTCCAACGTATCTATAATTTATGAAGCATTCATGCTATTTTATTATCTGTTTTGAATGATTACGGGCTTTATTATACACTTTTATATTACTTTTGGGACTAACCTATTAACCGGAGGCCCAGCTCATATTGCTATGTTATTGCCTGTTTTAGTATTTCGAAGAAAAGGAATATCAAATAGAGTCCAAACGGAATGAAACCTTCGGCAATGTGATTTTTTGGAAGATTATCATCCTGGAGACTTGGAGTCCACGACAAAAGATACTCGAGGAGCCCAGGAGATAGGGGGGCGCCTCCCCCCCCCCCAACTAGGCGCGCCCCCCTATCTCGTGGACCCCTCGAGCACCCCCCGACCGACTTCTTTCGCCTATATAAGCCTACGTACCCTAAAACCATTGAATATGAAGATAGATAGGGAGTTCCGCCGCCGCAAGCCTATGTAGCCACAAAAAACCTCTCAGGAGCCATTCCCGGCACCCTGCCGTAGGGGGGATCCATCACCGGTGGCCATCTTCATCATCCCGGCGCTCTCCATGACGAGGAGGGAGCAGTTCACCCTCGAGGCTGAGGGTATATACCAATAGCTATGTGTTTGATCTCTCTCTCTCTCGTGTTTTCTCTCGTGTTCCCTCTATGGCACGATCTTGATGTATCCCGAGCTTTGCTATTGTAGTTGGATCTTATGATGTTTCTCCCCTCTACTCTCTTGTGATGAATTGAGTTTCCCCTTTGAAGTTATCTTATCGGATTGAGTCTTTTATGAGAACACTTGATGTATGTCTTGTCGTGCTTATCTGTGGTGACAATGGGATATCATGTGCCACTTGATGTATGTTTTGGTGACCAACTTGCGGGTTCTGCCCATGAACCTATGCATAGGGGTTGCCACACGTTCTTGACTCTCCGGTAGAAACTTTGGGGCACTCTTTGAAGTACTTTGTGTTTGTTGAATAGATGAATCTGAGATTGTGTGATGCACATCGTATAATCATGCCCACGGATACTTGAGGTGACAATGGAGTATCTAGGTGACATTAGGGTTTTGGTTGATTTGTGTCTTAAGGTGTTATTCTAGTACGAACTCTTCGTTTGTTCTCCGCTGATAGTGTCTTTGGAGTGACTCTTTGTTGCATGTTGAGGGATTGTTATATGATCTATCTATGTTATTATTGTTGAGAGAACTTGCACTAGTGAAAGTATGAACCATAAGCCTTGTTTCCTACCATTGCAATACCATTTACGTTCACTTTTATCGCTTGCTACCTTGCTATTTTCATAATTTCAGATTACAAATACCTTTATCTACCATCCATATTGCACTTGTATCACCATCTCTTCGCCGAACTAGTGCACCTATACAAGTTACCATTGTATTGGGTGTGTTGGGGACACAAGAGACTCTTTGTTATTTGGTTGCAGGGTTGTTTGAGAGAGACCATCTTCATCCTACGCCTCCTATGGATTGATAAACCTTAGGTCATCCACTTGAGGGAAA
Organism: Triticum dicoccoides; assembly: GCF_002162155.2. Lineage (NCBI taxonomy): Eukaryota > Viridiplantae > Streptophyta > Magnoliopsida > Poales > Poaceae > Triticum > Triticum dicoccoides. The sequence goes on from NC_041383.1 coordinate 606,202,752, forward strand.
TTTGCTACTGTCCTACAAACCTGTGCACTTGCAGGCCCAACAACGTCTACAAGAAGAAGGTTGTGTAGTAGACATCAAGCTCTTTTCTGGCGCCGTTGCCGGGGAGGCTAGGTAAACGGCACTCACACCCCGTCAACTAAGCTCTTTTTTGGCGCCGTTGCCGGGGAGGTGAGTGCTTGAAGGTATATCTTTAGATCTTGCAATCGAATCTTTTTGTTTCTTGTTTTATCACTAGTTTAGTTTATAAAAGAAGACTAAAAAATGGAATTGAGTTTGTATCATACGCTTCATCTTTTTACTATCTTTCGTGAGAAAGATGGAAAGGAAAATTGTGCTCAAGTTCTAGAAGAAGAATGCATTAGAATGTGAGAAAGATGGAAAGGAAAATTGTGCTCAAGTCTCTCAAGCCGCCAAAGCCAATCCAGCGCCAGCAGGACCGCCTGCTTCCGCCTCCCATGGCTAGCTGTGATCTTCCCCGGCTCCTGTTTGTTCCTGTCCGAGGCCTCACCATCGTCCTCCGCCTTGGTTCGCTCGCTGCGGTGCCACCCTCCGGTGTTGTCAACATGGTCAACAACCGAGAGGAATCAGGAGATGACTGTACATGGTGAGGATGACAGTAGGGACCTAGCAGCGCACATAGTAATTTTGTTTTTTCCGGACGGAGAAGGGTATCAACTGGGTTGTGCGGGACCCGTGGCCCGTCTAGCCCAGGCTTTTATTTCATATGTTTAGCACATGACCAGCCCAATTTGTTTTTTTCCATTCTGAAAAATGGCTAGCCAGCTATTTTGTTTTTTGCAGAATAACCAACATAGGCCTACTTGCTTTTCTACGCCCTGCTGGGCCGGAAATCTTCCAAGATGAGGAGGGATGCATCTTTCCCAGAAAACGGCCTATAAGTAATAAGAAATGGGCTATAAGTAATAAGAAATGGGCTATAAGTAATAATAAATGGGCTGTAAAATGAAAAAAATACAGCAAACAGGCAATTAGTTCCAAAATACTGTTTTCTTTCGGATTTTGATATTTTAAATTTCATTGTTTTTGTGCGGGTAAAATTTCATTGAATTTAAATTAAGGTATATTTAGATTTAAAATTAATTTGAATCTGGCTAGAAATTTCGGGTTGTATGCTATTTGGGACAGATTTGGAGGCTAACTTGTGGGTCTACTAGGTTGACGTGTACTTTGGCTTTGTCAACTTAGTCCACAAACGATTCTAGCAGCACTGACCGTTGGATGTTAATCCAACGGCCGTGCTGCTTCTTCAATATGAATGATTCTAGCTCCAGTGACCGTACGATGTCCATCCAATGGCCATAGTGCTTCTTCAACCTCTGGTCTTCTTGCTCCAGCCGCCAAAAGCAGCGCCGGTCGTGCCGCATGCTCCTGCCTCCCGTGGCCGGCTGTGCTGCCGCGGAGGCCTCACCGCCCCCTACTATTCCCACCGCTGGCCAGGCCCTGCGGTGACGGTAGCCTCACACCGCAGCTGAACCAGTGAACCCTCGTACTCCTCTCCGTGTGGGCTTCCACTGTCACGTCTTCCCCGACTCCGTGTCGTCCCCTTCCTAGGCCTCGCTGTCGTCCACCGCCGTGGTGCTCTCGGCGTGGCCTGGTCAACATGGTCAAGGAACGACTTCCATCGGACGTGGACTATACGTGGAGAGGCTAACAGCTGGGTCCATGACCGCACCAAGGAAGTGCCTCCTTATTACACGGAAAATAATGATTCCTCCACCTGACAGCTGGGACCCACCGGACGGGCCACTGTATTTCGCGAAGAAAAAAACGTTTCCCCCAGACTGCTGGGACCCACCAGCTACATCTTCGCACGCAAGGAAGTGCGTCCGGGCAAAAAAAACGATTCGCCCCCCTGACTGCTGGGACCCACCAGTTACATCTTCGCACGCAAGGAAGTGCGTCCGGGCAAAAAAATCGAT
>NC_041383.1:606204932-606206090 GCF_002162155.2 Triticum dicoccoides
GCAAAAAAAAACGATTCGCCTCCCAACTGCTGGGACCCACCAGCTACATCTGCGCACGCAAGGAAGTGCGTCCAGGCAAAAAAAACGATTCGCCCCCCTGACTGCTGGGGCCCACCAGCTACATCTTCGCACGCAAGGAAGTGCGTCTGAAAAAAATGATTCGCCCCCTGACTGTTGGGACCCACCAGCTACATTTTCGCACGCAAGGAAGTGCCTGACAGTCGGGACCCACCTGGTCGAAGCGTACGTAGCGTTGTCATTCTGGTCGCGAACATGTACGTACATATATACTGGTCGATGTAGAGGCGCGCACGTGTCGTAGTAGAGGCGCGCACGTAGCATGTACATGTACGTACAGCGGCCATGGTGCAAGAAAGAAAATACGATCATGTATGTGTACATATGGGGGGGTCTCGAACGCCTACTCGCGCATACGTACGGCCAGGGATCGTGTACATGGCTGGGTCGGAACGGAGAAACAGTGTCGTCGTCGTGTTCATGGGGAGGGAACTTGCTGGGTCGGAACGGAATGCGTCATCGTGTTCATCGGGAGGGATTGGACGGAATAGACGATGGAAGCGAGGCCTGGCGTACCGCACAACGGAGGAAACGGCCTTGTGTTTGACCGGCCACGTTCGAAACGGGATCCTGTTCATCGGGAGGGGTGTGGCGTACCGCAAAATGGAGGAAACGGACCTCCTACGATCGAAACGGGGGCCCAATTGATCGGGAGGGGTGTGGCGTACCGCAAAACAGACGAAACGGACTTGTGTTGGAGCGCTACGGTCGAAACGGGGGTCCTGTTCATCGGGAGGGGTGTGGCGTACCGCAAAACGGGACTCCACGGGATACTGTTCATCTCCACCGTCGACCTCCTCCAGCCTCCACGGGCTACTGTTCATCCACCGTCGACCTCCTCCAGCCTCCACATGTGACTGTTCATCCATGGGCTCCTGTTCATCTAGCCTCCACCGGGCGCTACTCCACCGGCTACTGTTCAACCACCCCTCTCCACGGGCTCCTGTTCAACCACCCCTCCACGAGTTACTGTTCATCCACCCCTCCACCGTCTCCTGTTCATCCAGCCCTCCACGGGGTCCTGTTCATCCAGCCCCAACCGGCTCGATCGATCGGGGTCCTGTTCATCTAGAGGCAATG
>NC_041383.1:606206631-606273146 GCF_002162155.2 Triticum dicoccoides
AACGCTCACTGTTCATCCAGAGAGGCAGCATCAATCGGCTTCAATTAGCAGCAGTAGCGAAGGAATCGCTCGATCATGATCAGTTAGCAGCCATCGATCGATCGCTCGGGTTCAGTAACGCGTAGCCTACAGTGCAATCGCTCGGGTTCAGTTAGAGCCCAACGCCTCGCTCGGGTTCAGTTAGAGCCAACGCCTCGCACACACGCGCGTACGTGTACGAGAGAAACGAGCATCGCTCAGCCCCCGACCACCCACCGTAACCGGGAACTCCCCAAAATTTTCCTCGCCCTCGCTTCTACCACGGTTTTTTCCGTCATGGACGGCCCAAAGAATGTCATGCAGCTGCGTCTCTGGCCCGCCCAGGATGAAAAGCCCATTTTATGTCATGATTTTTTGTCATAGAAGTAGGAGCCCACCACATCAATGATGATACCGGGTTTTGTCACAATTATTGTCATAGAAGTGTCATATGTATGATAGGAAAAAAATTCGTTCGGCCCAAAATGTCACGGATGTGTCTTTTTTTGTAGTGCAATAGTAGAACCTGGATGCTCATATTGGCTCCTACATATTCTATGAAGATCTTTATTGGTCAAACCGCATAACAACATACGTTGTTCCCTTTGTCATCAGTATGTTACTTGCCCGAGATTTGATCGTCGGTGTCATCATACCTAGTTCAATCTCATTACCGGTAAGTCTCTTTACAATTTCCGTAATACTTCATCCCGCAACTAACTCATTAGTTACAATGCTTGCAAGGCTTATAGTGATGAGTATTACTGAGAGGGCCCAAAGATACCTCTCCGAAACACGGAGTGACAAATCCTAATCTCGATATATGTCAGATTTCGGGTTTCCACAAACCCTCAAGGTTCGAACTCTGGGGTGCGCGCGGAGATCACACCTCCTACCTACACACGTCTCGCCGCCTTTCAAGGATCTAAACTACACGAAGAACAACACAAGGGACGCGACGTTTATACTAGTTCGGGCCACCATTGTGGTGTAATACCCTACTCTAGTTTGTGGTGTGGTGGATTGCCTCAGGGGCTGATGATGAACAATAGAAGGGAAGAACTGCCTCACGATGGGAGGAGTTCTTGTGAGGTGATGCCTCTTGGGAAGGATTGAATCCGGATCTCTTTCTTCTGTGGTGGCTAACCCTCTTTATAAAGCGAGGCCTTGGTCCTCTTCCCAAATATTGAGCGGGAAGGGCGCCAACAATTGGCCATTTTGAAGGGGAACATCTAGTACACTTATCCTGGCTAAAGTCGGTTCTCGCCTGCCAAAGACTCTGACGGTGACGCCAGCTTGGGCTCCACGATGACCTCCATCCTACCGTTCTGCTGGTCTTGGTCTTGTTGCACCGAAATGGTTGCCTTTTCTTGATGCTCTCGTCTGCGCTTTCCCCCTTTGCACCAAAGAGGAAACAAGGACTCTGCGTAGGCCGCTGCCCGCCTGGCGCCCGCCTGGCTTCGGTCGTCATGGCTTGCGTCACGGACACCTCGTGAGGTACCCTACCTTGATCTCTCCGCCTCCTCGCGAGCCAGCCTGACTAGGCTGTGCCTAAGGAAGCTTCCTGTTGTCCGCCCCGCGAGGCTTGGCCCCTCGCGAGGGTCTTGAGCACATGTTGATGAAGGTGGGCCGTACTGGGCCACTCCTTGAGCCACGCCATAGGCCGCAGGCAGGCAAGTCTGGGTACCCCCGTTCCCAGAACACCGACCGTAGCCCCCGGGCCCAAGGCATGCCTGGACTTGGCTTAGCAGAGAAGCGAAGGGGCAAGTGCAAAGTGCTGCGGGCCCTAATAGCCCGCGCCCTTGGGGGGAAGCTCGTTGTGGTCCTCGCCTCCCGAGGCTAGGGCCTCGTCGTGCGCCTTGTGTCCTGTAGGGTTTAGTCAGTAGGGATAGTCTCCAGCCTTGGTAGCGGGGACGACCAAACCCAAGTCCCGTGATCGTATCACGATGCCCGTGGGGCACGGACTGGGAGGGGTGCTCCCGCAGCGGACTCGGATAGGGAAGTTCCAAATCACCGGGGCAGAAAACACTCGCGAGGGTGCCCATGTTCCTCCCTCGTGAAACTTTAGCGAGAGAAAACGAAGCAAACAAGTGAAATGGACGAAGGGTCGCGAGCTCAAAACGGTGATAGCTTTAGTAAAACTTCAAATAGAAATAGACAAGCCAACTGCGAAAAGCAAATGAAAGAAGCCGCGTCCGGCAACTAATCTAGTCTTCGACGTCTTCTCACCAGCGCGGAGCTAAGTGCTGCCACTGGGCATGGGCGGGAGCCCCCGAGGCCCGAGGGCGGCACTCCAGAGACTCTGGGGCGTGTACAACCCTACTCATTATTACGTGAGAGTGTCACGGGCGGCGCGCTTCACAGGCGTTTTCCTTCTTCACAGGCGACGGGCCATTTCCTAAACACAGCAACTTCACAGGCATTCGCCTTGTTCACAGGCACTGGGCCTTTTCCAAAATGCGGCAACTTCACAGGCATTCGCCTTCTTCACAGGCACCGGGCCTTTCCCAAAATGCGGCAACTTCATAGGCATTCGCCTTCTTCACAGGCACTGGGCCTTTTCCAAAACGCGGCAACTTCACAGGCATTCGCCTTCTTCACAGGCACCGGGCCTTTTCCAAAACGCGACAACTTCACAGGCATTCGCCTTCTTCACAGCCACCGGGCCTTTTCCAAAACACGGCAACTTCACAGGCATTCGCCTTCTTCACAGGCACCGGGCCTTTTTCAAGGGTAAAATCTTCAGAAGTGTTGAATGTTCCACGCGTTCTGGATAGGCACTCCCTCCTGGGTCTCCAAGCGCGCGGAGCCGGGCCTGGAAACATGAACAACCTTGAACAGGCCCTCCCACATGGGAGAGAGCTTTTGCAGGCCCTCCCTGGAGAGAACCTGTCTGAGCACGAGGTCCCCTACCTCAAGAGTCCTGGGACGGATGTTGCGGCAGTGGTATCGCCGTAGTGCTTGTTGGTACCTTGCTGCTTGTAGCGCGGCTTCTCGGTGACGCTCCTCCCCCAGCACGAGATCTGTCCCCCGCATGGCGTCCTGCTGCACCTCGTCGAACACCAGGACCCGTGCGGAACGACGCCTGACCTCATGAGGGAGAACGGCTTCAGCTCCATAAACCAGAAAGAATGGGGTCTCGCCAGTCGGCTTGGTTGTGGTCGTGCGGATGGACCACAGCACGGATTGGAGCTCGTCGTACCAGCCCCTGCCGCAAGCTTCTAGGTTCTTCTTGAAGGTTCTGGTTTTGAGGGCCCTCAGGACCTCCGCGTTGGCTCGTTCAGCCTGGACGTTGCTCCGGGGGTGCGCCACCGAGGCATAGCATATCTGCGTTCCGACGTTAGCACAGTATGTTTTGAAGAGATTGTTGGTGAACTGCGAACCTGTAAAGCCCCGAGACCGACGCTCCAGAAGACTTCCAGCTATTCCGAGTTTCCCGTGTGTTTCTTTTGTGCTTGCTCTTTTACTTTTGCATTGCATCATGTCATCATGCCATCATGCCATTTAATTTTTAAAACTCAACTAAATAAATTGCATAGATCTTTAGATCTATTTAAACCGAGGGAACTCACATGGTGACTTCTCTTTATAACATATCCTCCAATATTAGGGAGCTATATTAAATATTTCTTTATTTCGGAAATCACCAAAACACACTTGCAAAATAATTTCGTCCCTTTTCTGCTTCAAGTTTGGTCTCCAAACCTTGCCAATAATTCTTTTGTCATTTTCCGGAGCTCCACCAAAAATCCGAACATTTTGGACCTTCCTTTTATCAAGTCCTAGTTCAAACCCATTTGAATTAAACTCAAATGAGTTTGATTTTAAATCTCGCAATCTTGGCCTTTCTACTTTTCTTGGAACGAGCATATTTTTGTGAGTCCAGGGAAATTATCCCCTTGCGCATTTTCCTTTCCCTAACCCTCTCTTTCTTTTTCTTCTCTTTAATTGTTTTCTGCTAAAGAAAATATAAGAGCGAGGGAGAAGAGTGCCTAGCCGGCCTCTTAGGCCCACATGCGGCCTGACCTAGCCGGCCCGAGAGGCCTGCCCGATCTCCTCTTTTCCCCAGTCGCTCGACCCCCTCTTCCCTCGCCCTCCCTCCAGCGCCACACACGCACGTCGCCAGGGAGAGGATCCCTCGCTCGACCCCCATCGCTAGCAGCCGCCGCATCGTTCGTGGCGTCGGCCGGACCCCCAGCGCCGCCGCCTCAAGCTCCAGATCCGGTTGGCCCCATCGCCTTGTCCCATCCGTCTGTCTCCTTCCCTCCCGACGCCGCGGGCATCGAGCTCATCGCCCCGCCTCCGTTCGGCTCCCACGCCGAAGCCACCGCCGCGGCCCTGCCGGACGTTGGTGACCCCGACGCCCGCGCCTGATCTGCTCCGGCCCGCCTAGCTCATCATCTCCGCCCCGTGCCTCGACTCAGTGCCAGCCCGCCATGGATGCCGCCATGGATGCCAATCTCCTCCGCGTCACCCCTGCCTCGACCCTGCTTCGCCTCTGCACCGCGCCGCCCCGTCGACCCGCCGCATCCGCACGTCTCCCTTCCTCATCCTGCACCCGGGTCATTCGGCCGTCGCGTTGCCATCTTCCAGCGACCTTGCCGCCTTCCCGCACACGTGTGCCCGCTGCTGGTCTCGTGTGAGAGCCCCTCCTCACGGTCATGGCGTCCGTCGTGGCTGTTCAGTGCCCGCACGTTGCTGCTGCTTCGCTGCCCGCCTCTTTGTTGTTCGCCAAGTACCACGACGACCGTTGTTCGCCAAGTACCCCTGCCTCCACAATCACCATACCAGGAACGCCAAGGCCAACAATCACCGAGCGTGGATTCGCCATGTACAACTACGGACACCCGTGGATTTCACCAAGTACCTCTACGGAAGACCGAGACCCTGGTTTCGACAGGTTCCTCACGGCGACCCTGAACATCTACCATATGTGTACGACTTCGAACCGTGTACCACTACCGTCGACCCTCAAAGACCCCGTCGACCCCGAACATCCACGGGACATGAACAACTACTTCCACTACCGTCGCCGCGAACGACTACTTCCACGACGTCCGGGAACAACTACTTCCACTACCGCTGCCGCGAGAACGACTACTTCCACGATGTCCCGTGAACGCCTACTTCCTCTACACCGCTCCGAACTCGTTCCGCCCGGAAACGCTCGCTTCAAAGGTATAACCCGAGATGACCGACCGTGATCGAATGCATGTGTTGTATGAGATGTACCATATGTTTGCACCGTGTCCGAATTGTCACTCGTTTCCATGCCACTAACCCGTGGGAACCCGGAATTCGGGATCACCCCACCATCTTGCATGACACGCATCCGCACACTACCTTTTGCCCCGGTATCTCCGTGAGCTACCGGAACCGATATGTTGCCGTGGCATCATTTTCGGATATGTTGCCGTGGCATCATTTTCGGATATGTTGTTGTGGCACCATTTTTGTTTCGCCGCCGTGGCACCCTTTTCGTTCCGCCATGGTGACCAAATGCTTCATAACATGCTCATGTCAACATTTTCATAAAAATTGCATAAACTTGTATATGTCATTCGCATCATGATAACAACATTTAAAATGTTTAAAATTGTGTTTGCATTAAACTACTAAATGACATGGGGACTTTCCGGAATTGTTGTTTCTTGTTTCCGGCCTCATTTAAACTTGCCTAAATAGTTAGTTCAATTATGCTTCACCTCTTGCCATGCTTAACAACATTTAATATAGTTTGGTAACTTAAACAAGAGAGAACTAAATAATCGATGTGGTGTTCCATCAATATGCAACTCATTGCATATTGAGCTCCACTTAACTTGTAGTTTTGTTTGTTGCACTTTGCCATGCCATGCCTCTTTAAACCGGACATGCATCATACTTGTTTGTGCATCATGACATGTTTATGCTTGTGTGTTTACCATATTGTTTGCTTCTTTCCGGTTTGCTTCTCTCGTTAGCTTCGGTTTCATTCCGGAGTTGTGAGGATTCGTTCGACTACGTTCGTTTGTCTTCTTCATGGACTCGTTCCTCCTAGCGGGATTTCAGGCAAGATGACCATTACCTTCGATATCACTTCTATCTTTGCTTGCTAGTTGCGTTCTATCGCTATGCTGCGCTACCTATCACTTGTTTACCATGCCTCCCATATTGCCATGTCAACCTCTAACCTTTTTCACCCTTCCTAGCAAACCGTTGCTTGGCTATGTTACCGCTTTTGCTCAACCCCTCTTATAGCATTGTTAGTTGCAGGTGAAGTTGAAGATTGCTCCATGATGGACAGGTTTATGTTGGGATATCACAATATCTCTTATTTAATTAATGGATCTATATACTTGGTAAAGGGTGGAAGACTCGGCCTTATGCCTGGTGTTTTGTTCCACTCTTGCCGCCCTAGTTTCCGTCATACCGGTGTTATGTTCCCGGATTTTGCGTTCCTTACGCGGTTGGGTGATTTATGGGACCCCCTTGACAGTTTGCTTTGAATAAAACACCTCCAGCAAGGCCCAACCTTGGTTTTACCATTTGCCACCTAAGCCTTTTTCCCTTGGGTTCTGCAGACTCAAGGGTCATCTTTATTTTACCCCCCCCCCGGGCCAGTGCTCCTTCGAGTGTTGGTCAGAACTGAGCTGCCTGCGGGGCCACCTCAGGGAAACTTGAGGGCTAGTTTTACTCATAGCTAGTCTCATCCGGTGTTGCCCTGAGAACAAGATATGTGCAGCTCCTATCGAGATTTGTTGGCGCATCGGGCGGCTTTGCTGGTCTTGTTTTACCATTGTCGAAATGTCTTGTAAACCGGGATTCCGAGTCTGATCGGGTCTTCCTGGGAGAAGGTCTATTCCTTCGTTGATCGCGAGAGCTTGTCATGGGCTAAGTTGGGACACCCCTGCAGGGTATAATCTTTCGAAAGTCGTGCCTGCGGTTATAGGCAGACGGGAATTTGTTAATGTCCGGTTGTAGATAACTTGACACTTGACTTAATTAAAATGCATCAACCGCGTGTGTAGCCGTGATGGTCTCTTCTCGGCGGAGTCCGGGAAGTGAACACGGTTTTGGGTTATGTTTGACGTAAGTAGGAGTTCAGGATCACTTCTTGATCATTGCTACCTTCATGACCGTTCCGTTTGCTCTCTTCTCACTCTTATTTGCGTATGTCAGCCACCATATATGCTTAGTCGCTGCTGCAACCTCACCACTTTACCCCTTCCTTTCCCATAAGCTTAAATAGTCTTGATCTCGCGGGTTTTGAGATTGCTGAGTCCTTGTGACTCACTAGATACTATCACAACAGTTGCAGGTACCGATGATACCAGTGCAGGTGATGCAACCGAGCTCAGATGGGAGCTCAACGAAGACCTTGGTCGTTGCTATGTTTTGTTTCTTGTTGATCAGTAGTGGAGCCCAGTTGGGACGATCGGGGATCTAGCAGTTGGGTTATCTTCTTTTCTTTTGGCTTCGTCCGTAGTCGAACTATATGTGTGTACTCTGAATGATGTATGATTTATTATATGTTCATTGTGTGAAGTGGCGATTGTAAGCCAACTCTTTATCCCATTCTTGTTCATTACATGGGATTGTGTGAAGATGACCCTTCTTGCGAAAAAACCACAATGCGGTTATGCCTCTAAGTCGTGCTTCGACACGTGGGAGATATAGCCGCATCGTGGGTGTTACAAGTTGGTAATGAGAGCCAGCCCTAACTTAGGAGCCCCCTGCTTGATTGTTTGCTGGCGTTGTTGAGTCTAGAAAAAAAAATGTTTTGAGTCTTAGGATTATATATATCGGAGAGTAGGATTCTTTTTACTCCTCGGTCCCTTCGTCGCTCTGGTGAGGTTTCCTGACGTAGATGTTTTGACTTAACTCTCCTCAAATTTCACTAAATTTTTTTTAGGATCACGCGGGTATCTTGGAATCGTTCCGATGGTTTTGTGACGAGAACATTGTTCTTGGTGCCTCCTGTCTATTATGTGGCTTTGACCCGGGGAGTTGAGCTACGAGGCGTTGTCGTCACAATTTTATCGTTGCAGTTCTGGAATACCTGAGTTTTGCCGACATCGAAAATCTCTTTTATGCAGTTGTTGGTGAGATAACCTCCATAACCCTGTACTGGGGCGAGCTCGAGAGTATTGCCATAACTCGTATAACGGATGCTTTTCGAAGGTTGAGGTACACGATTTCCGAAGGTTTCTTGGTTATGTGTTGACGGATGGATACAGCTTGGATGTAGGGATTGTTAGTTTTGGGTGAGATATGTATTGCTTCCCCTGTATCCCCAACACCAGATTGCATAACCAGAAAGTTTCGGGAGTTTTATAGGTGGGAATTCAAGTAGCTCCTAGAATATCTTTTCGATAGATGCATGATATGAGATTGGGGTTTGACGTCTAGTGGTCCGCCTTTCCACGGTCGTTTTATAGTGGTCTCGTTGTGTCTTAAAGAACCCTTGGCTATGCTGGTTCGGGGACACTTTGTATGTCATGTGCACTGCCTTGTACATGATGGTGCTGTACAATCGAGTCCGTGTGGGCCCCACCACAAAAACTTCGGACAGAATCTCTATCATATGTTTGTTCTGGCGTATTCTGCATGCCAAATCCTTTGTTTTGTTTCATTTGTGGTATTCTAGTTGCTTCGAAGTCAAATGTTGAATCCATACCTTTCCTAAACGGTGTTCTCATATTGCTATGTGAATACTAATCCTTCTTGATCATCGAGATTGCCATGTTAATTCTTTTCCAACCGGTGCACTTCTCTTCGAGATGATCCCATCATTCTCCCCATCCACAAGATCAATTCTAAGTTTTCTCAGCGGTGTTTGTTTCATCTGTCCCAAGTTGTCTTTGTTTTCCCACCCTCCCACCCTTTTCTTCAAGGACTCAGATTTCTTAATCAAGTATCCTTTTATTGATGTGTAGTCTCTCCATTCTTTTCCGTCAATGTTCTTATCTGGTGATTCTCAAGAAGATACTAACGGAGTTTCAAGTTCATCATTCTTCATTCTCGTTTTCTTCTCTGGTGGATTTAACTGAAGCTTTCGGTGTTGATCATATTCTTTTTCTCATTTCAAGTGCTTTCTTATGCCGGTGCATCTCATAATTGTTCACCTCTCTCTATTCTTATTCGGAGTGCTCAAGATATCTCGGAAGATTCGTCTTTCCATTCTCAATCCGTCCAAATTATTTCGAGATTATTATCTCATTCAAGTCATTTAATTCAACCGGCACAATCCCCCATTTCAATCAATTGTTCAACGGTGTTTTCCTTTTGAGTGGGCCCTAACCCACAGGTCTTTTTCCAGGATCTTACCTGACTCTCCCAATTTTCCCGAAGTTATTCTCAAATTCATTGCAAAGTTTGACGTAAGAATGAATTATCATCAGTCAAATGTCTTTCTCCAATATCTTTCAAATTCTTTCATTTTTGGTTCAACCTTTCAAATTGTCATTCCGGAGTGCCTCAACAATTCATGGTGGTGTTTCTCGTTGTCATTCTCGAATTTTGAAGACTGAAGAAGAGTTCCTCTTAAATCCTTACCCGTTCTTCCAGAGATTCATGGTTCTAGCTTGATGCCATCCTCTCGTAATTGTTTTCGATTGTGAGAATTCTTTTCAACCATCCGACGCATTTCAAGAGTTGTTTCCATTTCTTTCCTACGAAGGCCATCATGTCATAATTATTCATTCTCAGCCTTCAACTCTCGTTCTTGAATTCTTCCGGTGCATCGTTCAAATACCCTCTAATCAGTTCATGATCTCTTCGTTCTCATGTATCTAAATCCCCCCAAGTATCTTCATTCATTTTCCAATTCTTCCCGGTGATTTGTGCCTTTGCTACTTTCATTTTCAATTCTTACGGTGGTTCTTTTAACATTTCACTTCCTTCATTATCATATCAATTCATTTGTTATTTCCAAATCCCACCGGTGGTTCCATCTATACCTTCTTAAATTTACGCTATATCTCTCTTAATTCTCTCTACGAGAATAAGTAGTATGCCAAATCCGTTGCTTGTCATCAATTTAAATTGGTGAAGGATAGGCATGACATAATTCTTATTCTTGTTTCATCCAAGTGATTAATTCCTTCTTCCGGAGTTTGTTCATCAGGAAGTAATTCTCAGTTACAAGTTATTCATCTTTTCTTTCTGGAGTTCCAAGTTTTCTCGGTTATATCGTCGCGAAGCTCCATCTAAATCATCGCAAGGCTTCACCTTGTGTTTTCAACTTCTCTTTCTTTCTATCATCCTTTTATTATCGGAGCTCTTCATGGAGGCTCTACATGGTGGTTCGCCAAGGATTCTTCATGTATTCTTCTTCTTGCATTTCAAGTGCTATTCTTTCTACCTTATCTTTTGAGATGGTGTTATGTCACTCTTGACATTTTCCTTCATGTTTCATGATTCACATGTTGTCAAGAATGAGGTATTTTAAATCCATATCTCTTCGTTGGAGTTATCTTGTGTCATATTTCACCTAAAGCCTTCCCTAAGGAATGTTGTATTGTGGTGCTTACCAATGATCCAAGTTTTCCCTATCCTCTCGGCGGAAGCAGTTTTCAACTCTTCGTTGATCTCTAGCAAGCAATTGTTTCAGTTATTGGCCGATTGTCACCTCATAGTTTTGAGATGTTTTCCATAACCCACTACAAGCTTATTCTTTTCGTTGTTGATTTTCCAACAACTCCGTTCAATTCTTCTTTGCAAGGATGCTTTCCAAGCTCATTTGTGGTAGAAGTTGGCATTTTTCTTCTCCGTTCTTTTCTTTCCAAGAATCTAGCTTCTATTCTTTCGTTCCGGAGGCATTGTGATGTTTCTCTCTTCACTCATCTTCTCAAATTGAGGGTCATGTTCTTTTCATGCTTATCCATTCAACCGGAATGTTGTGTCATCTCTTCAAGATCTTTTCATCTTATCAAGTCTTGCATCTCTTTTCAACCGGAGTGTTGTCCGATTTTGATCTTCCTTGTTCCTTGTTTATCTCGTTTCAACCAGAGCGGGTTCAATTCCTTCTTCTTCATTGAACTCGTCATTCATAGCTTTGCAACCTCTAAGGTTCAAATGGCGTTCCTTGTTTCTATTTGTTCTACCGCAGTGCTCTCAATTGTGTTCAACTCTGTTATGTCCTTTCTTTCAACTTTTCAACCTCTCAAGGTTCTTTGGTTTCACTCCTTGGTCTAAGAAGCAACTTAGTTTTACCTCTTCTCTTCCTCTTCCGTTTCTCTCCGGTGCCATCCTAGATCTCGGGACGAGATCCTCTTGTAGTGGTGGAGTGTTGTAACGCCCCGAGACCGACGCTCCAGAAGACTTCCAGCTATTCCGAGTTTCCCGTGTGTTTCTTTTGTGCTTGCTCTTTTATTTTTGCATTGCATCATGTCATCATGCCATCATGCCATTTAATTTTTAAAACTCAACTAAATAAATTGCATAGATCTTTAGATCTATTTAAACCGAGGGAACTCACATTGTGACTTCTCTTTATAACATATCCTCCAATATTAGGGAGCTATATTAAATATTTCTTTATTTCGGAAATCACCAAAACACACTTGCAAAATAATTTCGTCCCTTTTCTGCTTCAAGTTTGGTCTCCAAACCTTGCCAATAATTCTTTTGTCATTTTCCGGAGCTCCACCAAAAATCCGAACATTTTGGACCTTCCTTTTATCAAGTCCTAGTTCAAACCCATTTGAATTAAATTCAAATGAGTTTGAATTTAAATCTCGCAATCTTTGCCTTTCTATTTTTCTTGGAACAAGCATATTTTTGTGAGTCCAGGGAAATTATCCCCTTGCGCATTTTCCTTTCCCTAACCCTCTCTTTCTTTTTCTTCTCTTTAATTGTTTTCTGCTAAAGAAAATATAAGAGAGAGGGAGAAGAGTGCCTAGCCGGCCTCTTAGGCCCACCTTCGGCCTGACCTAGCCGGCCCGAGAGGCCTGCCCGATCTCCTCTTTTCCCTAGTCGCTCGACCCCCTCTTCCCTCGCCCTCCCTCCAGCACCGCACACGCACGTCGCCAGGGAGAGGATCCCTCGCTCGACCCCCATCGCTAGGAGCCGCCGCGTCGTTCGTGGCATCGGTCGGACCCCCAGCGCCGCCGCCTCAAGCTCCGGATCCGGTCGGCCCCATCGCCTTGTCCCAGCCGTCCGTCTCCTTCCCTCGCGATGCCGCGGGCATCGAGCTCATTGCCCCGCCTCCGTTCGGCTCCCACGCTGAAGCCACCGCCGCAGCCCTGCCGAACGTTGGTGACCCCGACGCGCCCGCGCCTGATCTGCTCCGGCCCGCCTAGCTCATCATCTCCGCCCCGTGCCTCGACTCAGCGCCGGCCCGCCATGGATGCCGAGCTCCTCCGCGTCACCACTGCCTCGACCCTGCTTCGCCTCTGCACCGCGCCGCCCCGTCGACCCGCCGCATCCGCACGTCTCCCTTCCTCATCCTGCACCCGGGTCGTTCGGCCGTCGCGTTGCCATCTTCCAGCGACCTTGCCGCCTTCCCGCACACATGTGCCCGCTGCTGGTCTCGTGTGAGAGCCCCTCCTCACGGTCATGGCGTCCGTCGTGGTTGTTCAGTGCCCGCATGTTGCTGCTGTTTCGCTGCTCGCCTCTTCGTTGTTCGCCAAGTACCACGACGACCGTTGTTCGCCAAGTACCCCTTCCTCCACAATCACCGAACCAGGAACACCAAGGCCAATAGTCACCGAGCGTGGATTCGCCATGTACAACTACGGTCACCCGTGGATTTCACCAAGTACCTCTACGGACGACCAAGACCCTGGTTTCGACAGGTTCCTCACGGCGACCCTGAACATCTACCGTATATGTACGACTTCGAACCGTGTACCACTACCGTCGACCCACAAAGACCCCGTGGACCCCGAACATCCATGGGACATGAACAACTACTTCCACTACCGTCGCCGCGAACGACTACTTCCACGACATCCGGGAACAACTACTTCCACTACCGCCGCCGCGAGAACGACTACTTCCACGACGTCCCGTGAATGCCTACTTCCTCTACACCGCTCCGAACTCGTTCTGCCCGGAAACGCTCGCTTCGAAGGTATAACCCGAGATGACCGACCGTGATCGAATGCATGTGTTGTATGAGATGTACCATATGTTTGCACCGTGTCCGAATTGTCACTCGTTTCCATGCCACTAACCCGTGGGAACCCGGAATTCGGGATCACGCCACCTTCTTGCATGACACGCATCCGCACACTACCTTTTGCCCCGGTATCTCCGTGAGCTACCGGAACCGATATGTTGCCGTGGCATCATTTTCGGATATGTTGTCGTGGCATCATTTTCGGATATGTTGTTGTGGCACCATTTTTGTTTCGCTGCCGTGGCACCCTTTTCGTTCCGCCATGGTGACCAAATGCTTCATAACATGCTCATGTCAACATTTTCATAAAAATTGCATAAACTTGTATATGTCATCCGCATCATGATAACAACATTTAAAATGTTTAAAATTGTGTTTGCATTAAACTACTAAATGACATGGGGACTTTCCGGAATTGTTGTTTCTTGTTTCCGGCCTCATTTAAACTTGCCTAAATAGTTAGTTCAATTATGCTTCACCTCTTGCCATCTTAACAACATTTAATATTGTTTGGTAACTTAAACAAGAGAGAACTAAATAATTGATGTGGTGTTCCGTCATTGAGCTCCACTTAACTTGTAGTTTTGTTTGTTGCACTTTGCCATGCCATGCCTCTTTAAACCGGACATGCATCATACTTGTTTGTGCATCATGACATGTTTATGCTTGTGTGTTTACCATATTGTTTGCTTCTTTCTGGTTTGCTTCTCTCGTTAGCTTCGGTTTTGTTCTGGAGTTGTGAGGATTCGTTCGACTACGTTCATTTGTCTTCTTCATGGGCTCGTTCTTCCTAGCGGGATTTCAGGCAAGATGACCAATACCTTCGATATCACTTCTATCTTTGCTTGCTAGTTGCGTTCCATCGCTATGCCGCGCTACCTATCACTTGTTTACCATGCCTCCCATATTGCCATGTCAGCCTCTAACCTTTTTCACCCTTCCTAGCAAACTGTTGCTTGGCTATGTTACCGCTTTTTCTCAGCCCCTCTTATAGCATTGTTAGTTGCAGGTGAAGTTGAAGATTGCTCCATGATGGACAGGTTTATGTTGGCATATCACAATATCTCTTATTTAATTAATGCATCTATATACTTGGTAAAGGGTGGAAGACTCGGCCTTATGCCTGGTGTTTTGTTCCACTCTTTCCGCCCTAGTTTCCGTCATACCGGTGTTATGTTCCCGGATTTTGCGTTCCTTACGCGGTTGGGTGATTTATGGGACCCCCTTGATAGTTCGCTTTGAATAAAACTCCTCCAGCAAGGCCCAACCTTGGTTTTACCATTTTCCACCTAAGCCTTTTTCCCTTGGGATCTGCAGACTCAAGGGTCATCTTTATTTTAACCCCCCCCCCCCGGGCCAGTGCTCCTTCGAGTGTTGGTCCGAACTGAGCTGCCTGCGGGGCCACCTCGGGGAAACTTGAGGGCTTGTTTTACTCGTAGCTAGTCTCATCCGGTGTTGCCCTGAGAACGAGATATGTGCAGCTCCTATCGGGATTTGTCGGCGCATCGGGCGGCTTTGCTGGTCTTGTTTTACCATTGTCGAAATGTCTTGTAAACCGGGATTCCGAGTCTGATCGGGTCTTCCTGGGAGAAGGTATATTCCTTCGTTGATCGCGAGAGCTTGTCATGGGCTAAGTTGGGACACCCCTGCAGGGTATAATCTTTCAAAAGCCGTACCTGCGGTTATAGGCAGATGGGAATTTGTTAATGTCCGGTTGTAGATAACTTGACACTTGACTTAATTAAAACGCATCAACCGCGTGTGTAGCCGTGATGGTCTCTTCTCGGCGGAGTCCGGTAAGTGAACACGGTTTTGGGTTATGTTTGACGTAAGTAGGAGTTCAGGATCACTTCTTGATCATTGCTAGCTTCACGACCGTTCCGTTTGCTCTCTTCTCGCTCTTATTTGCGTATGTCAGCCACCATATATGCTTAGTCGCTGCTGCAACCTCACCACTTTACCCCTTCCTTTCCCATAAGCTTAAATAGTCTTGATCTCGCGGGTTTTGAGATTGCTGAGTCCTCGTGACTCACCAGATACTATCACAACAGTTGCAGGTGCCGATGATACCAGTGCAGGTGATGCAACCGAGCTCAGATGGGAGCTCAATGAAGACCTTGGTCGTTGCTATGTTTTGTTTCTTGTTGATCAGTAGTGGAGCCCATTTGGGACGATCGGGGATCTAGCAGTTGGGTCATCTTCTTTTCTTTTGGCTTCATCCGTAGTCGGACTATATGTGTGTACTCTGAATGATGTATGATTTATTATATGTTCATTGTGTAAAGTAGCGATTGTAAGCCAACTCTTTATCCCATTCTTGTTCATTACATGGGATTGTGTGAAGATGACCCTTCTTGCGACAAAACCACAATGCGGTTATGCCTCTAAGTCGTGCTTCGACACGTGGGAGATATAGCCGCATCGTGGGTGTTACAAGTTGGTAATCAGAGCCAGCCCTGACTTAGGAGCCCCCTGCTTGATTGTTTGCTGGCGTTGTTGAGTCTAGAAAAAAAATGTTTTGTGTCTTAGGATTATATATATCGGAGAGTAGGATTCTTTTTACTCCTCAGTCCCTTCGTCGCTCTGGTGAGGTTTCCTGACGTAGATATTTGACTTAACTCTCCTCAAATTTCACTAAATTTTTTTTAGGATCACGTGGGTATCTTGGAATCGTTCCGACGGTTTTGTGACGAGAACATTGTTCTTGGTGCCTCCTGTCTATTATGTGGCTTTGACCCGGGGAGTTGAGCTACGAGGTGTTGTCGTCACAATTTTATCGTTGGAGTTCTGGAATACCTGAGTTTTGCCGACATCGAAAATCTCTTTTATGCAGTTGTTGGTGAGATAACCTCGATAACCCAGTACTGGGGCGAGCTCGAGAGTATTGCCATAACTCGTATAACGGATGCTTTTCGAAGGTTGAGGTACACGATTTCCGAAGGTTTCTTGGTTATGTGTTGACGGATGGATACAGCTTGGATGTAGGGATTGTTAGTTTTGGGTGAGATATGTATTGCTTCCCCTGTATCCCCAACACCAGATTGCATAACCAGAAAGTTTCGGGAGTTTTATAGGTGGGAATTCAAGTAGCTCCTAGAATATCTTTTCGATAGATGCATGATATGAGATTGGGGTTTGACGTCTAGTGGTCCGCCTTTCCACGGTCGTTTTTATAGTGGTCTCGTTGTGTCTTAAAGAACCCTTGGCTATGCTGGTTCGGGGACACTTTGTATGTCATGTGCACTGCCTTGTACATGATGGTGCTGTACAATCGAGTCCGTGTGGGCCCCACCACGAAAACTTCGGACGGAATCTCTATCATATGTTTGTTCTGGCTTATTCTGCAAGCCAAATCCTTTGTTTTGTTTCATTTGTGGTATTCCAGTTGCTTCGAAGTCAAATGTTGAATCCATACCTTTCCTAAACGGTGTTCTCATATTGCTATGTGAATACTAATCCTTCTTGATCATCGAGATTGCCATGTTAATTCTTTTCCAACTGGTGCGCTTCTCTTCGAGATGATCCCATTATTCTCCCCATCCACAAGATCAATTCTAAGTTTTTTCAACGGGGTTTGTTTCATCTGTCCCAAGTTGTCTTTGTTTTCCCACCCTCCCACCCTTTTCTTCAAGGACTCAGATTTCTTAATCAAGTATCCTTTTATTGATGTGTAGTCTCTCCATTCTTTTCCGTCAATGTTCTTATCTGGTGATTCTCAAGAAGATACTAACGGAGTTTCAAGTTCATCATTCTTCATTCTCGTTTTTTTCTCCGGTGGATTTAACTCAAGCTTTCAGTGTTGATCATATTCTTTTTCTCATTTCAAGTGCTTTCTTATGCCGGTGCATCTCATAATTGTTCACCTCTCTCTATTCTTATTCGGAGTGCTCAAGATATCTCGGAAGATTCGTCTTTCCATTCTCAATCCGTCCAAATTATTTCGAGATTATTATCTCATTCAAGTCATTTAATTCAACCGGCGCAATCCCCCATTTCAATCAATTGTTCAATGGTGTTTTCCCTTTGAGTGGGACCTAACCCACAAGTCTTTTTCTAGGATCTTACCTAACTCTCCCAATTTTCCCGAAGTTATTCTCAAATTCATTGCAAAGTTTGACGTAAGAATGAATTATCATCAGTCAAATGTCTTTCTCCAAGATCTTTCAAATTCTTTCATTTTTGGTTCAACCTTTCAAATTGTCATTCCGGAGTGCCTCAACAATTCATGGTGGTGTTTCTCGTTGTCATTCTCGAATTTTGAAGACCGAAGAAGAGTTCCTCTTAAATCCTTACCCGTTCTTCCAGAGATTCATGGTTCTAGCTTGATGCCATCCTCTCGTAATTGTTTTCGATTGTGAGAATTCTTTTCAACCATCCGACGCATTTCAAGAGTTGTTTCCATTTCTTTCCTACGAAGGCCATCATGTCATAATTATTCATTCTCAGCCTTCAACTCTCGTTCTTGAATTCTTCCGGTGCATCGTTCAAATACCCTCTAATCAGTTCATGATCTCTTCGTTCTCATGTATCTAAATCCCCCCAAGTATCTTCATTCATTTTCCAATTCTTCCCGGTGATTTGTGCCTTTGCTACTTTCATTTTCAATTCTTACGGTGGTTCTTCTAACATTTCACTTCCTTCGTTATCATATCAATTCATTTGTTATTTCCAAATCCCACCGGTGGTTCCATCTATACCTTCTTAAATTTACGCTATATCTCTCTTAATTCTCTCTACGAGAATAAGTAGTATGCCAAATCCGTTGCTTGTCATCAATTTAAATTGGTGAAGGATAGGCATGACATAATTCTTATTCTTGTTTCATCCAAGTGATTAATTCCTTCTTTCGGAGTTTGTTCATCAGGAAGTAATTCTCGGTTCCAAGTTATTCATCTTTTCTTTCTGGAGTTCCAAGTTTTCTCGGTTATATCATCATGAAGCTCCATCTAAATCATCGCAAGGCTTCACCTTGTGTTTTCAACTTCTCTTTCTTTGTAGCATCCTTTTATTATCGGAGCTCTTCATGGAGGCTCTACATGGTGGTTCGCCAAGGATTCTTCATGTATTCTTCTTCTTGCATTTCAAGTGCTATTCTTTCTACCTTATCTTTTGAGATGGTGTTGTGTCACTCTTGACATTTTCCTTCATGTTTCATGATTCACATGTTGTCAAGAATGTGGTATTTTAAATCCATATCTCTTCGTTGGAGTTATCTTGTGTCATATTTCACCTAAAGCCTTCCCTAAGGAATGTTGTATTGTGGTGCTTACCAATGATCCAAGTTTTCTCCTATCCTCTCGGTAGAAGCAGTTTTCATCTCTTCGTTGATCTCAAGCAAGCAATTGTTTCAGTTAGTGGCCGGTTGTCACCTCATAGTTTTGAGATGTTTTCCATAAGCCCACTACAAGCTTATTCTTTTCGTTGTTGATTTTCCAACAACTCCGTTCAATTCTTCTTTGCAAGGATGCTTTCCAAGCTCATTTGTGGTAGAAGTTGGCATTTTTCTTCTCCGTTCTTTTCTTTCCAGCAATCTAGCTTCTATTCTTTCGTTCCGGAGGCATTGTGATGTTGCTCTCTTCACTCATCTTCTCAAATTGAGGATCATGTTCTTTTCATGCTTATCCATTCAACCGGAATGTTGTGTCATCTCTTCAAGTTCTTTTCATCTTATCAAGTCTTGCATCTCTTTTCAACCGGAGTGCTGTCCGATTTTGATCTTCCTTGTTCCTTGTTTATCTCGTTTCAACCAAAGCGGGTTCAATTCCTTCTTCTTCATTGAACTCGTCATTCATAGCTTTGCAACCTCTAAGGTTCAAATGGCGTTCCTTGTTTCTATTTGTTCTACCGCAGTGCTCTCAATTGTGTTCAACTCTGTTATGTCCTTTCTTTCAACTTTTCAACCTCTCAAGGTTCTTTGGTTTCACTCCTTGGTCTAAGAAGCAACTTAGTTTTACCTCTTCTCTTCCTCTTCCGTTTCTCTCCGGTGCCATCCTAGATCTCGGGACGAGATCCTCTTGTAGTGATGGAGTGTTGTAACGCCCCGAGACCGACGCTCCAGAAGACTTCCAGCTATTCCGAGTTTCCCGTGTGTTTCTTTTGTGCTTGCTCTTTTATTTTTGCATTGCATCATGTCATCATGCCATCATGCCATTTAATTTTTAAAACTCAACTAAATAAATTGCATAGATCTTTAGATCTATTTAAACCGAGGGAACTCACATGGTGACTTCTCTTTATAACATATCCTCCAATATTAGGGAGCTATATTAAATATTTCTTTATTTCAGAAATCACCAAAACACACTTGCAAAATAATTTCGTCCCTTTTCTGCTTCAAGTTTGGTCTCCAAACCTTGCCAATAATTCTTTTGTCATTTTCCGGAGCTCCACCAAAAATCCGAACATTTTGGACCTTCCTTTTATCAAGTCCTAGTTCAAACCCATTTGAATTAAATTCAAATGAGTTTGAATTTAAATCTCGCAATCTTGGCCTTTCTATTTTTCTTGGAACGAGCATATTTTTGTGAGTCCAGGGAAATTATCCCCTTGCGCATTTTCCTTTCCCTAACCCTCTCTTTCTTTTTCTTCTCTTTAATTGTTTTCTGCTAAAGAAAATATAAGAGAGAGGGAGAAGAGTGCCTAGCCGGCCTCCTAGGCCCACCTGCGGCCTGACCTAACCGGCCCGAGAGGCCTGCCCGATCTCCTCTTTTCCCCAGTCGCTCGACCCCCTCTTCCCTCGCCCTCCCTCCAGCGCCGCACACGCACGTCGCCAGGGAGAGGATCCCTCGCTCGACCCCCATCGCTAGCAGCCGCCGCGTCGTTCGTGGCGTCGGCCGGACCCCCAGCGCCGCCGCCTCAAGCTCCGGATCCGGTCGGCCCCATCGCCTTGTCCCAGCCGTCCGTCTCCTTCCCTCGCGACGCCGCGGGCATCGAGCTCATCGCCCCGCCTCCGTTCGGCTCCCACGCCGAAGCCACCGCCGCGGCCCTGCCGCACGTTGGTGACCCCGACGCGCCGCGCCTGATCTGCTCCGGCCCGCCTAGCTCATCATCTCCGCCCCGTGCCTCGACTCAGCGCCGGCCCGCCATGGATGCCGCCATGGATGCCGAGCTCCTCCGCGTCACCCCTGCCTCGACCCTGCTTCGCCTCTGCACCGCGCCGCCCCGTCGACCCGCCGCATCCACACGTCTCCCTTCCTCATCCTGCACCCGGGTTGTTCGGCCGTCGCGTTGCCATCTTCCAGCGACCTTGCCGCCTTCCCACACACGTGTGCCCGCTGCTGGTCTCGTGTGAGAGCCCCTCCTCACGGTCATGGCGTCCGTCGTGGCTGTTCAGTGCCCGCACATTGTTGCTGCTTCGCTGCCCGCCTCTTCGTTATTCGCCAAGTACCACGATGACCGTTGTTCGCCAAGTACCCCTGCCTCCACAATCACCGAACCAGGAACGCCAAGGCCAACAGTCACCGAGCGTGGATTCGCCATGTACAACTACGGCCACCCTTGGATTTCACCAAGTACCTCTACGAACGACCGAGACCCTGGTTTCGACAGGTTCCTCGGCGACCCTGAACATCTACCGTATATGTACGACTCCGAACCGTGTACCACTATCGTCGACTCTCGAAGACCCCGTGGACCCCGAACATCCACGGGACATGAACAACTACTTCCACTACCGTCGCCGCGAACGACTACTTCCATGACGTCCGGGAACAACTACTTCCACTACCGCCGCCGCGAGAACGACTACTTCCACGACGTCCCGTGAACGCCTACTTCCTCTACACCGCTCCGAACTCGTTCTGCCCGGAAACGCTCGCTTCAAAGGTATAACCCGAGATGACCAACCGTGATCGAATGCATGTGTTGTATGAGATGTACCATATGTTTGCACCGTGTCCGAATTGTCACTCGTTTCCATGTCACTAACCCGTGGGAACCCGGAATTCGGGATAACCCCACCATCTTGCATGACACGCATCCGCACACTACCTTTTGCCCCGGTATCTCCGTGAGCTACCGGAACCGATATGTTGCCGTGGCATCATTTTCGGATATGTTGCCGTGGCATCATTTTCGGATATGTTGCTGTGGCACCATTTTTGTTTCGCTGCCGTGGCACCCTTTTCGTTCCGCCATGGTGACCAAATGCTTCATAACATGCTCATGTCAACATTTTCATAAAAATTGCATAAACTTGTATATGTCATCCGCATCATGATAACAACATTTAAAATGTTTAAAATTGTGTTTGCATTAAACTACTAAATGACATGGGGACTTTCCGGAATTGTTGTTTCTTGTTTCCGGCCTCATTTAAACTTGCCTAAATAGTTAGTTCAATTATGCTTCACCTCTTGCCATTCTTAACAACATTTAATATTGTTTGGTAACTTAAACAAGAGAGAACTAAATAATTGATGTGGTGTTCCGTCAATATGAAACTCGTTGCATATTGAGCTCCACTTAACTTGTAGTTTTGTTTGTTGCACTTTGCCATGCCATGCCTCTTTAAACCGGACATGCATCATACTTGTTTGTGCATCATGACATGTTTATGCTTGTGTGTTTACCATATTGTTTGCTTCTTTCCGGTTTGCTTCTCTCGTTAGCTTCGGTTTCGTTCCGGAGTTGTGAGGATTCGTTCGACTACGTTCGTTTGTCTTCTTCATGGACTCGTTCTTCCTAGCGGGATTTCAGGCAAGATGACCATTACCTTCGATATCACTTCTATCTTTGCTTGCTAGTTGCGTTCTATCGCTATGCTGCGCTACCTATCACTTGTTTACCATGCCTCCCATATTGCCATGTCAGCCTCTAACCTTTTTCACCCTTCCTAGCAAACCGTTGCTTGGCTATGTTACCGCTTTTGCTCAGCCCCTCTTATAGCATTGTTAGTTGCAGGTGAAGTTGAAGAATGCTCCATGATGGACAGGTTTATGTTGGGATATCACAATATCTCTTATTTAATTAATGCATCTAAATACTTGGTAAAGGGTGGAAGACTCGGCTTTATGCCTGGTGTTTTGTTCCACTCTTGCTGCCCTAGTTTCCGTCATACCGGTGTTATGTTTCCGGATTTTGCGTTCCTTACGCGGCTGGGTGATTTATGGGACCCCCTTGACAATTCGCTTTGAATAAAACTCCTCCAGCAAGGCCCAACCTTGGTTTTACCATTTGCCACCTAAGCCTTTTTTCCTTGGGTTCTGCAGACTCAAGGGTCATCTTTATTTTACCCCTCCGGGCCAGTGCTCCTTCGAGTGTTGGTCTGAACTGAGCTGCCTGCGCGGCCACCTCGGGGAAACTGGAGGGCTGGTTTTACTCGTAGCTAGTCTCATCCGGTGTTGCCCTGAGAACGAGATATGTGCAGCTCCTATCGGGATTTGTCGGCACATCGGGCGGCTTTGCTGGTCTTGTTTTACCATTGTCGAAATGTCTTGTAAACCGGGATTCCGAGTCTGATCGGGTCTTCCTGGGAGAAGGTCTATTCCTTCGTTGATCGCGAGAGCTTGTCATGGGCTAAGTTGGGACACCCCTGCAGGGTATAATCTTTCGAAAGCTGTGCCTGCGGTTATAGGCAGATGGGAATTTGTTAATGTCCGGTTGTAGATAACTTGACACTTGACTTAATTAAAACGCATCAACCGCGTGTGTAGCCGTGATGGTCTCTTCTCGGCGGAGTCCGGGAAGTGAACACGGTTTTGGGTTATGTTTGACGTAAGTAGGAGTTCAGGATCACTTCTTGATCATTGCTAGCTTCACGGCCGTTTCGTTTGGTCTCTTCTCGCTCTTATTTGCGTATGTCAGCCACCATATATGCTTAGTCGCTGCTGCAACCTCACCACTTTACCCCTTCCTTTCCCATAAGCTTAAATAGTCTTGATCTCGCGGGTTTTGAGATTGCTGAGTCCTCGTGACTCACCAGATACTATCACAACAGTTGCAGGTGCCGATGATACTAGTGCAGGTGATGCAACCGAGCTCAGATGGGAGCTCAACGAAGACCTTGGTCGTTGCTATGTTTTGTTTCTTGTTGATCAGTAGTGGAGCCCAGTTGGGACGATCGGGGATCTAGTAGTTGGGTTATCTTCTTTTCTTTTGGCTTCGTCCATAGTCGGACTATATGTGTGTACTCTGAATGATGTATGATTTATTATATGTTCATTGTGTGAAGTGGCGATTGCAAGCCAACTCTTTATCCCATTCTTGTTCATTACATGCGATTGTGTGAAGATGACCCTTCTTGCGACAAAACCACAATCCGGTTATGCCTCTAAGTCGTGCTTCGACACGTGGGAGATATAGCCGCATCGTGGGTGTTACAGAACCGTTGTCGGTGATAATGCGGTTAGGCACCCCAAATCGGCTCATGAGGCCCTTGATGAACTTGACTGCTGAGCCCGTGGGTATGGTGCGGACGGCTTCTACTTCGGCCCACTTGGTGAACTTGTCCACGGCGACAAAGAGGTAGCGGTAGCCCCCTGGCGCCCGAGGGAACGGGCCCAGAATGTCGAGCCCCCAAACTGCGAATGGCCATGAGAGGGGTATGGTCTGCAGTCCCCCCGCCGGCTGGTGGATCTGCTTGGTGTGGAACTGGCAGGCCTCACAAGCCTTCACCAGCTCAACAGCGTTGTTGAGCGTTATGGGCCAGTAGAACCCGCTGCGAAATGCCTTACCAATGAGGGTACACGAGGATGAGTGGTGCCCACAGTCTCCGCCGTGTATGTCTGCCAGCAGCTCCTTCCCTTGCTCTCTAGGAATGCAATGCAGGGACACGACGTTCGGCCGCCTTCGGTAGAGCTCCCCATCCTTGATGTTGTAGGCCGTGGCCTGCCGTGCCACGCGCTCCGCGTCCTCCTTCTTCTCTGGCAGAGTCCCTTGCATCAAGTATACCTTGAATTCTTCCATCCAGCATTCTTCTCGAGGCTCGAACGCCAGAAGCAGGCGTGCCCCCGTGGCCGGGCCGCAGGCCGGGGCTCCCGAGGCAGGTGGCTGAGGGAGTTCCTCCCTAGGCTGTGCCGTGCTTGATAACATCGGCGTCGCCGAGGGTTTGAAGAGCCGCTCCTTGAAGACGCCCGGCTTCTGAGGTAGCTGCCTGGACGCTCTCTTGGCGATGTCATCAGCCTCCTGATTGGTACCGCGTGGCACATGCTGCAACTCCAGCCCCCAAAATTGTTTCTCCATCTTGCGGACCTCAGCGAGGTACGCTTCCATATGCTCATCCTTTGGCTCGTACACCTTGTTGGAGAACTTGACGAGGAGTTGCGAGTCACCTTTGATGGTGATTTGTTTTACTCCCAAGGTGATGGCTGCCCTCAAGCCCGCTATCAGGCCCTCATATTCTGCTATCTTGTTAGAGACCTTCTCCCCATGCTGGAAACAGAGCTGCACGGCATAGTAAAGCTTGTCTTGATTGGGGGATATGAGCACTGCGCCAGCCCCTGCACCCTGCCGCGTGAATGCTCCGTCGAAGTACATCACCCAACCATCCGGCGCTTGACTCCCCGGAGAGAGTGACCGGTCCTCGCCCAGTTTGAGCCCTGGCACCTCTGTCCATTCCGCCACGAAATCTGCAAGCGCAGCTCCCTTAATGACCCTGGTAGTGCTGAATTCTAGCTGGAATGCTTGCAGTTCGATGTTCCATTCGGCGACCCTCCCCGCTGAATTGGGGCTCCTGAGCACCCTTTCCAGGGGATAAGATGAGACGACCTTGATGGGATGGCCCTAAAAGTAGTGCCGTAGCTTGCGCGAGGCTATCAACAGCGCAAGGAGTAGCTTCTGAAGCATTGGGTACCGCGCCCTTGCGTCCCGCAGCACCGTACTAACGAAGTACACCGGATGCTCGACGAGATTGAGGGTGCCGGTGATGGAATCATGTACCTAGGGTAGGGTCACAGACCTGATCTAAGTACCCTGCCCGAGGACACCCTTAGAAGAGATCACCTTCCAGTCGACCTACGAGGGACTCACTCGACTGACTTGAAGGACTCGACCACGAAGACTCACTCGACCACCAGAAGGTCAAGAGGCACTCTGCATTGCAACGGCCTGTAATTAAGTAGACTTTATGATAGTAAAGACACTTTATGTGGGGCGTTACCAGTAACGCCCCGGACTTAATGTACCTTAAACCCTTCATTACGTGGGTTGGCTGGGGTCCTGGCGCACTCTATATAAGCCACCCCCCTCCACAGGCAGAAGGGTTCAGCACCCTGTAATCCATATACACATAATCCACTCGACCGCCTCCGGGCTCCGAGACGTAGGGCTTTTACTTCCTCCGAGAAGGGCCTGAACTCGTACATCCCTTGTGCTTACAACCTCTCCATAGCTAGGACCTTGCCTCTCCATACCTACCCCCCACTCTACTGTCAGACTTAGATCCACGACAGTTGGCGCCCACCTTGGGGCGGGTGTTTTAGCGATTTTGTGGAGAAGTTGCGATTCTTCCGAGTACTTTCATCATGGTAGCTGCTGGGGTTTTGGTCGAGGGTCGAGAGATTCGTCTCGGTGCTCTCACCTTCGTCGCCGACGACTCTGCCTGGCTCCAGGAGGCTCCACTCGACGTCGATGCGCTCCCGTCCGCGGTGCGACGCATTTTCGCGCATGTGTCCGCGGCGTTCTGCTGCGGCAACCGTCGACCCCATATCGGTCGACTCCCCTATCGACCACCCTCCCGGTCTCCCGCCGGCGCAAGCGCTCGGGTCGGTCGAGGCTTCAGCGGTGGGTGAGACACGCGGTGGCTCGCCAGACGGCCACCACCCAAGTTGCGGCAATCGAGCCCGACGAATCTCTCTACGGCCTGTTCGATCTGTCGACTGGCTCCGTAGAGACTGCATCCAAATGCGATAGCAGTGATCCAGCGGCGGAAATCTTGATGGTCGACGGGCCTCGCAGCCCCCCTGGCTTCGCCCGTGATGGTGGGGCAGGCGACGGAGGCGACCTCGCACGAGACCACGAAGAGTACCAGCCCGAGCCACTCGACTCTCTGCAAAGAGAGGAACTTCGCCGCAGGAACATGGATGCCCTGCATACTCCCATCGCAGGAGAAACCCCCGAGGCTCGCGCCTTGGAGGAGGCACGTTTGGCCAATTTGGCCGAACGCGCTCGCCTGGAGAATCTTCAGCGAGCACTCGACGAGCGCGTGCGGCAACGAGTTCCCGACGCCAGTCGACGTCAACTCTTCCCGCCGACTCAGGTATATCGAACCCCAATCCAGAATTTAGCAGCCGCGACCCGTATAGCAGAGTCCATCCAGCCCTCTCAGTCGGAAGCTGGCAGAGGCTTGATGCAGATCAGGGATCTGCTCCGGGCAGCAGGAGATCAGAATTCAGCCGTGTCGCAGTCGCGCAACAGAATTCACAGTCGATCCGTCGCTGCGAATACAGTTCAGTCGGCTCACAGTCCCAGATCGCCTCCGCGGCATGAAGGGCGCGAGAATCGGCGAGACCAATATGGAGACCGACACGACCAAGATGATAGGCGTCGAGTGCCCACTTCCCCTCCGAGGGGTGGGTCTTACGCTCCTCGGCAGCAAGATGACAAACGTCAGCTCAGTGCGGGGCGAAGAGTTCCAGTCGACCCCAGAGAACCAGGCTTCGACGCGCGATCCATTATCGTGCAAGGCTTGGTCGACCGGAACAGAGCCCATCGAGGTGGACTCGACAGAGATGCGCCCACGAGCAGTCGAGTGCACGTTTCTGGTCCGGAATGTTTCAGCAGAGCTATCAGAGCCGCAGTGATTCCTCCCAATTTCAGGTTGGCAACAGGAGTCAGCAAGTTCACCGGTGAGTCTAAGCCTGAAACTTGTCTTGAGGACTACCGAGTGGCAGTTCAGATTGGTGGTGGGAATGACGAGGTGGCCATGAAGCATTTGCCCCTCATGTTGGAAGGTTCTGCCAGAGCGTGGTTGAATCAGTTACCTCCTAGCAGTATTTACACTTGGGAAGATCTGTCCCGAGTGTTTGTTAGAACGTTTGAAGGAACTTGCAAGCGACCGGCTGGATTGACGGAGCTGCAAGTCTGTGTGCAGAAGACCAATGAGACTCTCAGGGAGTATATTCAGAGATGGATCACTTTGCACCATACTGTGGAGAATGTGTCTGATCATCAGGCAGTCTGCGCCTTCAAGGATGGTGTCAAGAACAGAGAATTGAGTTTGAAATTTGGTCGAACCGGAGACATGACCTTGAGCCGGATGATGGAAATTGCTACCAAGTACGCCAACGGTGAAGAAGAAGATCGACTCCGAAGCGGCAAGCACAAGCCGAGCCAGTCGGAGAAGGGAAACACCAGTTGGAAACAGAAGCGGAAGGCCGAACCGGCAGCTCCTGGAGAGGCTCTGGCCGTGGCTCATGGAAAGTTTAAAGGGAAACCAAAAGGATCCTAGAACCCTAAGAGGGTAAAGGATAAAGAAGGGAACGACGTGATGGATATGCCGTGTCATATCCACACGAAGAAAGACGAAGAGGGGAATATCATTTACCCAAAGCATACCACTCGCCAATGTCGACTCCTGATCCAGCAGTTTCAAGGGAAATAGTCTAAGGACAAGGAAAAGGAGTCGGACAAGGCCGAAGACAAGGAGGACAGTGAGGAAGGATATCCGCATATCAACTCCACTCTGATGATCTTTGCAGATGTGGAAAGCAAGAGTCGATTGAAAGTCATTAACCGCGAGGTGAACATGGTTACCCCAACAAAAGCAAATTATCTGAGATGGTCCCAAACACCTATCACATTCGACTAGTCTGATCACCCGACTCATATTGCCACCCCTGGGAGGCAAGCTTTGGTGGTCGATCCAGTTGTCGAAGGCACTCGACTGACAAAAGTGCTGATGGACGGTGGTAGCGGGCTGAATTTGTTGTATGCAGACACACTAAAAGGAATGGGCATTCCGATGTCCCGACTGAGCACCAGTAACATGAGCTTTCATGGAGTTATACCAGGGAAGAAAGCTGAGTCACTCGGCCAAATAGCTCTAGACGTGGTGTTTGGTGATTCGAAACATTTTCGCAAAGAGAAGTTGACGTTTGAGGTCGTGGATTTTCAGAGTGCATATCATGCCATTTTGGGGAGACCAGCTTATGCACGGTTCATGGCTCGACCATGTTACGTGTACCTCAAATTGAAGATGCCCGGCCCCAAAGGAGTGATCACTGTCACCGGTGATCGGAAAAAGGCAGAAGAGTGCTTTCAGAAGGGCTCAAAGATTGCTGATTCCCAGGTGATAGCGGTCGAGTTTGAAGAATACAAGCAAAACCCAGATCCGAGTGATTTGCTGCGATCCAAGAAACCCGCCACAGAATCTGCATTTCAGTCGTCCGGTGAGACGAAGCCTGTTCACATTCACCCGACCGACCCCGATGCAGCACCGACCCAGATCTCCACAACACTCGACCCGAAATAGGAAGAAGCGCTCATCCAGTTCCTTCGTGAGAACTGGGACATTTTTGCATGGAAGCCCGCTGACATGCCAGGTGTTCCCAGGGGACTGGCTGAGCATCGCCTAAGAGTCGACTCATCAGCAAAACCAGTCAAAGAGCATCTTCAGCGGTCCGCCGTCCAGAAGAGAAAAGCCATTGGTGAGGAAGTGGCTCGACAGTTGGTGGCAGGATTTATCCGAGAGATATACCACTCTGAGTGGCTCGCTAATGTCGTCATGGTTCCTAAGAAGGACAAATCGCTCCGAATGTGCATTGATTTCAAGCACATCAACCGGGCCTGCCCGAAAGATCATTTTCCCCTCCCTCGCATAGATCAAATTGTTGACTCGACCGCGGGATGTGAGAGATTGTCTTTTCTAGACGCCTACTCCGGGTACCACCAGATCCGTCTGTACGGACCCGACGAGGTAAAAACAGCTTTCATCACTCCATTCGGGTGCTTCTGCTATATCACCATGCCATTCGGCCTCAAGAATGCCGGAGCCACATTTATGCCAATGATTCAGAAGTGTCTACTCACTCAAATCAGTCGGAATGTGGAAGCGTATATGGATGATATCGTTGTCAAGTCACGAAAAGGTTCCGACCTGCTCGCTGACCTCGCCGAAACATTTGCCAACCTCAGAAGGTATGATATCAAGCTCAATCCATCAAAGTGCACATTCGGAGTTCCTGGTGGCAAGTTACTCGGTTTTCTCGTTTCCGAGCGAGGGATCGACGCTAATCCAGAAAAGATCGGCACCATTCTCCGAATGAAACGCCCTGTGCGAGTGCACGATGCCCAGAAGCTTACTGGATGCTTGGCCGCATTAAGTCGATTCATCTCACGACTCGGTGAAAAGGCCTCTTTACCGACTGATGAAGAAGGCAGACAAGTTCGAGTGGACTCCAGAAGCTGATGCAGCGTTTGCCGAGCTAAAAGCTCTGCTCTCCACCCAGCCGGTGCTTGCTGCTCCAATCAGCAAAGAGCCTCTGTTGCTTTATATCGCAGCCACAGGACAAGTCGTCAGTACAGTGCTTACGGTCGAGCGGGAAGAAGAAGGAAAAGCTTTCAAAGTTCAGCGCCTAGTGTATTATTTGTCTGAAGTCTTGACTCCATCCAAGCAGAGATATCTTCATTATCAGAAGCTTGTGTATGGAATATACATGACCACAAAGAAGGTTGCTCATTATTTCTCTGATCATTCCATCACAGTCGTCAGCGACGCTCCACTATCAGAGATTTTGCACAACAGAGATGCAACTGGTCGAGTGGAGAAATGGGCGATTGAACTTCTTCCCCTTGATATCAAGTTTGAGGCAAAGAAAGCCATTAAGTCCCAGGCAATAGCAGATTTCCTCGCCGAGTGGATTGAACAGCAGCAGCCGACTGAAGTCCACTCGGAGCATTGGACCATGTTTTTTGATGGCTCTAAGATGTTGAATGGTTCCGGTGCTGGGGTTGTCCTGGTTTCCCCCAGAGGAGATAAGCTCAGATATGTGCTCCAGATTCACTTTGATTCCTCCAACAATGAGGCAGAGTATGAGGCCCTCTTATACGGATTGCGCATGGCCATTTCACTCGGCGTCCGTCGCCTGATGGTCTATGGTGATTCAGATTTAGTGGTCAACCAAGTGATGAAGGAGTGGGACGTGAGAAGCCCAGCCATGACTGGATACTGCAGTGCAGTGAGGAAGCTGGAAAAGAAGTTCGAGGGGTTGGAGCTCCATCATATACCCCGACTGAAAAATCAAGCAGCTGATGATCTAGCAAAGATAGGTTCCAAGAGAGGAGCCATTCCGAGTGGTGTGTTCTTGGAGCATATACACACTCCGTCGGTCAAAGAAGATCCTTTCACCGAAGAAGCTCCACAGCCCAAGAGTGCCACAGATCCGACTGAGGTTGAAGTCCCAGCAGTGGTCGACTTGGTCATGGAGGTCTTGGTGGTCATTCCCGACTGGAGAGTTCCGTATATCGCATATATCCTGAGAAAAGAGCTCCCGGAGGATGAGGAAGAGGCTCGACAGATCGTCCGTCGATCTAAAGCCTTTACCGTAATCAAAGGACAGCTATATAGAGAAAGCGCGACTGGAGTTTGTCAGAAGTGCATAACACCAGAAGAAGGTCGAATCATCCTTAATGATATCCACTCGGGAACCTGTGGTCATCATGCGTCCTCTCGGACCATCATGGCCAAAGCATACCGAGCCGGATTTTACTGGCCAAAGGCGAATGAGATGGCAAAGGAAATAGTGGATAAGTGCGAGGGATGTCAGTTCTACTCGAATATGTCGCACAAGCCTGCATCAGCTCTGAAGACCATTCCACTCGTCTGGCCTTTCGCAATATGGGGGTTGGACATGGTCGGTCCTTTGAGAACAGGGCGAAGTGGCTTCACGCATGTACTGGTGGCAGTCGACAAGTTCACCAAGTGGATTGAGGCTAAACCAATCAAGAACCTTGACGCCGGTGCTGCTGTTAGCTTCATCAGGGAACTGACATTCAGATATGGAGTCCCGCACAGCATCATTACGGATAATGGGTCGAACTTTGACTCGGAGGAATTCAGGGATTTCTGCAACTCTCAAGGCACACGAGTCGACTACGCTTCAGTCGCCCATCCGCAGACGAATGGACAAGCAGAGCGAGGCAATGGCCTGATTCTCAAGGGATTGAAACCCCGACTGATGCGTGATCTCAAGCATGCAGCTGGGGCTTGGGTCGACGAACTTCCCTCGGTGCTTTGGGGACTGCGGACCACACCTAATCGGTCGACCGGAAGAACTCCATTCTTCTTGGTCTACGGAGCTGAAGCAGTCTTGCCGAGTGATCTTCTCCACAATGCTCCTCGAGTTGAGATCTACAACGAAGCAGAAGCTGAACAAGCGCGGCAGGACGCAGTCGACCTTTTAGAGGAAGAAAGGGAGATGGCTCTGATCCGATCGACCATCTACCAACAAGATTTGCGTCGTTTCCACGCCAGAAATGTGAGGGGTCAAGCCTTCCAGGAAGGAGATTTAGTTCTCCGAGTGGATCAGAAGAAACCTCACAAGCTTGCTCCTTCTTGGGAAGGACCCTTCATCGTCACCAAAGTTCTCCACAACGGGGCATACCGTCTTTACAACGTCGAACATAATATCGACGAGCCCCGAGCTTGGAACGCGGAACTACTCCGCCCATTTTACACTTAAGTTTATCACTCGGATGAGTTGCAATAAAGTACTCCTGTAGTTCATGGATCTCAAAATAATAGTGTCATAGTTCCTCCATGATTTTTGTCACTTTTTATTTTTTCCAATAAATTTTTTCCCTCAGTGGGTGACTTAGCCGCGAATCCGTTTCGCCTAAGTTT
Organism: Triticum dicoccoides; assembly: GCF_002162155.2. Taxonomy (NCBI): domain Eukaryota; kingdom Viridiplantae; phylum Streptophyta; class Magnoliopsida; order Poales; family Poaceae; genus Triticum; species Triticum dicoccoides. Next base: position 606,238,533 of record NC_041383.1, read on the forward strand.
GTAAAAATCCTTACTGAGTGGTGAGCCAGACTCCCACTCGGAGGCTTAGCTGCGAATCCGTTTCGCCTAAGATTAAATAAAATCCTACCGAGTGGTAAGCCAGACTTCCACTCGGAGGCTTAGCTGCAGTCCAAGCACTTGCCTAAGTTATCAAAATCCTACCGAGTGGTAAGCCAGACTTCCACTCGGAGGCTTAGCTGCAGTCCAAGTACTCGCCTAAGTTATAAAAATCCTACCGAGTGGTAAGCCAGACTTCCACTCGGAGGCTTAGCTGCAGTCCAAGTACTCGCCTAAGTTATAAAAATCCTACCGAGTGGTAAGCCAGACTTCCACTCGGAGGCTTAGCTGCAGCCCAGTGCTCGCCTAAGATATAAAAATCCTACCGAGTGAAGAGCAAACCTCTCACTCGGGGGCTTAGCTGCAGCCCAGTGCTCGCCTAAGATATAAAAATCCTACCGAGTGAAGAGCAAACCTCTCACTCGGGGGCTTAGCTGCAGCCCAGTGCTCGCCTAAGATATAAAAATCCTACCGAGTGAAGAGCAAACCTCTCACTCGGGGGCTTAGCTGCAGCCCAGTGCTCGCCTAAGATATAAAAATCCTACCGAGTGAAGAGCAAACCTCTCACTCGGGGGCTTAGCTGCAGCCCAATGCTCGCCTAAGTGGATTAAGGAATAAGTCGACTGCGGTGAGCGTCTTGCTTGAACCTGCAAAAGACATTTCAAGCCAAAAGCAATCATATTCAAACATCAAATTCAAGTTCGGAACGACACCTAAAGGAACCGAAAGTGCTCAGGCGCTAAGCCTGTTAAGGTTTATCGGTTACAACTCCACTCGGCATACCGAGGCAAATTTAAAGCGTCGAGCTTAAAAGAAGTTTTTTACTCCTCCTGTGGAGGGCTGGAAGGTGCAACAAACTCATCAAGATCAATTCCGTCAGCGATCCGAGTGGCAGCAGCAATGGAAGTTTCCATAAAGGACCTGAAGTCGTGTTTCTTGGTGTTGGCCACCCGGAGGGCCGCCAGCTTGTCTTCTCGTGCATCTTTGCAGTGGACTCGGGCCAGACACAGAGCAACATCTGCACCACACCGAGCCGAGGACTTTTTCCACTCCTGCACTCGACCCGGGACCGTGTTCAAGCGAGCCACCAGCGACTCGAGGTCGTTCTGGAGTGTCTCCCTGGGCCAGAGCGTCGAGTCAATGCGAGATGTGGCGACCTTCAGCCTTGCAAGATAGTCCACGACAGCTGCAACACGGGACTCCAGTCGGAAAACATTCATGGCAACTTCATCGTTCACCGGAGAATTGACAGGGTCAAGGTTTGGTTCCAGCCGGCTAGTCTCTTCTTCAAAGTCTTGACAAAATTCTGCAAGGGCGATCACCGAGTCAAAGCAATGGTCGAATGGAAAAATCACAGTTGAAAATGATTGTTGAGCATAAAGGTTTACCTTCAAGCATAAGGAACAGCTTCTTGGCAAGATCACTCAGGAAAGCCTCCAGATCATTTTTCTTCTCAAGAGCAGCTTTCAGATTGGTATTTTCTTGTTCAAGCTTGGTGACTGAAGCTAACTTCTCGTCGGCAAGCTTGATCCTCTCAGCTAGTTCAAGGTCTTTTTTCTGTTGGGCCTCCTTCACCTTACCTGCAAGTTACAGCAAGATCAGATTTCGAAACAAGTAAAGGGAAAAAGCAGTCGTCGAGATCTCACCAAACATACCTTTGGTCTCCTCCTTTGCCTTCGTCAGATTCTCCTGAGCCAGCTTCAAATCCAGCTCGAGCTGAATGTGTTTGTTTTCCAGCTCAGTGTAGCGAGCCGCAAGGTCACAGGATCTCTGCGAAGAATCAATCGACTAAATGTCAAAGATAATTCACTTCCGAGTGAAAAAGGAAAAACATGCGTTTTTAAGACTACAGTCGAATACAAGCATTCGACCATAGTCTCGGGGACTACACCCAGTGGGTGCACTCAGCGTGCCCCCACTAATCCTGTTGAAGACAGAGTCGACCAGTCGACCTCAAAAAAAAACATGTATTCTTTAAGACTGTAATCGACTGCAAGCAGTCGACCACAGTCTCGGAATAGTCGAATGACAGAAAGACTGAACTTATAAAGCCTAAGGCCGACTGCCTGCAGTCGACCTTAGCCTTGGGGACTACACCCAGTGGGTGCACTCAGCGTGCCCCCACCGGTTTGCGAAATCCATTCGCCATAGTCGAATGACGGAAAGACTGAACTTACAAAGCCTAAGGCCGACTGCCAGCAGTCGACCTTAGCCTTGGGGACTACACCCAGCGGGTGCACTCAGTGTGCCCCCGCTAACACGAAGTTTAAATCGACACACCCAGTGGGTGATTACTATAAATTCTGGAAAGAAAACAAGCGGTGGTCGACTGACCTGAACATTGCTTTGAAGGGCGGAACTGGCGTCGTAAGCTGCCTGGCTCGCATCCCGGATGGTCTTCAACTGCTCCATCATGATCCCTGCCTGGCGTATCGCCTCCTTCGCGGCATCAGCTTGGTCCTCTGGGACGTGGTGCGTCATGAAGAGGGAGGGCTACAGAGCACTCGTTAGTGGATCTGCGAAGGACACAGTGTGTCGAGTGGTGTTTTCCTCCTCCGCGACCAGAGTCTCAGGCACCGTCACATCCTGGGGCACCCTGCAGGCAGACGCTTTCCTACTCCTTCTGTGCTTCAGCGGCTCCTCATCTTCATCATCATCAGGGAGAGTGATAACAACATTGGATGGAGCTACAGAAAAGAATCAGAATTAGAGATCATGAGTCAGTCGACTAGAAACGGTGTTAAGAGCATAGTACCAGGTTTTGAGGTTGCTGCGTCCTCCATCTCATGGTCGTCAGCCCGGGCTGAGGTCTCAGAAGTAGCAGCACTGCAACTCCAAAGAGTCAGTCGACTAACTCCAGCGCCAACCGGAGATAATGTTCGCACAAAACAAGAAGACTCAAGCAGCATGATTACCCTGATATGGTGGGGATGGACACCTTCATCTTCGGCAGGAGCTTGGTCGGCTTTGACGGGGCCGCCCTGGGCTGCTTCGACGCCTTTTCAGTCGGCGCCGGAGAGGTGGTCCGAGGGCGCTTGGTCGACTGTGTAACAGTCGCAACCCCCTTGCCACGTTCAGTCGCAGGGTCATGGACAAGTTTCGACCGCCTTTCCGAGCGCGGTGGTGCGACCTCCTCCTCCTCCTCCTCTTCCTCGTCCTCATCGTCATCATCATCATCGTCATCATCATCATCATCATCCTCAGCGGCGTCCGAGTCCCACTCCTCCTCCTGGCTCTCGCCCCCGCTCGCTTCTCCCTCCTCGGTCGGAGCCTGTGCTCCATTGGGCATCGAGTACAGCTCAGTGAGGGCCTGATAGACATCAAGACAAAGATCAGTTGACCGATCGGCAGAGAAAACAGAAATAAATGTGACGAGAATACAATGGGAAGTGGAGCAGACATACCTTGTTTGGATCACTGTGGCAGTCGAGTGGAGGAATCCTTCTGGCTCCGCGAGGGTTATCCTTGTTCCCAGTAACAGCGGCCATCCACCTTTCCAGAGTGGCATCGTCGACTGCTTCTGGATTGACCCGAGTCACATCCTCAGTCCCGCAGTACAACCACATGCAATGGCTCCGGAACTGAAGAGGCTGGATACGACGCCTAAGAAAAACCTCCAGGAGATCCATACCCGTCACTCCATCCCGAACCAACTGAACTACACGCTCCATCATCATCTTCACGTCAGCTTTCTCCTCCGGGACCACCTTCAGAGAGGAGGGCTTGTTCACTCGGCCCATGGTGAACTGAGGGAGTCCACTCGACTGCCCCGGCGTCGACTGATCCTGGCAGTAGAACCAGGTCGACTGCCAGCCTCTGACTGACTCGGGAAATGTCATGGCTGGGAAGGTGCTCTTGTTCCTCACCTGGATCCCCAGACCCCCACACATTTGGACAACCCGGGTTTTTTCGTCGCCTGGGCTCGCCTTCTTCACGGTCTGAGAGCGACACGTGAATATGTGCTTGAACAAACCCCAATGCGGTCGACAACCCAAGAAACTCTCACACATGGACACAAACGCGGCAAGATAGGCGATAGAATTCGGGGTGAAGTGGTGGAGTTGCGCTCCAAAGAAGTTCAAGAAACCACGGAAGAAAATGCTCGGCGGCAAAGAAAATCCGCGGTCGACATGGGTAGCCAGAAGCACGCACTCACCCTCTTCCGGCTGGGGCTGCCACTCTTTCCCCGGAAGCCTCGCAGCTCCATGGGGGATCAGGCCCTCATTGGCCATGTCGAGGAGATCCTTCTCCGTGATGGTCGACTGGATCCAATCTCCCTGGACCCAGCCTTTCGGCAGGCGAGATCTAGACGAAGACCCGCCACGACTGGTGGATCTCCCCTTCGCCTTCTCCGTCGCCGACGCCTTCTTCGCGCGTTCCAGCGCCGCCGTCTTCTCCTTGGCCATGGCTGCCGGCGAGACGCGCGAGGAGAAGTTGTGCGGAGGCGAGAGCGAGCGCGTTGGGCGGAGACGAAGGAAGCAGAGAGAGAATGCTGAAGCACTGCTCAAAAAACCCTCACCGGGCGCATTTATAAGATCCCTTCCGAATGGATGACAGGTGGGCCCGGTCGATCTAATCATATCCTGAACAGTTATGCGGACGCGATACGTGGCGAAAAAAGCGGCGCGGGATCGAGGCGTCTATGCCCTGTCCCGTCCGAACATTGCGGTCCGCCCCGCTTCGCGCGCTTCCCCAAATTTCGCATCCCGCGGAATCCGCGAACGGCGGATCGGTCTGCCAAACGCAGGATTTCCCGCGATCCGTCGCTCGGAAATCGGCGAAGTCCAAAAGATCACTCGACGAAGGAAAAGAATGGATCGAGTCAACTGAAGAAAAGTTGCTCACTATCAACAAAGAGATTTTTTGCAAAACAACGCACGACCAGTATGCGAAGGCCAATCGGAAACAACATCAACTCCTTCATCACTCGAGCCTCAATCCATTCGGGGGCTAATGATGGAATCATGTACCTAGGGTAGGGTCACAGACCTGATCTAAGTACCCTGCTCGAGGACACCCTTAGAAGAGATCACCTTCCAGTCGACCTACGAGGGACTCACTCGACTGACTTGAAGGACTCGACCACGAAGACTCACTCGACCACCAGAAGGTCAAGAGGCACTCTGCATTGCAACGGCCTGTAATTAAGTAGACTTTATGATAGTAAAGACACTTTATGTGGGGCGTTACCAGTAACGCCCCGGACTTAATGTACCTTAAACCCTTCATTACGTGGGTTGGCTGGGGTCCTGGCGCACTCTATATAAGCCACCCCCCTCCACAGGTAGAAGGGTTCGGCACCCTGTAATCCATATACACATAATCCACTCGACCGCCTCCGAGCTCCGAGACGTAGGGCTTTTACTTCCTCCGAGAAGGGCCTGAACTCGTACATCCCTTGTGCTTACAACCTCTCCATAGCTAGGACCTTGCCTCTCCATACCTACCCCCCACTCTACTGTCAGACTTAGATCCACGACAGCCGGTGTGGCCCGCTTCCTCCGGAGGCCGGTCGCCTCCTGGGGTGGCCCGACACTCAGGCCTTGGTCGCCTGAAGGAGCCTCCTCTGCTCCTGGTGCGCTCTCTTGGCGGGGCTAATCTTTCTCTGCTGCGGTCGTGGCCTCTGCGAGGCCTTCTGTGTCCTGCTCTGCCTCGGCCGGGGGTGCGACGGTGGCCGAGGCCTGACATTCCTTCCGGACTGCTACGAGGGCTGCGCTGGCGGAATAAGGGGTGGATGCAAGGTAGAGCACCAGGGGCTCCCGAGGGCGAGGGGCCACCATCACCGGGGGGCTGGTTAGGTACCTCTTGAGGTGTTGGAATGCTTTGTCCGCCTCTTCAGTCCATTCGAAGGGGCCTTTCCTCTTCATCAGCTTGAAGAATGGCAGCGCCCGCTCTCCCAGCTTGGAGATGAAACACCCTAATGTGGTTACGCGCCCGGTGAGCTTTTGCATTTCGCTGAGGGTCTTTGGCGGACTCATGTCCTCGACTGCCTTGACCTTCTCTGGGTTAGCCTCAATGCCTCTGTGTGATACAAGGAAGCCTAGGAGCTTGCCCGAGGGGACTCCAAATACACACTTCTCTGGGTTGAGCCGCAGGTCCACTTCGTTGAGGCTCGCGAAGGTTTCCTCCAGGTCCTGTATCAGGGTCTTCGCCTCCCGAGACTTCACCACAATGTCATCCACGTAAGCTTCATCGTTCCTCCCCAGCTGTCGCCCAGAGCGATGTGCATCAACCGCTAGAAGGTTGCGCCTGCATTCCACAACCCGAACGGTATGCAGGTGTAGCAGTATACTCCACATGGGATTAGGAAGGTCGTCTTCTCCACGTCCTCCACCGCCATTTTGATCTGATGATAGCCCGAGAAGGCATCCAGGAAGCACAGTAGGTCACACTCGGCAGTGGAGTCAACGATCTGGTCGATGCGAGAAAGTGGGAATGGATCCTGCGGGCAGGCTTTGTTGAGGTTGGTGAAGTCGACACACATGTGTTCCTTTCCCCCCTTCTTTGGCACGACGACCGGGTTGGCCAGCCAATCTTGGTAGCGAACCTTGCGGATGACCCCTGCCGCTTCTAACTTGCGGATTTCTTGGACGATGAAGGCCTGCTTCTCCGTGGACTGCCGCCGTGCCTTCTGCTTTACAGGGCGCACATTGGGACACACGTTGAGATGGTGCTGGATTACATCCCTCGGGACTCCCGCTAGCTGATTAGGTTCCCACGCAAACACCTTCCTGTTCGCGCGCAGGAACTGACCAGGGCCTTCTCCTGCTCAGGCTCAAGGTTAGTGCCAATCGTGAAGGTAGCCCCGGTGGGCTCACACTCGTCGACCGGTACCTGCTTGGTCTCCGCCATGTCTTGGCTGAACAGCTGCTTCTTCTTGGCCGGCACAGCCCTCTAGGGCTTGGGGACGACTGAGCTGGCGGGCTGCGCCACCGCCGCAGCCTTGAAGGCAAGCTTGAGCGCTTGCAACTGGGTGAGGACGCCGCTACTCCCGGGCATCTTCATGAGGTTGTACGCTGGGTGAGTTGCGGCCATGAATCGGGCTAGTGCCGGATAGCCGAGGATGGCGTTGTATGGGAGGCTGATGGGGGCGATGTCAAAGTCGATTAGCTCCATGCGGATGTTGTTGTAGGTGTCGAAGGTCACCGGGAGGCGGATCTGTCCCAGGGAGCCGGTGGAACCACCTCCGACGCCCAAGAAGGGCCTGCTAGGCTGAAGCCGCTCTGGCGGTATGTGGAGGAGGCTGAAGGCTTCCACCGAGAGCACACTGAGGCCAGCACCGCCGTCAATGAGGGTCCTGGTGATGGCCACCTGGCAGATGGTGGGGGTGCACAGCATTGGGAGCGCGCCCGAGCAGGCTGAGTTGGAGGGGTGATCATCCGAGCTGAAGGCCAGATCGGCCTTAGGCGCCGCCGAACCCGTAGGAACCCCATGTTGCATGGAAGCGGCGCCTATCTGGCGGACGAATGGCTTGATGTGGCAGCCCAAAGGTGGCGCCTGCGAGCCACCTAGGAGAGCTGCGACGACCAGGGGCGCCGGTGCAGCGTACTCGGCGAGGAAGAGGCCGCGCAGCTCCCCCCAAGAGGCCACGAAAGCCGTCGGTAGGTGGAGCAGCCACATGCGCGGGGCGCCAGTGAGGGCCATGGGAAACCAGTTAGCCATGACCCTGTCGTCGCCCCCGGCCTTGTGGACGGCCTCCTCGTACGCCAGCAGGAAAGGCAGTTGTCGGTGTCAAAACCGGCGGATCTCGGGTAGGGGGTCCCGAACTGTGCGTCTAGGCGGATGGTAACAAGAGACAAGGGACACGATGTTTTTACCCAGGTTCGGGCCCTCTCGATGGAGGTAAAACCCTACTCCTGCTTGATTAATATTGATGATATGGGTAGTACAAGAGTAGATCTACCACGAGATCAAAGAGGCTAAACCCTAGAAGCTAGCCTATGGTATGATTGTTGTCCGTCCTACGGACTAAAACCCTCCGGTTTATATAGACACCGGAGAGGGCTAGGGTTACACAGAGTCGGTTACAATGGGAGGAGATCTACATATCCGTATCGCCAAGCTTTCCTTCCACGCCAAGGAAAGTTCCATCCAGACACGGGACAAAGTCTTCAATCTTGTATCTTCATAGTCCAGGAGTCCGGCCAAAGGTTACAGTCCGGTCATTCGGACACCCCCTAATCCGGGACTCCCTCAGTAGCCCCTGAACCAGGCTTCAATGACGACGGGTCCGGCGCGCAGATTGTCTTCGGCATTGCAAGGCGGGTTCCTCCTCAGAATACTTCATAGAAGATTTTGAACACAAGGATAGTGTCCGGCTCTGCAAAATAAGTTCCACATACCACCGTAGAGAGAATAATATTTGTACAAATCTAATCTGCTGACATATTCCGCAACATGACATCATGCCACGGCCAAGCCTTCATTCTAATCGTTTTACTGTCCCACCTCAGCGCGTTTAGCGAGGCGGTTTCCTTGGCACGTCTTGTCGAAGCAGAGATCATGTCCCCTTATTCCGGGATTCTCGCCAATACGGGCGTGGGTAACCCAATCGTGCCTGTTGGTATGCCTCCTCGATCAAAGACGAGTCCCAAACGGTCACGGGGAGGGGTCTTGGTATTCAACCTCTTTATAAAGAGACCAAGCCTCGACTCCTTTCTTTCAATATCAATCAAATTCGTCGCTCACCTTGAGTTCCAACACCCAAAGCTCCAGATTCAGGCGCTTCGGACCTCCGATGATGTCCGGCTCCGACCTTCAAGGCCGGTGGATGCCTTCCTCCGTTACGGAAGAAGACGTGCTAAAGCTAAGAGATGCCAGGTATCTAACCGGCGAAATCTCGCACAGGCTGCCTGCTCAAGGGCAGGTTATTCCCACTCCCAAGCCTGGTGAGAGTGTCGTGTTCGCGTCCCACTTCCTTCAGGGGCTAGGCTTCCCGACGGACCCCTTCATGAGGGGGCTCATGTTTTATTACGGGCTGGAATTTCACGACTTAGCTCCGGAGTCCATCCTCCATATCTCATCGTTCATTGTCGTGTGCGAGGCCTTCCTCCATATTACTCCTCACTTTGGATTGTGGCTTAAGACCTTTAAAGTAGAGCCGAAGATGATCGAGGGGCAGCACGCAAAGTGCGGAGGTGCTGTTATAAGCAGGATTGCCAACGCTCCATGGCCCGAGGGCTCTTTTCAAGAGGAGTTCGGCTTATGGCAACGAGAGTGGTTTTATATCATAGCTCCTAGGGGCACCAAATGGGTAGCGCTACCTGCTTTTCACTCGGGTCCCCCACCACAGCTAGCGTCATGGGTCAATAAAGGGCTTAACTGGGGGCCGTCCAAGGACGTGCCCTTGTTGCAGGGTCGCGTTCGAGATCTCCTAGAAAGAGATATCAATCTGGCCCTAGTGACGCATGTTATGTTGATTCGCCGCATCCTGCCCTGCAAACGTCGCCCCCTCCGCATGTGCGAGTTTAATCCGGAAGGACCGCGAGCCCTCCAACATTTTGTGGGCGCGACGCCCATGGAGATGTACAAATTGTTCTTCGGACCACAAGCAATGTGTCCGAACTCGTCCGAGGACGCAGGTTTGAGCTGCAATTGCCCGGATACTCAAGTAAGTAGCCCTGTACCTGGACACGCTATCCGTATATTTATCATAAAATTGCCCTTAAAAGAGTTATCCCTTAAACAGGAGTGGATAGCAAAAGCAAAGCTAATCCGGTGTCCGGCCCCCCTCCCTGAGACTACGCCGGATCCCGTGTTAACCAGGATGCTGGAGGCTGCGCCTTTGGAAGAAGGAGAAGAGGGAACAAGGAAGCTACCGCCTCCCCAAAGGAGGCTGTCAGGAAAGGAGGAATTGAGAATTCCTCTAACCAGGGGAAGAAGAGGACCGCCTCTGAAGACCCGGAGACCATGGTCTCAAAGCGGGGGAAGAAATCTTCGTCAGAGGGTCCGGCGCCAGGGGGTACCTCGGTCGCATTGTGCCCCCAAGGGGATCAGCTCTCCACCGAGCCGTAACTAAAGAGGGGGTTTTAAAATGAGAGACATCCCTGTTCTATTTCTAAGGAAGATAACCGAAATTTTACCTTGTAGTTAGGATCTCAACCCTTCTCAGCAGAGCTCATCTTCAGGGGATCTTCATCCGAAGATGATGGAGAGCGGAACGCCTCCCCCTGCCATACCTTCTTGCGAGGCGGACGACCCAGAGGTGTCGTCGCGGAGGGTTTCTCCGAATCCGGCAGGGTCGGAAGGCAGACATATGGCCCCGCAAGGCCCTCCGTGTCCGGCCTTCGAAAAAGGCCATCAGACGAGTTCGGCACCGTCCGGTGCACGGTCGGAGGAGCTGAAGGATCTGCTCGGGCGAGCGTCTATCTCAGAAGAACACCGTGCGTTGATGGATACGGTGATTGGAAGGATTTCATCCACGGAGAGCGGGTTGTACGAGGCCGTCAGGAGTTTACTGACAGTTTTTGAGGTACGCAAAATGATGTACCTTTTGACAGATCCGCATATATAAGATGCGCCCTGTATAGATAGTAGCCCCTGAGACTCGGTGCGTTGTCAAAAATAACGGCACGCCGAGGATCATAATCCCAGGTATGATATGTCGGCTCTCCTATGTAGGTGGCGAAGTGTCCGGTGGCTAGCCGGACTGATGAATTTGCCGAACTAAAGCGGCAACTTGACGTGGCAGATGCCGACATCGCGCTTGTCAACAAGCGGCTGGACGAGGCACAAGGTATGTAATTTCTCCGAAGTCACCTGGTAACAGGAGCTTGATGCCCGTACCTTACAACATGTGTGCTTGATGCAGATGGTGCCGCTGCCATGGAGAGGCTTCGGGCGGAACTTGCCCGAGCCAAGGAGCAGGCCAGGAAAAGCGATGCGGCTGCCTTAAAGGTGGCTGAAGAGCTGAAAGCCGAACAGGCTGCTCACTGCCAAAGCAAGAAGGAAATGGCCGAGATGGCTAAAGTTGAAGAATGTTGCCGACCGCTGTAAGCTTCTTGAAAAAGAAGATCGGGTGGCACAGAAGGACCTAGAGAAGGTCACTACCGAGGCCAAGGATACTCGCTCTGCGATGAGAGCTATGAAGGAGGAGCTACATCAGGCCGGAGATATCACAGCTGGAAAGCCCTTTATGCTGCGGATGAAGTTCGGGGATCCTAAATACGCTCCGTTGGACCAGCAGTGGAGTGCGGCGAACACTTATCTGGACTTGGCGGCGAGTGCCGCGGACACGGCCGAGCACTTCCGCGATCAAAAGGACCACGAAGTGGACAAGCTTTTTTGGTCGCAGTTCCACAATCCAGAGCGCCCACTTCCATTAACCGATCGTTCGGCCGCATGGGCGGAGCTGAATAGGTTATCGGGACTCGCCATGAAGTATGTCGTAAGTCATCTGTGGCCGAAAAGGCCCGAGCCGAAGAGTTATTTTAGCTTGGTGCAACAATTCCTCGGTGCGGTGCCACATATTGATGCAATGAAGAGGTCGGCGTGCATAGAGGGTGCGCAGATGGCTCTTGCCCGTGTCAAGACATACTGGGCAGAGATGAAGGCCAGTGCTGTTGCATCCCAAGATTCAGACGAAAGCCGGGTACCTACCGAGCACTATTTTCAGGAAGTTTTGCAGGGCGCTCGTTTAATAGAGACGCAGTGCTCGAAGGATGTTATGTTTGAATAACATGTATTATTGTAAAACAATGTTTCGATGGAATATAAAAGCTTTTTATACTTGTGCTTTCAAGAATTAGAATACCTCATGTGCGGCCGTTAATGTATATGTTTATATAACCTGAAAGATGGCAGTCTTCGGCTTCAGCCCCCACGCATATAATGCGGGGGTGTTCACAGAAGGCGCATTTTCACACTTGATCCAACGTTTTGGTCCTATAAAGGAGGTGATAGCGCAGCGAACTAGGCAACCGGACTATAATGCTTTATCACTTTCACTTAGCCATAGGAGTTTGACAGTGGGGCTACTATATAGCCCCTAGGGGCACCGCGCTCACCCGAGTTCGGGGCGCGTGTGTGCCTGGCCGGGAAATGGCCCTTCATTAATGCGGAGGAATCCTAAAGATTCTGGCGGGTCATCGAGTGGTTGACCAGTCTCATGCTATATCATGACAGTCAGTTTTCGGCTTTCTCTACTGAGGTGCTCGCCTAGCCGAACCGGGGCACAATCGTAGTAGTTCTCCTGGTGCCGCCTTAGCCGATAGAGCGGAACGTAAGGCAGCAAAACACAGGAGCCAGGCAAACCCAACATTTGACCAAAGACATGATTCGGAGCTGGTGCATATAAGGCCAAACTCGTGACGCCGAACACTCCCGAAGGTATTTGGTCTTTATGAAAACGGGCTGAACAACGCCCTTGGTAAGAAGCCCCTGGTGTCCAGGTACGCGCAAATTTCTGACGTGGCCACATGCCAAGACGCCAGCCTCCTCCTCGGTTATAACAAGAAACCGAGGGATGTGTATCAACAAGAGACAGTGAAAAAGGTTTACACAAGGTCTTAATCTGAAAAGAATCCTTGGAACGGGTCCCTACTGCACGTCTGCGCCTGTGTCGCCGTTGTGCCGTATCCTGGACGGGTGTAGCACGGTGTTCATCTGTAAAAGAGAGGAACTTAGTTGAAAAAGATCATGCGAAAATCTATGTCATATTAAATAAACAAAGTATAATTAAGAAAATGGGTAGAATTGAGCTTTATTGTCTATTGTTGTATACGCGCGGAGCCCCTTGTACAGGGGTGTGCGGCTAGTAAGCTTTTGTATGTTTACGCCGGACTCGTCTAGCTATGTCCGGGGTCTGAACGACCTGTTTAGTTGCTTTGACTAGTAAAGCTGGTTTACTGTGTGGCTATCAAGGCAGCCGCACAGTCTTCCGCGCTCGAGGAACACCCGATATTTCCCTTTAATGAGATGATGCCTCGCGGACCGGGCATTTTAAGCGTAAGGGATGCATAATGCGGTATTGCGTTAAAGTGGGCGAAAGCTTCGCGTCCCAGTAGTGCTTGATAGCTACTTGTAAATGGGGCGATGTGAAAGGTTAGCTTTTCGTGGCGGAAGTTGTCGGGGAAGCCGGCCTTAACTTCTAACAGGAGAGAACCCGTACAATGGGTATCTGGGCCTGGCGTTACCCCTTGAAAGGAAGTGTTGCCATGGCGAATTTTTGTTGGTTTTATCCCCATTCTGCGGATTGTGTCCTGGTATAGCAGGTTTAGATCACTGCCGCCGTCCATTAGGACTTGTGTAAAGTGGAGTCCGTCAATTATCGGATCTAATACCAAGGCAGTCTAGCCTGCATTCTGGATACTTCTAGAGTAATCCTGATGGTCGAAGGTGATTGGTTGTAACAACCAGTGGCGGGACTCCTCTGGGACAGGCCATATGGCGCGTATCCCTATAGGCACCACTATGTTTTTCCCGTTTGTCGCGTGAAGTGAGTTTACTGTTTTGACTTCTTGTGGGAACTTCTTCTGTTCTCCGGTGCTCTGCTTGTGGGGTTCGTTGTCGTCCTCGCTTGGTATGTCGAGCCCCTTGTGTTCGGCGTTGAGTTTGCCGGATTGCTTGAAGACCCAACAATCTCTATGGGTATGGTTTACAGGCTTCCCGGGAGTACTGTGGATTTGGCATATTTTGTCCAAGATTTTGTTTAGGTTAGATAGCTCGTCCCTGTTATCCTTGAGGGGCAGCTTTTTCTGATTCTGTCGAGAGCTTTTGAATCCGGCGTTGACTGCCGTGCTCTTCGGGCTGTTTCCCTTGGTCCGGCGCTGGTCCTTGCTACGTCGTGGTTTCCCGTTTCCATCCCGAACTTCGGATGTACTTGGGTTGCTGGTGCTCCTTCTTGCCAACTAGCTATCCTCTCCTGCACAAAACCGGGTCATGAGGCTTGTTAATGCGGCCATTGTTCTTGGCTTTTCTTGGCCGAGGTGTCTGGCGAACCATTCATCTCGAACCCTGTGTTTGAAAGCTGCTAAGGCTTCGGCGTCTAGACAGTCAACTATCTGGTTCTTTTTAGTAAGAAATCTGTTCCAGAGTTTCCGGGCTGACTCTCCGGGTTGTTGAGTTATATGACTTAGATCATCTGCATCCGGAGGTGGGACATAGGTCCCGTGAAAATTTGCCCGAAAAGCATCCTCGAGCTCTTCCCAACTTCCGATGGTGTTTTCGGGAAGGCTTTTAAGCCAATGTCGGGCTGGCCCTTTGAGCTTGAGGGGTAAGTATTTTATGGCGTGGAGGTCATCTCCTCGAGCCATGTGTATGTGGAGGATATAATCCTCAATCCATACTCTAGGGTCTGTTGTTCCGTCGTATGCCTCTATGTTTACGGGCTTGAATCCCGCTAGAAATTCATGGTCTAGCACCTCATCGGTGAAACATAGGGGGTGTGCGGCACCCCTATATTTGGGTGTGCCGTGATGTTTGGATACTTGTTTCGTTGCATTGCTTACTAGAGCTTTCTTTCTTGGCCCGTAGATAGATCTGGCTGGGCCGTCTTTTTGATGCGAATCCTTGTGTGGATCGCGTGCTGGCTTGAGTGCGGCGCCCCATGCCGCTCTATGTTGGCCATGGGATTGTTTATCCGACTGGGTGTCTTCCTTATTTTTTGATTGCGGGGGCTCCAAGGCCTCCTCATCAAATTCCGGTAGTAATTTTTGCTTCGGATAGCTCTTTGTGTGGCGACTGTCGTCGTATTTGTCTATGGTGTTGAGTACTTTGCCCCATCTAATTCTGAGTGCATCTTCCGCTGTTTTGAGCTTCCGCTTCTACTTTTTCAGGCTACACGCAGTGGCGACGAGCCTTTTGTGGAGGTTCTTCTATGCCAGCAACTTGTCCGGTGTGAGGTCGTTCGGACTATTATCTTCACCGGGGACGGGCTATTCGGTTTGTTTACCCAAGTTGCCCTGTTTGGACGGTTGCTCGATGGCATGTTCGTCGTCCGCCAGTTCGCCCTGCTCTGTGGCTGGATCTCTGTCGAGGTGGGGTTTGGCGCGGCGCTTACGCCGCCGCTTTGATTGCTTTCCGAGGGAACGATCCCTCGCTGCGCCCCTTTGTTCCTCGTCGTCGTTTCTTTTAGGTGTATCCACCATGTATACATCGTGAGATGAGGTGCTTGTCCAGTGCCCTATAGGCGTTGATTCCTGTTCGTCTCCTGCATCGTCGTCCATACCGTCGATGTCTTCGGAGTCGAAGTCGAGCATGTCGGTTAAATCATCGACAGTGGCTACGAAGTGGGTGGTGGGTAGGCTTTGAATTTCTTCGTCATCCGCATCCCATCCTCGCTGACCATAGTCCGGCCAGGCCTCTCCTGATGAAGAGAGAGACTTTAGTGAATTCAGAATGTCGCTGAAGGGCGAGTGCTGAAAGATGTCCGCAGCGGTGAACTCCATAATCGGCGCACAATCGGGTTTGATCGGCAGGGGCATGGAAGGTTCGGAGTCCGGAAAGGAGTCCGGCACTTTGGAGTGACGAGCTTCGCAAAGGACAAGGCTGGTGTTCAGCTCGATCGCCATGTAGATTGCAGCCCCCGAGGCGGTGTCCAGCCACCCGTCCTCAATTGGCGCAGTCGGCTCCGAGCTAAGGGTCGGAGCGGACACTGGGGCGGCCCCCAGGGCACTGTTCGCCGGCAGAGCCAGATCATGCCCATCGTGACAGTGCGGCGCGCTCGGCCGTGGCTCGAACCCGTCGAAGACCAAGTCTCCGCGGATGTCAGCCGTGTAGTCCAAACTTCCAAACCTGACCTGATGGCCAGGGGCATAGCTTTCGATCTGCTCCAGATGGCCAAGCGAATTGGCCCGAAGTGCAAAGCCGACGAATACGAAGATCTGTCCGGGGAGAAAAGCCTCACCCTGGACCGCATCATTGTTGATGATCGGAGGAGCCATCGGGCCTAAAGATGACGACACAGAGGAACTCTCAATGAAAGCACCAATGTCATTGTCAAAACCGGCGGATCTCGGGTAGGGGGTCCCGAACTGTGCGTCTAGGCGGATGGTAGCAGGAGACAAGGGACACGATGTTTTTACCCAGGTTTGGGCCCTCTCGATGGAGGTAAAACCCTACTCCTGCTTGATTAATATTGATGATATGGGTAGTACAAGAGTAGATCTACCACGAGATCAGAGAGGCTAAACCCTAGAAGCTAGCCTATGGTATGATTGTTGTCCGTCCTACAGACTAAAACCCTCCGGTTTATATAGACATCGGAGAGGGCTAGGGTTACATAGAGTCGGTTACAATGGGAGGAGATCTACATATCTGTATCGCCTAGCTTGCCTTCCACGCCAAGGAAAGTCCCATCCGGACACGGGACGAAGTCTTCAGTCTTGTATCTTCATAGTCCAGGAGTTCGGCCAAAGGTTACAGTCCGGTCATCCGGACACCCCCTAATCCGGGACTCCCTCACTAGTGGATCGGCCCTGCCGTTGTAGCGTGGTGGCATCTCCGGCTTGAACTTGTTTGTCCACTGCACCTGCCGCAAGGCGGGGGCCAAGGCTCGGAGCCCCCTGGCCCCCGTGCTGTCGCTGGCAACCAGAGCGGGCGGCGTGTTTCCCATCATGAGGGTAAAGCACGGTGTTGGCGGAGAGCGGGTCGGTGGAAGGGAAAGCTCCGGCGCACCCCTACCTGGCGCGCCAAATGTCGGATTTCGCGTTCCGGCAGACCCTCATGGTTCGAACTCTGGGGTGCGCGCGGAGATTACACCTCCTACCTACACACGTCTCGCCGCCTCGCAAGGATCTAAACTACACAAAGAACAACACAAGGGACACGAGGTTTATACTAGTTCGGGCCACCATTGTGGTGTAATACCCTACTCTAGTTTGTGCTGTGGTGGATTGCCTCAGGGGCTGATGATGAACAATACAAGGGAAGAACTGCCTCGCAAGGGGAGGAGTTCTTGTGAGGTGATGCCTCTTGGGAAGGATTGAATCTGGATCCCTTTCTTCTGTGGTGGCTAACCCTATTTATAGAGTGAGGCCTTGGTCCTCTTCCCAAATATTGAGCGGGAAGGGCGCCAACAATTGGCCATTTTGAAGGGGAACATTTAGTACACTTATCCTGGCTAAAGTCAGTCCTCGCCTGCCAAAGACTCTGACGGTGACGCCGGCTTGGGCTCCACGATGACCTCCATCCTGCCGTTCTGCTGGTCTTGGTCTTGTTGCACCGAAATGGTTGCCTTTGCTTGATGCTCTCGCCTGCGCTTGCCCCCTTTACACCAAAGAGGAAACAAGGACTCTGCGCAGGCCGGCGCCCGCCTGGCTTCGGTCGTCATGGCTTGCGTCACGGGCACATCGTGAGGTACCCTGCCTTGATCTCTCCGCCTCCTCGCGAGCCAGCCTGACGAGGCTGTCCCTGAGGAAGCTTCCTGTTGTCCGCCCCGCGAGGGTCTTGAGCACATGTTGATGAAGGTGGGTCGTACTGGGACACTCCTTGAGCCACGCCGTAGGCCGCAGGTAGGCAAGTCAGGGTACCCCTGTTCCCAGAACGCCGACAATATATGCCAACCCAACAAACACCTTCGGATACACCTGTAGAGCACCTTTATAATCACCCTTTTATGTTGTGACGTTTGGTAGCACACAAAGTGTTCCTCCGGTATTCAGGAGTTGCATAATCTCATAGTCTGAGGAACTTGTATAAGTCATGAAGAAAGCAGTAGCAATGAAACTGACACGATCATATTGCTAAGCTAACGGATGGGTCATTTCCATCACATAATTCTCCTAATGATGTGATCCTGTTCATCAAATGACAACACATGTCTATGGTTAGGAAACATAACCATCTTTGATAAACGAGCTAGTCAAGTAGAGGCATACTATGGACACTTATGTTTTGTCTATGTATTCACACATGTACTAAGTTTCCGGTTAATACAATTATAGCATGAATAATAAACATTTATCATGAAATAAGGAAATAAATAATAACTTTATTATTGCCTCTAGGGCATATTTCCTTCACTCTCCCACTTGCACTAGAGTCAATAATCTATTTCACATCGCCATGTGATTTAACACCAATAGTTCACATATGTATGTAATTAACACCCATAGTTCACATTGCTTTGTGACCAACACCCAAAGGGTTTACTAGAGTCAATAATCTAGTTCACATCACTATGTGATTAACACCCAAAGAGTAATAAGGTGTGATCATGTTTTGCTCATGAGAAAAGTTTAGTCAACGGGTCTGTCAAATTCAGAGCCGTATGTATTTTTGCAAATATTCTATGTCTACAATGCTCTGCATGGAGCTACTCTAGCTAATTGCTCCCACTTTCAATATGTATCTAGATTGAGACTTAGAGTCATCTGGATCGGTGTAAAATATTGCATCGACATAACTCTTTACGACGAACTCTTTATCACCTCCATAACCGAGAAATATTTCCTTAGTCCTCAATAATGATAATTTTAACCAATGTCCAGTGATCTACTCTTATATCACTATTGTACCCCCTTGTCAAATTCATGGCAAGGTGCACAATAGGTCTGGTACACAGCATAGCATAATTTATAGAACCTATGACTGTGTCATAGGGAATGACTTTTATTCTCTTTCTATCTTCTGCCATAGTCGGGCTTTGAGTCTTACTCAACTTTACACCTTGTAATACAGACAAGAAATCCTTCTTTGACTGAGCCATTTTGAACTCTTTCAAAAACTTTTCAAGGTATTTACTCATTGGAAAATCTTATCAAGCGTCTTGATCTATCTCTATAGATCTTGATGCCCAATATGTAAGCAGTTTCACCGAGGTCTTTCATTGAAAACTCTTATTCAAGTATCCCATTGTGCTATCCAGAAATTATATATCATTTCCAATCAACAATATGTCATCCACATATAATATTAGAAATGCTACAGAGCTCCCACTCACTTTCTTGTAAATACATGCTTCACCATAAGTCTGTATAAAATGCAGCAATTGCTAACATGATTCGGACAGACTTAAGCATCGCTATGGGTGAGAAAGTCTCATCATAGTCAACTACTTGAACTTGTTGAAAACCTTTTGCGACAAGTCAAGCTTTGTACATAGTAACACTACTATCAGTGTCCGTCTTGCTCTTGAAGATCCATTTATTTAATATGGCTTGCCGATCGTCGGGCAAGTCACCAAAGTCCACACTTTGTTCTCATACATGGATCCCATCTCAGATTTCATGGCCTCAAGCTATTTTGGGAAATCTGGGCTCATCATTGCTTCCTCATAGTCCGTAGGTTCATCATGGTCTAGTAACATGACTTCCAGAATAGGATTACCGTACCACTCTGGTGCGGATCTTAATCTAGAAGATCTACGAATTTCGGTAGTAACTTGATCTGAAGTTTCATGATCATCATCTTTAGCTTCCTCGCTAATTGGTGTAGGAATCACTAGAACTGATGAAAGGATCGATATAGTTGACTAGAGGGGGGTGAATAGGCAACTAATAATTTTTAGCTTTTCTTTACCAAATTAAACATTGCATCAAAGTAGGTTGTCTAGATATGCAACTAGGTGGGCAACCTATACGATGCAACAATAATAAGCACACAAGCAAGCAAGGGATATAACACAATATAACTTGCACAAGTAAAGGGAAGAGATAACCAAGAGTGGAACCGATGGAGACGAGGATGTGTTACCGAAGTTCCTTCCATTTGAGGGGAAGTGCGTCTCCGTTGGAGCGGTGTGGAGGCACAATGCTCCCCAAGAAACCGCTAGGGCCATTGTATTCTCCTCACGCCCTCACACAATGCGAGATGTCGTGATTCCACTATTGGTGCCCTTGGAGGCGGCGACCGAACCTTTACAAACAAGCTTTGGGAAATCTCCACAACTTAATTGGAGGCTCCCAACGACACCACGAAGCTTCACCACAATGGACTATGTCTTCGCGGTGACCTCAATCGTCTAGGGTGCTCAAACACCCAAGAGTAACAAGATTCGCAAGGGATTAGTGGGGGTAATAAAATTTTTCTTGGTGGAAGTGTAGATCGGGGCCTTCTCAACCAATCCCTAGAGAATCAACAAGTTCGATTAGCTAGGGAGAGAGATCGGGTGAAAATGGAGCTTAGAGCATCAATGGAGCTTAGAGATGGAAGAGGTAGTCAACTCGGGGAAGAAGACACCCCTTTTATAGTGGAAGAACAAATCCAACCGTTATCCACCAACTCAGCCTGTGACACGCAGTACTACCGCACCATAAAAGCGGTACTACTGCACGGGCCTGCGGTACTACCGCAGCGGACCGCGGTACTACCGCTGACACGGCAGGGGCCAGGACTAGCCCTGATGTGCTCGGACAGGGAGCGGTAGAACCGCTACCGTGGTACTACCGCGCCCCCTTGCGGTACTACCGCAAGGCAGGGATAGTCAAGGCTGAGACGGCACGGACATAAAAAATTACATCCATGACTACTTCCGCTGAGTTTAGGTCTATGCAAAAATCCGACACGGTACTACCGCAAGCCTGGAGCAGTACTACCGTGCAGGGCGCGGATGTAAAAAATTACATCCGCCCCTACTTCCGCTCATGCTGCTGTGCTTGGCCACGGCGCACGGTACTACCGCGCACAGGCGCGGTACTACCGCGTAGGGCGCGGATGTAAAAAAATTACATCCGCCCCTACTGCCGCTCAAGCAGCAGCACCTGACCTGAGGCCACAGTACTACTGTGCTCAAGGAGCGGTAGTACCGTGAGCGCCTACGGTACTACCGTGCTGGAGCCCGGTACTACCGTGAGCGCCTACGGTAGTACCATGCAGAAGCCCGATACTACTGCAAGGGCCTGCGGTAGTACCGCTCAGGAGAGCAGTACTACCGCCTGCCTCAGTCCAGCAACATCAGGAGTCCTTCATTTTGCAGAGACACGGAGAAACGGAGGATGCTCCAAGGAGCCAAAGGAAAGGTGGTGCAAAAAGGGACAGACGTGTACGTGAGATTCCACCCAAACCTTTCCAACGCAGACCCCCTCTTAATACTACGACCTTCGTATGACTCAAATCCACCTAAAAGAAACTTAGAGAAACGCCGTCTTCAATAGTCTTCGAGGGGCACCAAATCGTCTTGTGCTTAAGGCATGATATATCTAAAATGCTCAATGCACACAATTAGTCCGCAAAAGTATTGTCATCAATCACCAAAACTACTAAGGGATAAATATGCCATTACAATCTCCCCCTTTTTGGTGGATTGATGAGAACACAGAGGGATATAAAATGGAGCAACAGCAAAGCCACCATCTATAAAATATAGACAGGCTCCCCCTAGATGTGTGCACTCTTGGAGAAGTGCTTTGGACTGCACGGCACACATACTAGGATCAACACTCCCTCTATATTTTATAGACAAGGCATCTCTTGAAACAATATAGCTAACACTAAGCAAGTAGGCAAGAAGACAAATATGAGCACAAAGAGAAGAACACAAGATAGCTTAGGCTGACGAACTACTGAGTAACAAAGACAATAAGATACGCTAGAGTGCATATGTCTTACACCATATGATAGATAACTTAGTCTTATGAGCACAAACCAAACCAAAGAAAACGAGGTTCAACAGACCGAAAGCAAACCGACAAAGCTAACCCACGACACAAGACGCGCAAATCCTACACTCTCTCCCCCTTTGGCATCGAGACACCAAAAAGGCAGAGAGGACACGTACGACACAGGTGGTAGCTCAGGTAGAAAATGACTCCTCGTCGGTCTCGGCAGCAGGAATAGGCAGCCTCTGGAGTGATGATGTCCTCTGAGCCACTGGTCACATTCTCGCCAAAGAGCTTCAACATCTTCTTATCGTGCTGGCGACTCTCCTTGGAGGCAACATGGGCCCTGTACTGTCCCTGGGCCTGCATGCGGAATAGAGCCTTCATCTTCCTCTTCAGCTTCTTAGCCCAAGAGGGCTTAGTAGAGGGAGGAATGTATCCATCAGAACTGTCCTCATCCGCTTCCTCCTCCTCGATCTCATCCTCATCCACAGCCATCTTGGCCGCCTCGGCCTCAGCACTGTTGGTGGTGTTAGCCCATTGGCTCTTGATGTGGAGCTTGATGGGCTCATGACGAATTCAGCCGGGGGCAACAAACTCATCATTGAGATAGAGCTTCTCCCAAGTCTTGGAGATCAAGAGAAACGGGTAAGGCCCATAGATGGGGACCTTATGGTTGAACAATGCAAACTGAAGCTTGGACCACATGATATGTGAGACATCAAGTGTTTGCATCTAAGCATGACGCGCCTCCTCACAAAGGAGCATCATATCCACTAGATAGAGACGCACCTTGTCCTTGTCACCGATGCGCGGAAAAAGGGTGCTGCAGAAGATCCGATGCATGATGTCAAGGAAGGAGTTCAGCTCCCACGTCTTCTTCTTACTAGGAAGCATCTTCTCAACAAAGAAGGGATGAAGCTTGTTCTTGTTGGCTGACTCAGGGTTGGCAAGAGGGCGAACACCAATGGGTGTATCGAGCCCTGCATCAGGAACCTGAAGCAAATCCATGAAGTCCTTCCATGTAGCAGTCAACTGTTGCCCATTGGTCATCGAAGTCATGGTCCGTGCCTAATGAAAATGGAAATGTACCGAAGCAAAGAACTGAGCCACAATCTCTGGGTCAAAGTCCAGGTGAAAAGTGAGCATGTGCTCGATGTCAAACTGCTCCACCAGGTCCAAAGCCTCACCAAAGTAGTCACGGTGCTTATCCTGCCTCATATGATTCATGTCTATCCAGTGCATGTCCACGTAGATGTTCTGCTTGGTCTTGATCACATCCAGATAGATAAATTATGCTGCTTGGTCCAGAACAATTCATTCCCTCTGAAATTTGCACGGGGATTGCCATAGGGGTTGATCTTCCTTCGAGTGATAAACTCAGCCAGAGATATCTCATCCATGCCCATTGTGGGCTTCTTGAGCTTGGTGGCGGTGTGCTTGGTTCTGCGTTGGGAGGCATTGGAGCCCTCTAGAGCTTCATCTGGGTTGCGCAGGCGCTTTGAGCCCGTGTCACGGACCGGATTCGACCGACGGACATTAGAACCGGAGCCATCACCTAGACACACAACACAAGAACACGCAAACGAAGCGACAAGGATCAATTCAAAGACCATAGCAAAACAAATGACTCAAGTAGAAATAACATTGGGTAGTTGCTACTAGGAAGGTTTGAAGTTAGCGGTAGTACCGCTCCAGGGTATGGAACTAAAATTTTACTATCGCTCTAGCCATGGTAGTATCGCGCTGGGACGGCACGGTAGTACCACGCCTAGAGCGGAAGTAAAATTTTACTTCCGCACCGTGCGTGGTAGTACCGCTCTTGGGAAGCGGTAGTACCGTACGAGGCGAACGCGGCGGGAGCGGTAGTACCGCATGGGAGGTGCGGTAGTACCGCTCGAGTTCAGATCCACACGGGATCATATCCAAAACGCCGCAACAATGGAGCGGTACTACGGTTGATCAAACCTACCGAGTAGCAACGATCCAAATAGCATCTATACTACAAAACGACTCTCCTACACCCTACTCTTGCAAAGATTTGGCCTAAAATCTCAAGAACACAAGCATCTCCCCAAAAACCTAGAGACAAGACAACGAAGCAAAAAAGCGAGGGATTTGGGGGAAAACCTTGGTCCATGGCAAGAGGGCGAGGTGGGGAACGATCCCACCGATCGGAATCCGAGGAGATCGGCCGGAGACGGAGATCCAGCGAGGTCCTCCAGCGCCATTCTTGGGTATGAGAGAGAGGGAGACGTCATGGGGAAAAGGAGTTGAATGGGTATGGGGAGTTAGAACTCCCCTAGCCCGCTCTTAACCCCCACGCGCTCATGAATGTGTGGTAGTACCATGCCTCATTGCGGTAGTACCACCCGGGCAGAAGTACCGCACCCTGGGCGGTAGTACCACTCGACCAGCGGCAGTAAAAAATTACTGCCATGCTGGTTGCGGTAGTACGTTGCGCAGCTCCTACGGTAGTATCATGGCGAGCCACGGCAGTACCATAGACCCAAGAAAATGCATCTTTTGCAAACGAACGAAGAAAACAGCCTTTGCAATGCAACCTTCACGCAACCAGACACACTAAGAGCTAGCATGCAAGGCAACACAAACACAAACATGGCTCAAACAAAGGCAAAAGACAATGAAGACCAAAACATGAAACAAAACTCTCAAGAAGAGAGGGCGGTGGCTGGAGCCACCTATGTATGAGTCAATTGGTATGGCACCACGAAGAATTATCCTTGGGCCCATGAACAAAACTCTTCTTCGAAGCACAAGTACCATCAAAAATGGCTAATGTGAAAGAGTTGATCAATTTATGCATAATGGGGGGAGGGAGAGTTCATTGAGAGAACAACACTCCCCCTATGTCCATGCCTACACCTAAACGAGACATCAAGTTGAGTATGGTGGGGTGTGCAATGGTTCAAGCTGCATTACTCGAATCAATGATATTTAGCTCATACCTTAACTCGCGAAATCATGCTTCATCCAAGGGCTTCCTGAAAATATCTGCAAGGTTATCATGAGTGTTGACATATTTGAGCGTGATCTCCCCTCGCCTAATGTGATCCCGGATGAAGTGATACCGAATCTCAATATGCTTCGTCTTGAAGTATCGCACCGGGTTAAGAGAGATCTTGATGGCACTTTCATTGTCACACCAAAGAGGCACTTCGTCACAAGTGACACCGTAATCCTTCAAAGTTTTCCTCATCCATAGAAGTTGAGCACAACAACTACCGGCAGCCACATACTCCGCCTCGATGGACGAGAGAGACACACAACTTTGCTTCTTAGAAGACCAACTCACCAAAGAGCAACCAAGAAATTGGCACCCTCCGTAGGTGGACTTCGTATCCACTTTGTCTCCCGCCCAATCTGAGTCTGAATAGCCCAAAGGATCAAAGTTTGCTCCTCTTGGGTACCATAAGCCAAAGTTTGGGGTATGAGCCAAATATCGAAAGATTCGCTTGACCGCCACAAAGTGGCTTTCCTTAGGTGCGGCTTGAAACCTTGCACAAATTCCCACACTCAACATGATATCCGGTCTAGATGCACAAAGGTAAAGCAAGGATCCAATCATGGAGCGATATACCTTTTGACCCACCTCTTACCATTGGGATCAATGTCAAGTTGGCATTTGACGGGCATTGGAGTGGAAGCCGGCTTGCCATCACTTAATTTGAATCTGTTGAGCATGTCTTAAGTGTATTTGGCTTTGTTGATGAAGGTTCCTTCTCTTATTTGCTTGATTTCGAACCCGAGAAAGAACTTCAACTCTCCCATCATAGACATCTTGAACTTTGAGGTCATGAGAGCGGAAAACTCCTCATTGAAAGCTTTGTTAGGGGAACCAAAGATAATATCATCAACATATAGTTGGCATACAAACAACTCCCCTTTGACCTTCTTACTAAAAAGGGTGGGGTCGATTTTCCCAATTTCGAACCCACGATCTTGCAACAACTCGGTAAGATGCTCATACCACGCACGTGGGGCTTGTTTAAGGCCATAGAGTGCCTTGTCGAGTTGGTACACATGATTTGGGAAATAGGGATCCTCGAATCCCAGGGGTTGTTTGACATACACCAACTCATTAATGGGGCCATTAAGAAAAGCACTCTTCACATCCATTTGTTGCAACTTGAAATTATGATGACAAGCATAAGCAATTAACAAACTAATAGATTCAAGGCGAGC
Source organism: Triticum dicoccoides (assembly GCF_002162155.2). Classification (NCBI taxonomy): domain Eukaryota; kingdom Viridiplantae; phylum Streptophyta; class Magnoliopsida; order Poales; family Poaceae; genus Triticum; species Triticum dicoccoides. The sequence continues at coordinate 606,264,272 of NC_041383.1, forward strand.
AACTGGAGCAAAGGTTTCACTGTAGTCGATACCCGACTTGGGAGTAGACTTGTGCCACCAAACGAGCCTTCTTGCAAATAATGATCCATGAGCATCTTGCTTGTTCTTGAATATCCACTTGGTTCCAATGACATTATGATTCCCTGTTGGCCTTGGCACCAATCTCCACACTTGGTTGTGCTCGAAGTTGTTGAGTTCTTCATGCATGGCATTGAGCCAATCCGGATCCTAGAGCGCCTCATAAACCTTTTGGGGTTCGACACAAGAAACAAACGCGTGATGTTCACAATAGTTTGCTAATTGTCTACGAGTGCTTACCCCCTTTCTTAGGCTTCCAACCACATTCTCCATGAGATGACCTTTGGTTGTGAGCTTGGAAGCAATCTTCGCGGAACGACGCTCTAATTCCTCCTCAGGTGCGAAAGAGGAGCGGAAACTTGATCATCTTGAGCAACGTCATGAGCTTGCTCTTGATCTTGAACTTGCTCAGAAGGGAGAACTCGACCTTGGGCATCACTTGGTGGCTCACCACCATATTGAGGTTGATCTTTCCCTTGATCATGTTCACATGGTTGAGGGCCTTCACTTTGTTCTTTGGAAGAGTGTGGGTCTTGGGTCGGTGATGGCTCCACTTGAATGGAGCGTTGTCCTTCTCCTTCGGCCACAAGGGGTTCCTCATGGGTAGGATATGACCAACATCCATTCTTCTTATGGATTGGGGAGGAATTTCATCACCTACATCACAAGTACCACTTGGGAGCCGTTATTCTCGTCAAACTCCACATTACACGTCTCCTAAATGAGTCTCGTGGACTTGTTGAGGACACGATAAGCATGAGAGTTTGTAGCATAACCAAAAAATATGACCTCATGAGCTCTAGACTCAAATTTAGACAATCGAACACCTTTCTTGAGAATGAAACACTTACAACCGAACACCCGGAAGTACTTGAGGTTGGGCTTGTTACCATTGAGAATTTCATATGGGGTCTTGTTCAAGCCTCTGCGGAGATAGAGCCGATTGGATGCATGACATGCGGTGTTCATGGCTTCGGCCCAAAAGTTTTAAGGAGACTTGAACTCTGCCATCATGGTCCTTGCCGCATCCATCAATGTCCGATTCTTCCTCTCTACAACACCATTTTGTTGAGGGGTGTATGGTGCGGAATATTGATGCTTGATCCCCTCATCACTAAGAAACTCATCCAAGGTGTAGTTCTTAGACTCGGTGCCGTTGTCACTTCTTATTGTCAAGATGTTTGCATCGTGTTGACATTGAGCTTCATTTTCAAAGTCGATGACAGTTTGTTGAGTTTCACTCTTCCTCTTGAAGAAATATACCCCCATGTACCTTGAGTAATCATCGACAATCACCAAGCAATACTTTCTACCCCAATACTATCAAAGGATGGAGTCCTAGAGAGATCCATGTGAAGGAGCTCCAAGGGTCTCTTCGAGTAAATGATATTCATGGGAGGGTGAGCCTTCTCATGTAACTTTCCTTCGATACAAGCATTGCAAGCATGATCTTTGGCAAAACTAACATTTGTTAGTCCACGGACATGGTACCCCTTGAGGAGACTTTGCAAAGATCTCATATTGACATGGTCTAAACGGTGATGCCAAAGCCATCCCACATCAACTTTAGCCATTAGGCATGTCGTGGTCTTAGTGGGTCGCTCCGAAAAGTTAATCACATAAAGATAATTCTCGACATGCCCAACAAAGGCTACTTTAAGAGTCTTGCTCCACAAGAGGGCCACGGTATCAATAGCAAAGAATGTGGCAAAGCCCATGAGTGCAAGTTGACGAATGGAAAGTAAATTGTATGCAAGGGACTCAACAAGCATGACTTTCTCGATCGTGAGATCATGAGAAATGACAACCTTGCCAAGACCCAATACCTTAGAAGATGAGGCATCACCCCATTCGACATTGGTGGGCATAGATGGGATCTTGTGCACGTCCACCACAAATCCTTGCTTCCGGTCATATGATTTGTGGCTCCACTATCAAGCAACCATGACCCCCCACTGGAAGCAAACACCTACAAGAGATCAATGCTTGGTTTTAGGTACCCATTTTGTAATGGGTCCTTTCATGTTAGTAACAATGGTCTTAGGAACCCAAATAGACCATTCAATGTACTCATAAGGAGAACGAACAAATTTAGCATAAACATGCCCATCACTAGCACGACACAACACATAAGAGGGGTTAAAGTCGCCGGCTTTGTTGGAAGGGGTGGCATTGTCCTTTTGGACATCACCACCATTCACATGGTTCTTCTTCTCCTTTGAAGCACCCTCTCCCTCCTTCACAAAAGTCTATTTGAGAGGGGGAGGTCGTTTGGTCTTGTCATTCTTCTTCTTGTTCTTGGACTTGGGTGCGAACCCCACTCCCTCCTTGGCCACAACTTCCTTTTGATTGCTCAAAAGGTCATTGAGATTCTTCTCACCTTGTATGCAAGAGACAAGGCCTTTCTCAAGTTGCGCCTTCAACATAGCATTATCCTCCACAAGATGCACATGCTCACAACACGGGTTAGTAGCATTTGCATTATCAATTAAGACCATATGAGGAATAGTGGTTTTTTCCTTGGTTAGCTTTACTTGGAGTTGATCATGAGACTCCTTGAGGCTAGCATGAGCACCCTTCAAGGCCTTGTGAGCCTTGTCAAGTATATCAAACTCCTCTTTGAGTCTAGCATGGTCAACCACAAGTTTAGCCTTCTCGGAATTAAGCACATGAGATAGAACAAGAGCATGATCAAGATCTTTCTTTAATTTAGCATGGTCACCATTGTGTGACTCCTAAAGAGCCAAACGATGAACACGCTCTTCATCAAGCACATTAGAGAGGTCCAATAACTCATCGGCATAGTCACGACTATGACTTTCCATCTTAGAGATGGTTTCCTCACGAGCCTCGATCATGTCATTGGCTTCACCAAGTTGTTCCAAGAGAGCAACAAAGTGCTTCTTGTATTTGCCCTTGAGCTTACTCATAAAAGACTCAAATTCATTTACTTCCTCATTAGACCCCTCACATTCATCAATGCAATCCGTCAAGGAAGTATTAGTAATGATGGTAGTTTCGATGTTGGGGGTTACCTTGTTGGTGGCTTTGTCCATGAGGCACTTAGCGGTAATGTTCTCGTTAGGTGAGTCGAAGAGAGACACCTATGGAGTTTTGGCAATGGCAACGGAAGCCATGGCCATCGCTTCAGTACCTTCATCATCATCTGTCGGACTTAGGGTTCCGGCAGACCCCTGAGGTTCGAACACCGGGGTGCACGCGGAGGTTTCGCCTTCTACCTACCTGTTCCTCGCTGGATCGCTAGGATCTAAACTACAAGAAGAAGAACACAAAGGACACAGGATTTATACTGGTTCAGTCCACCATTGTGGTGTAATACCCTACTCCAGTGTGTGGTGTGGTGGATTGCCTCGTGGGCTAATGATGAACAATACAAGGAAGAATAGCCTCGCGAGGGTCTGTTCTTGTGGTCTCTCTCTCTTTGCCGGTCGGATGGATTGATCGATCGATCCATCTACCTTGTGGGTGGCTAGTCCTATTTATAGGCGATGGCCCTGGGCCTCTTCCCAAATATTGAGCGGGAAGGGCGCCAACAATTGGCCAATTTGAAGGGGAACATCTAGTACACTTATCCTGACTAAAGTTGGTCCTCGCCTGTCAAAGGCTCTGGTGGTGACGCCGACTTGGGCTCCACGATGACCTCCATCCTGCCGTTGGACTGGTCTTGGTCTTGTTGCACCGAAATGGACACCTTTGCTTGATGTTCTCGCCTGCGCTTGCTCCCCTTGCACCAAAGAGGAAAGAAGGACACTACGCGGGCTAGCGCCCTTGGTCGTCATGGCTTGCGTCATGGGCACCTCGCGAGGTACCCCGCCTTGAACTCTCCGCCTCCTCGTGAGCCAGCCTGACGAGGCCGTGCCTGAGGAAGCTCCTTGTCGTCCGCCCCGCGAGGTTTGGCCCCTCGCGAGGGTCTTGGGCTTGTGCTGATGAAGATGGGCCGTGTTGGGCCCCCTTTGAGCCACGCCGCAGGCCGCAGGCAGGCAAGTCTGGGGACCCCCATTCCCAGAACACCGACAGTAGCCCCCGGGCCCAAGGCGCGCCCGAACTTGGCCGAGCAGAGAGGCAAAAGGGGCAAGTGTGAAGCGTCGCGGGCCCTAACACCCTGCGGCCTTGGGGGCCGCGTGGCGGTTGATTGGACGTGGGCGCCTCCGCAACCCACTAGTTGATAAGGAGCGGCATCTGTCCTCTGCCTCCTTTGCTCTCTCCAGTTGCTGCTCAGATCCCCTTTCTTGCGCCTGTCCTTCCCTCCTTCGAGATCTCCAGATCTACTCCACCCGCGCGCTCTAGCCATACATGGCGCCTCGCCAGGCCTCGGCCGGAGCTTGGTACTCGTCCGCCCTGGACTCGCCCAACATGTCGGAGGTGAGCCTTGCCCGGGTGCACCAGTTGGCAGTGGCGCAGGGCGTCGACGGGGCGAAGGTGTTCAAGGCCGGCTCTGCCCTCCTTGAGGGCCAAGGAAGCACCTTCTATCCGCTCTTCGTGAGCGCCATTGTCGCCGGTTTGGTGCCTCCTGTCGGTGTCAAAACCGGCGGATCTCGGGTAGGGGGTCCCGAACTGTGCGTCTAGGCGGATGGTAACAGGAGACAAGGGACACGATGTTTTACCCAGGTTCGGGCCCTCTTGATGGAGGTAAAACCCTATGTCCTGCTTGATTGATATTGATATTGTGGATGTTTACAAGAGTGGATCTACCACGAGATCAAGAAGGCTAAACCCTAGAAGCTAGCCTATGGTATGATTGTAATGGTTGTTGTTGTTTGGTCCTACGGACTAGAGCCATCCGGTTTATATAGACACCGGAGAGGGCTAGGGTTACATAGAGTCGGTTACAATAGTAGGAGATCTACGTATCCGTATCGCCAAGCTTGCCTTCCACGCCAAGGAAAGTCCCATCCGAACACGAGACGAAGTCTTCAATCTTGTATCTTCATAGTCTTGGAGTCCGGTCGATGATGATGATAGTCCGGCCGATGATAGTTCGGCCGATGATGGTAGTCCGTCTATTCGGACACCCCCTAATCCGGGACTCCCTCAGTAGCCCCTGAACCAGGCTTCAATGACGATAAGTCTGGCGCGTATATTGCTTGGCATTGCAAGGCGGGTTCCTCCTCCGAATGATAGAAGATTGTGAACACCAGGATAGTGTCCGGCTCTGCAAAATAAATTCCACATTCCACCGTAGAGAGAATAATATATACACAAGTTCAATCTGCTGACGTTTTTTGCGGCATGACGTCATGCCACTACCAAGCCATTACTTGAATCGTTTTTTACTCTACCACCTCAGCGCATTTAGCGAAGCGGTTTCCTTGGCACGTCTTGTCGAAGCAGAGATCGTGTTCCCCCTTAATCCGGGATTCTCATCAATACGGACGTGGGTAACCCAACCGCGCCATTGATGGTGACGCTTGGGGGATAAGCGAGTTTTACCAGGCCGGTGGGGGACGCATAGACTTCGCCCGCCCATATAAGGGATAAGGATTCACCTTTTCACCTACGCCTTCTTCCTCCTTTTCTTATCCATCTCCGTGCACTCGAGCTCCAGCGCCCAAGCCCGCACATCTCGTCTCAACCTTCCCCAGTCATGTCTGGAGCGGGAGGCAAGTGGATGACCTCCTCCGTTATGGAGGAGCACATCGAAAGACTGCGCAGCGCCGGCTACCTGTCCGGCGACATTGCGCACCGGCTGCCCGACGAGGGGCAGCTCATCCCCACCCCCAGGCCCCATGAGAGGGTCATTTTTCTTCCCCACTTCCTCCGCGGACTAGGCTTTCCACTTCACCCCTTTGTCCGGGGGCTCATGTTCTACTACGGCCTGGATTTCCATGATCTGGCGCCGAACTTCATCCTCAACATCTCGGCATTTATCGTCGTGTGCGAGGCCTTCCTCTGCATCCAGCCCCACTTCGGCTTGTGGCTCAAGACCTTCAATGTCAAGCCGAAGGTAGTGAAGGGCACTCAAGCGGAGTGCGGAGGCGCCATGTTGGGCAAGATGCCCAACGTCCTTTGGTTCGAAGGGGCCTTCATGGAATCCGTCAAGGGGTGGCAATCGGGGTGGTTCTATATCACCGAGCCGCGCGACCCTACGTGGGTGGCGGCCCCCGAGTTCAGATCTGGTATCCCCATGCAGCTCACCTCCTGGAAAGAGAAGGGCTTGCTGTGGGGTAGTTCGGAGGAGCTGACGGGACTCCAAGCCTGTATCCAGAAGCTGGTGAAGAAGCTCAGGCTGGTTAACGTGGTCCAAGTCATGCTCGTCCGCCGGATTCTCCCATGCCAGGAGCGGGCATTCAATCTGAGGGAGTTCAATCCGGAACAGCACCAGGCGCTGAGCGGGGCTCCTGAGACTCCATCCGCAGCAGCGCATCCGCAGCAGCGCGGGCTTCTCCTGCCCAGGCGTCCCTACGAGGCCCTGCCGAGCCGGCTGGGGCGAGCTCGGCTCCTATGACCCTGGCGACCCCCAAGGCGCCCCCGCTTGACGCCGTCGCCACAGCCGCTGGGGCGCAGCAGGCTCCGCCTCAGGACACCGTGGTCACGCTGCCGCCTTCTCCTCCTACTCCGTCGACTGCTGCTTCCCCGTCTCGTCCTACTGTCCTGGATCGTGCTGCTGCGGAACTGGACCGTCTGTGGCGGGATCTTCTGAGCGCCGACCCTCGCTTGGTGGCTGGGCGCCTGGAGCTAGCCTCTGGCTGGATTCGCTCTGATGCTTTGATTCAGGCGGCGCTGGTCCAGGCCTCGACGGCCTGCGACGAGGAGAAGCAGGCCGTCCATGGGGCGAAGGTTGCCCATGACGCCACCTTTGGGGAGGCGGCTAATGCCCGAGGTCGTTGCGAGGCGCTGGAGGGTGAGCTGAAGGGCCTGCAGGACCGGCTCGCCGAGGAGACTCGCCTTCACCTAGAGCAGGAGGACGGCATGAAGGCTCGTGAGGCGGCCGTCAAGGACTGGACGCCAAGCTCAAGAAGCGTCGTGACCGCCTAGGCATGCTGGAGCAAGAGCTGGAGGCGAGGAAGGTTGAGTTGGACGGCAAGGCACGGGTCCTTGCCGAGGATCGTGTGGCCTTTGCGGAGATGGAGGAGAAGGCCCGAGCTTCACTGAAGACGCTTTATGAGAGCGGCCTGGAGAGCCCGCTGGCCGGCGAGGAGGACGGTCCCGCCAAGCTGCTTCCTTTCCTGGTTCGTGCCCTTGACGATGTCGCCCTTGGCCTCGGCCCTACGGCTGAGGCCGAGGCACGCGTCTTGTCTTCTGCGGCGCTGACGCGGGTGTTCACCCACATCTATCTTCGGGACCCCAACATCGACCTCGACAGCCTGCTGGAGCCGGCGAGTGGCGAGCATGCCGCTGCCGCTGCTGAGGCTGTGAAGGGTCGTGCGGAGGCTCTGCTGGGGAAGTTTCGGGCCTTCAGCACCAGGCCGAAGCGGAGCGCTGCTAGCCCGGCAGCTCCACAAGGCGAACCAGCTCCGCGCAACTCCACGGCCGACAAGTGACTCCGTCGTGGCTCCCGCCCTGCTTTTAGTTTCTGCATGTGTATCAGGCCTCGGGGAGGCGTTAAAACTTGCATTTGGTGCTGTGATAACGGTATGGACTGTAATATTTGCTTTTGAATTCCTTGAAATTTGTGCTATTTCCTTCCTACTTGCCCGTGTCCTACGCCGGCAGAGCCCGGCCCCGCGCATACCAACCGCCGTTAGCCCCGACCGAAAACCAGGACGGGACCAAGGAGTGAGGGGCTACGTGACCAGTTAGGATCCTGAGTCGCGATGCTCAGGAGTCCCCCTTGGTGCCCGAACAGCAAGTACGGAAGTGAGATGTGGGAGTGGATCTACCGTTCTACGTTTGCAGAGCCCGGCCCGCGCATACCTCAACCGCCGTTAACCCCGACCGGAAACCAGGACGGGACCAAGGAGTGAGGGGCTACGTGACCAGTTAGGCCCCTGAGTCACGATGCTCAGGGGTCCCCCTTGACGCTCAAACGGCCTTCATACCTTGGCTCCGCTCAGGGAGGGACGCGCAATGAACCAGGCCCGGGGGGGCCTGGCTATGTGGCGTGCGCCTCGGCGTGACCCAGGCGTAGCCCCCGTGCCAAGCCCCCTCACGCGGCACTCCCTAGGGGAGGCGTTGCGATGAGGCTAGACACCAAGCTCTGGGCTCCCTGAGGTTGATGCGACCCGAGGGGCCACCCTCAGTTGTTTATCACCAGCGCGGAGCATAGCGCTTCCGTATGCGTATGGGCATAGCCGCTCCTCGGCAGTGTCGTCAGCCAGCGCGGAGCATGGTGCTTCCACTGGTGCGTGGGAGGGGGCTCCCCTCCGGGAGGAGCCCCCGGGGCGTGTACAGCCCCGCCTTGACACGTGGCTGGCACGGTAGGGCTTGACGAGGTGTATCTGGGCACCCGTGAGCCAGCGCGGGACTCATGGGGCCCTACCTCAAGGCGGGTTGCACCTGGCTCTGGGCCTTATCTTGGAGTGTGTTCCTGCAAATTTGGCTAGATGCCGATGCTCTACGTCCTCGGGTCCCGTCTTTCGGGCTGGTCTCAACCGTCGCTGGTATGCCGGGGCGCGATGTCGTGGGCAGAGAGGGTGAGGGCCGGAGAGCCGGTAGGAGCCCTGAGTCGTGATGCTCAGGCACCCCCCCTTTAACGTGCAAGCTGGGTTAGATGACAAAACTCTACGTCCTCGGGTCCCGGCTCTTGGGCTGGTCTCAGCCGTCGCTGGTATGCCGGGGCACGATGCCGTGGGCAGACCAGAAGGTGAGGGCCGGAGAGCCGGTAGGAGCCCTGAGT
>NC_041383.1:606273492-606281181 GCF_002162155.2 Triticum dicoccoides
GCGCAAGCTGGGTCAGATGTCGAAACTCTACGTCCTCGGGTCCCGGCTCTCGGGCTGGTCTCAGCCGTCGCTGGTATGCCGGGGCGCGATGCCATGGGCAGACCAGAGTGTGAGGGTCGGAGAGCCGGTTGGAGCCCTGAGTAGCGATGCTCAGGCACCTCCCCCCCCCTTTAACGCGCAAGCTTGCGACATCTAGGAAGAGAAAGGGCACCATGAACCGGCACCAAATCACAAGCATGACGGGTCGAAAATATGGCCCTAAGATAAATGCAAGAGGGGTACATGCCACTGGGTCTGACCTGAGCGGCCTGGGGATGATGCAGCCCGAGGGGCGCCCCCAGCAGAGTGAGCTAAGAACATAAAATAAAAGAGATACATGCCACAGGGACGGACCCACGCGGCCTGGGAATAATGCAGCCCTAGGGGCGCTCCCAGCTAGAAATGAAACTAGAAAGATGTCACCTGATGATGCCAAAGACGAAGGGGTGTTGATGCAGCAGACTCGGTGGGCTGCGGGAGCAGATCCTCACGAGCCCCCAGGCCCTGGGGCCTCGGGAGGCTCCGGAGGCGCTAGTCGCTCCTCGCGGACCGTCTCCATCTCCGCCAGGGCTGCGGAACGCCTGACCTCTTGAGCCTCCAGGATGGCCCTCATGATACGCCGGTACGCAGCAGCCGGGTTCAGCAAGTCGTAAGGCATGCGAACATAACTGTGGGGCGGGCCCTCGCAACGTCCCACTCGCGAAGGCCAGAGGCGCTCCTGAGACGCGGCTTGGTTGAGCCCTGGTATGTCGATGCAGACACGCAGCCCACCATCCTCGCCTGGATGGGGGGCCACAGCGGGTAAGCGGCGGCTGCCTCTCATGACCCTTGACTCCTGTAGCTCCTGAATGGCTTTGCTGACGAACTCCTGAGGGTTTGGCCCTCCTTGCCTTGCTCGTACTTGATGGAAACGTGCTTCGAAGCACGCCTCCACGTGGTGCCCAAGCGCCTCCCTCGTGACCTTGGCGAGGTCGACGGCCCTCCAGGGGAGAGCCCCCGAGCCCTGCCTGAGGAGGGCGTCGGGTGCGCTTTCCTATGCGATGGCAGGAGGTTCTCCCTGAGCAGGCGCGGGCCTAGAGGGGCCTGCCTCCTGAGGGGCCGGGCCGGCCGATGTCTTCTTCTTCTTGGGGGCGGCCTCGGGAAGCCTCCTTCTTCCATGATCCGGGTCTTCCAGTGATGCGGCCTGAAAGGCTCTCTCCAGGGAGCAAACTGCCTTTCTCTCTTCGCAGGGCACCGTGATGACTCCGCCACTTCCCGGCATCTTGAGGACGTTGTAGCCGTGGTGAGTCACGGCCATGAACTTGGCCAGCGCTGGGTACCCGAGGATGGCGTTGTACGGCAGGCGAATGTGGGCGACGTCGAAGTCGATGAGCTCGGTGCGGTAGTTGTCGCGTGCCCCGAAGGTGACAGGGAGGCGGACCTGCCCAATCGAGACCGTGGAGCTGTCGGTGACTCCGGAGAAAGGCTTGGTAGGCTGAAGCTGACTGTAGGGTACTTGGAGATTGTTGAATGTTTCCACGGACAGGATGTTGAGCCCTGCCCCGCCATCGATGAGGGTCTTGGTGACTAGCACGTTGCTGATGATTGGGGAACAAAGCATCGGGAGGACCTCGGCTGTGGCCACGCACTTGAGCTGATCTGCTGAGCTGAACGTGATGGCGCACGCCGACCACCTGAGAGGGCGCGTGGCCTCGAGCTTGGGGAGGACTGCATTCACTTCGTGGGCGAACTGCTTGAAGATGCGCTGAGAGGCTGGGGCTTGAGCTCCACCTAGGATGCAGGCGATCGCACGTGGTTCCTGGAAGCCCCCAGCCCCTTCGTCCTGATGACGGTCCTCATTTCTCCTTGGCTGCAGCGGTAGTGGAGGGAGGCCTGCGTTACCTTGCGGGCGATCCTCGCGAGGCTGATCCCTCCAGCCTCCCTCGCGAGGCGGGTCCTGCCAGCGATCCCCGCGAGGTTGGTCGCGCCACCCTTGACGTGGGCCACGGTCTTCCCAGCGTCCTGTGTTCCTTCCTCCTCCTCGGCCGTAGCCTCGGTTGTTGCGGTCGGGGCGCCGGCCAGTCCGTCCTTCACGCATGGCCCTGAGCTCTTGGCATTCATTGGTGTTGTGGGTGTGGAGGTCGTGGTACACGCAGTACCGACTGCCCTTGGAGGATTCGGGCTGATCTCTGCCCCGCTTGGTGTCTGGTTCTGCCGCGAGTACGGCAACCCCCTTGCGCTTCACGTCCTTGGCCTTGGGCTTCTTCTCTTCAGGGTCTGCGGCAGGCAATTCGAGGAGGGAGAGACGCCCTTCCTCAGCCCTGGCGCACTTGCTCACTAGATTGAACAGCTCCAAGGAAGTGCACAGATCTTCATGCATCGCGAGCTCCTCCTTCATCTTGACGTCACGCACGCCATCAGAGAAGGCTGAGAAGATGGCCTCCTCGGTCACCTTAGGAATCTTGAGGCGCGCGTTGTTGAAGCGCTGGATGTACTTCTGTAGGGTTTCCCCCGGTTGTTGCTTGATGCAGCGCATGTCGCTCACGGCGGGTGGCCGGTTGCGAGTACCCTGGAAGTTGGCGATGAAGCGGGTGTGCATCTCGTCCCAGGAGGAGATCGTGCCTGGGGCCAGGTTCAGAAGCCAGGTGCGGGCCCCGTCTTTGAGAGCCATGGGAAACCACTTCGCCATGACCTTCTCATCTCCGTTGGCAGCCTCGATGCCCAGCTCGTAGAGCTGGAGGAACTCTGCAGGGTCTGCCGTGCCGTCGTAGCGAGGAGGCAGGTCTGGCTTGAACTTGCCGGGCCACGCGACGGTGGTAGCTCGGTGGTGAAGGTGCGGCAGCCCGCCGTGGCCACAGGAGGCCTTGGAGGGCAAAGGGCTCGGTATTGCGGGTCCCCATGCGCCGCAGCTGGGTGCAGCGCGGGGTCTTGACGTGCCGGAGCCAGAGCGTGGTCGGGACGAGCCGGAGCGGGGAGCGCTCGGGCAGCTTCTCGAGGGCGTGGGACCTCTTGGCAGCTTTGCTCCTGCCGTGCTAGTTCCTGACGGGGCGGGTTCCGCCCAGGGGCCACGCGCCTTGGAGCCAGGGCGCCTTCTTGAGGGGGAGGCGGCTGAGGCGCCCCAGGAGCTTCATTGCCCGTGCATGGCAGGGCGCGGTGCAGCGAGAAAGATGGCGTAGGGGAGCCCCCAGCGGCGCGGACGAGTTCGGCGACTCGGTCGAGCCACTCTTCATAGACGTCGTCGACTAGGCGGTAGCGCAGGAGCTCATTTGCCGCGATGAGTGCAGCTCGAGCCTCCATGGCCGCGCGGGGCACGCGGGATGAAGAACCAGCGGGGGTGAGCGAGGGCGTAGAGGTACGGCCGTCTCGCCTCATGGACGGGTGCTGGGACGATGCTTGATGCTCATTCCCCGCCGGACCGGTGGCGGCGTTGATGGCAGGCGACGGGGAACGACGAGGGCGCCCACCAACGGGAGCCGTCTGGGCGACACGGGAAGCGAGGGCGGCTCGGCGCTCGGCGCGAACCCGGCGTGCGTCAGACATGGTCGCGACGGTCGGAGGAGAACAGGGCGACGGAAGACAAAGTCTGGAGCACCCCTACCTGGCGCGCCAAATGTCGGATTTAGGGTTCTGGCAGACCCCTGAGGTTCGAACACTGGGGTGCGTGCGGAGGTTTCGCCTTCTACCTACCTGTTCCTTGCCGAATCGCTAGGATCTAAACTATAAGAAGAACAACACAAAGGACACAGGATTTATACTGGTTCAGGCCACCATTGTGGTGTAATACCCTACTCCAGTGTGTGGTGTGGTGGATTGCCTCGTGGGCTGATGATGAACAATACAAGGAAGAACAGCCTCGCGAGGGTCTGTTCTTGTGGTCTCTCTCTTTGCCGGTCGGATGGATTGATCGATCGATCCATCTACCTTGTGGGTGGCTAGTCCTATTTATAGGCGATGGCCCTGGGCCTCTTCCCAAATATTGAGCGGGAAGCGCGCCAACAATTGGCCAATTTGAAGGAGAACATCTAGTACACTTATCCTGACTAAAGTTGGTCCTCGCCTGTCAAAGGCTCTGGTGGTGACGCCGACTTGGGCTCCACGATGACCTCCATCCTGCCGTTGGACTGGTCTTGGTCTTGTTGCACCGAAATGGACGTCTTTGCTTGATGCTCTCGCCTGCGCTTGCTCCCCTTGCACCAAAGAGGAAAGAAGGACACTACGCGGGCTGGCGCCCTTGGTCGTCATGGCTTGCGTCATGGGCACCTCGCGAGGTACCCCGCCTTGAACTCTCCGCCTCCTCGTGAGCCAGCCTGACGAGGCCATGCCCGAGGAAGCTCCTTGTCATCCACCCCGCGACGCTTGGCCCCTCGCAAGGGTCTTGGGCTTGCGCTGATGAAGATGGGCCGTGCTGGGCCCCCTTTGAGCCACGTCGCAGGCCGCAGGCAGGCAAGTCTGGGGACCCCCGTTCCCAGAACGCCGACATCATCATCATCCTCATGGTATTCTTCTTGAGCCACCAACCCTTTGGTTGGAGTCTTCTTGATGAAGTTGTTCTTGTTGGGGAAGGACTTGGCTTTGTCTTTTCGGATGAGCTTGCCACCATTCTCTCCCCTCTTCTCGTAAGGGCACTCCGCGACGAAGTGGCTCACATTGCCAAAATTGTAACATGTTCTCATACGTTGCTTGCCCTTGAAGCCACTAGAGTTGTTCTTGTTGAAATTGGGCCTTGAGTTCTTCTTGCTCCAAAATTGCCTTGAAGCAAGAGCCATGTGCTCATGGTAATCATATTTCGTATCTCCCGGGTTTCTCTCCTCTTCTTCCTCTTCATCCTCTTCTTCCACACTAACCTTGGCCTTCAAGGCAAGGTTGCTCTTCTTTCTTCTTTGAGAATGCAACACCGCATTGTCGGCGGTCTTGTCCAAGATCCTCTTTGCCACAAACTCATCCAACACTTCACTTGAGGACAAGGTGTGGAAGTCCGGCCTTTGACGGATGACGGAGGACATGGCCTTGTGGTAGGGCATCATGGCCTTGAGGAACTTGCGCTTGATCCAATTGTCATCCGTATCCTTGCTCCCATGATCTCGGAGTGAGACCGCGAGAGTGGTTAATCTCCGGTAAAGCTCATGAGGTTCTTCATCTTCATTCATTGCAAACTCATTGGCTTCATCTTGCACCACTTCATAGTTGGAGCGTTGAATTCTTGCGCCACCAAACGAGCCTTGTTGCGAATAATGATCCCATGAGCATCTTGATTGTTCTTGAATATCCACTTGGTTCCAATGACATTATGATTCCCCATTGGCCTTGGCACCAATCTCCACACTTGGTTGTGCTCGAAGTGTTGAGTTCTTCATGCATGGCATTGAGCCAATCCGGATCCTCGAGTGCCTCATAAACCTTTTGGGGTTCGACACAAGAAACAAACGCTTGATGTTCACAATAGTTTGCTAATTGTCTATGAGTGCTTACCCCCTTTCTTAGGCTTCCAACCACATTCTCCATGAGATGACCTTGGGTTGTGAGCTTGGAAGCAATCTTCATGGCACGACGCTCTAATTCCTCCTCACGTGTTGTCGGGTGGTAGGTGCGACATATGCCAACGGGTAGCTTATCATTGTGGGAGCCAATAAGACATCGCCAGTGCCTGAAAACGGGATAAGGCGAAGACATGCATGTCGGCGAATCTTACCCAGGTTCGGGGCTCTCCGTGGAGATAACACCCCTAGTCCTGCTCTGCGGGGTCTCCGCATGATCACTAGATCAACAAGTGGCTACAAGAGGCTCCTTGAGCTGTTTGGCGAGAGGAGGAAGAAAGGGCAAGGCTAGCTCTCTTCTCCTCTCAAAGTTGTGTCTAAAACTATCAGAGTCCAACCCTTTGCATGGGTGCCCTGGGGGTTTATATAGGCCTACCTCCCAGGGGTACAATGGAAATCCGGCTGGGCGTGGGCCCTAGCCGTCAGTGTCTATGCTCGCCGGCTTCTCGGCCGCCCGCTGGGGCTCGCCGACTGGTGGGTCCCGCTGGCCGCCGGCCTCTGGGCCGACAGGCCGGCCCCACCGCTTGGGTGTCTTGTTGGGGGCTGGTTACTGTTGCCTCACCCTTGATGACAAGGACTTTGTCGAGGTAAGCATGGCTACAGTGCCGCCACCTGGCGGGTTCTCACTGTAGCCTTACCTCGTCTTGTCTCCTTAATGGTACGCATACTTCGAGGGAGGGAGCGATCCGGCCGGCGAGAGCCGGCTATGCCCCCGGACGAGTAGGGGAAGTGTGGCCGCCTTCGGGTGCTCTCCGACCGAAAGAGCCCACCGCCTGCGGGCCGTACTGACAGCCTCTTGTGGGTGGCGTCATGATCAGCATGGCAACAGTGCCCCGCCGGACGGATCATGGCTCCCCTGTACGGCGTACAATGGCCATGTGTGCTCCGGGATTTGGGGGTGGCAGGCTTCACTGTTGCCACGCCCTGTCCAATCTCCGTTATGTGGGTGCAGACTTTGAGGGCACGATCTTGGCCATCTATCAGGGGCCGGCTTCTTGGAGTCGGTCATCTCGTGGCCGGCTTCTTGGAGTCGGCCCTCTCGCGGCTTTCTTTATGAGGGTTTTAGGGTCGGGCCGCCTTCCGGTAGTCGGCTTGTGGGATAGCCGGCTGGGGGAAGGCGGCCCCGTGTCTTGGGTGCTTGAAGGCTCGATCGGCCTGCTATTTTTTGAAGAGCCAGGGGGAGCCGGCTAGGCTACCCGTGGTCATTTACTCCGCTAGTAGTCCCCGAAGCTGGTTGGGCTTCATGGCTGAAAGGGGAACGAGAAGCTCAATCAGCTTCCCGTCGTGAGGTGCCGGCAGCTAGGAGCCGGCTTTGCTCATGCGCGCCGTCTCGGCGTGGTTTTTTGAAGTCTGAAGGCGGGAACCAGCTGGCGCGCAAGCCAGTTTGCGGGCTGGCCACCCGCCGCCTGTGCGCCACATGGCGCCCTTCGGCT
The DNA here is from genome assembly GCF_002162155.2 of Triticum dicoccoides. NCBI lineage: Eukaryota > Viridiplantae > Streptophyta > Magnoliopsida > Poales > Poaceae > Triticum > Triticum dicoccoides. The sequence goes on from NC_041383.1 coordinate 606,280,478, forward strand.
GGAAGGGCCTGCCAGGCCACGCGCGTGACAGGACTCCGTCACAAACCGGGGCCCGCCACTTCCACGCCTCGGCCCAAGTGCGGATCTTCTGTGGCCCGAGCGGGCTGCATGTCTTCCAACGGCGGTTTCCGCTCACCGTTAAGGCGTAATAATCGCGGGACGTGGGGGATTGGGCGCAGTTAATCCCACGCCCCCCACACCTCACCTCCTCGGCTTCGCCGCACGAGGCTATAAGTACGGGGAGGAGGGGAGCGGCAGACGCTCGCAAGCTCGCCCTTGCTCCGCCATTTTCTTCTTCTTCCTTCTCTCTGTCGCCGCAGCTGCTCTCCACGGTGCCACCGCTCCGCCGATCTTCTTGGCACGCTGTAGTCTTGCGGCAGCCGAATCGCGCGCTCTCTGCTGCCACGCTTTCCCCGTCGCTTCTCCGTCCTCATGGCTCCAACGTCCATCTCCTGGGACGGCTCCAACGTCCACGAAGACCACATCGACTTCCTCCGCAAGACATGGCGGTTGCCGGGCAAGGATTAAGTGCGGGTCTGTCTCACTCGGAGAGGGAGATCTCGCCGGCGCCGGAGGAGGGCGAGCGGGTAATCTTTCGCTCGCACTGCTTGCGCGGTGTCGGCCTGCCCGCGAGCGGCTTCTTCCGCTTGTTTCTCGAGTTTTATCATCTCCAGCCGCACCACCTCACTCCAAACACGGTGGAG
>NC_041383.1:606281315-606437285 GCF_002162155.2 Triticum dicoccoides
TCCAAGCTCGGCACCGTCATCGCGGGCGTGCCGGCTCCATGTCGCGCCTTCATCGCCATGCGGAGCTCGACGGCCGACAGCCCGTTTCCGCCCATCGCGCTGATCCAGTCGGTGAAGCTCTGGCAGAAATCTTACTTCTATGTGAAGAACGTCGCTTCGCAAGGCGACTATGTCAATCTGCCGACTTACGTAGCCGGTCCGCCGGCTGGGAGGCAGCCTTCATGGTCCTACCGGGCCAAGTCGCTGACGCCGGCTGGGGCTGGCGCCGTCACCCGGCTTCGGGTGTTGATCCAGTCGGAGGGCCTGACCGGGTCCGACCTGATAGCCGCCTTCGTGGAGCACCGGGTCCTCCCACTCCAAGGCCGTCCTCACCTGATTTGCCAAATGAGCGGCCGCTTCAACCCAAGCCGGCTGAGCACCAAGGAGATGCCTCATGACGAGGTATCTTACATGGTGCATTACATCGCCAACTTCAAGCTCACCAAGGAGTGGCGGTACGGCAAGGAGCCGTATTCTCGCATCGACCCCCCGCCTGTGGTAAGCCTTCCTTCCTTTCTTCTTCTCTTATTGCCGAGTTCTCACTGGCCGGCTTCTGACCAGTCGGCTTGCTTTTTAATCAGAACCCCCTCCTTCATCCGTCGGCCGGAACCGCGGGGGCGGAACGCGAGTTCGCTCCCGACCGTGCGACGGACGACTTGGACGACCCCGACTTGGGGGCGGCTGCCTTAGACGACGATGCCGTAGGGGGAGGCGGCGAGGCAGGCGGCTCTGGGCTCACCGCCGGCTTCAAGGACTGGTCGGACAATGACGAAGCCGAAGCTATTCCGCGCCATCAGCCGGCATCCGATCATCAAGGCGTGGGCTCATCTACCGCGCCGGCTGCTCGGGGCGGCGCACGGAAGCGCTGGGCGGCATCGGCCCTCTTCGGCAGTCGGCCGAAGAGCCCAAGGGCTCTGCGGCGGCGACCAAGCGGGACGAGGCGGCCGCAAAGGCGGCCTGCTTCCGCAAGGTGGTGAAACAGCCGCAGGCAGTCTCGGCGTAAGTGTGAATTCTCTCGCGCCTTTCTTTTTTCTCTTTGGTTGGCGTTCTTCTAAGCCTTACTTTTATTTATCGAACAGGGCTCCGCTTTCTCTTGAGAGGACTACAACCGCCTCCATAGTCGGAGGGGCGGGAGGATCAGCAAGCTCCCGCCGCATGGACCCCCGCACCGAGCTCCAAGCGGCGACGGAGCGGAACGCGCGGGAGGCGCGGGAGGAGCGGGAGGCGGAGGAGCAGAGGGCGGCCGCCGCCAGGGCGGCTCAGGAGACGATGGAAGAGTCGGCAGAGACGCCGGCCGACGCAGCGGCCAAGGCTCAGGCGAAGGTCGCGGCCGCGGAGAAGGCGACGGAGGCCCTGCGTAGCCAACCTCCACAATTCATCATCCCCCTCCGTACCGTGGCCCCTGATATCCCAGTGCCCCTGCCGGAGGAAGCCGGCCGCGACCAGCCGGCGATGGAGAGGGAGGAGGGCGAGACAGTCGTCCCAGAGGGAGAGGCGGTGCCACCATCGTCGGCCGGGATAGGCCAAGGTGGCCGGCCTGAGGCGCGGCCTGAGCAGCCGGCTGGAGGCGAGCCGACTGTGAGGGCGGATCTTGTGGTCCTGTCACCGACTCGTCGGCGCGCAGGGAAGGCGACTTTAGAGCCGGACCCGCAGAGGGCCGCGGGCTCCAGCTCGCTGTCCCATGACCTGGAGACGGCCAGCGTCAGCTCGCCAGGGTGGACGTCGGGCGGTGGGATGGCCGTGCTGAATGTGGCGGTGCAGGATGTCCGGTGCCGGCTTCAGTCCTAGGACGTCGCGCTGAAGCAGTACACCCAAGAGTTTCTTGCAATGCAGTCGCCCATTGGGTGAGTCTTCGCTCTTGATTTCTTTTGTGGGGGCGCGCCAACACACCCACTGGGTGTAGTCCCCGAGTTCCGAGTCGGCTGCTGAGCAGGTGGCTTGGAACTTCTTAGCAGACTTTGATTAATGTGTTGTTCTTATTTGCATCTTCGTCCTGTTCGCAGGACTATCACAACCTCCATGCTGCTACCTTCAACTCCCAGGCCCGGGAGATGAATCAGAAGACCACCGATTTGACGGAGAGCCGGAGTAAGTGCTTCATTTTTTATCTCATGTGGGGGCGCGTCAGCGCACCCACTGGGTGTAGTCCCCGAGATTCGGGCCGACTACTAAGCAGTTGGGTCGGATCTTCCCTGACGACTTCTTCCTTATTGCTTTTTTCTTCTGCATATCTGCAGGGGCCAATGCCAACTTGAGGGAGCATCTAGGTGTGTCCCAGACCGTCCTTCGCGCCAAGGAGGACGAGTTCAACGCCTTGGCTCAGGAACGTGATCGCCTGGCCAAGAAACTGGTCGACCAGGAGGAGAAACACAAGGCAGCCCTGAAGACGGTGCAGGACAGCGAGGCCGCCCTCAAAGCCGAATATGAGACCGAAGCGGCGAGCTGGGCCGAGGCAAGGCAGGCGCTGAGCGAAGGCTATAGCCGGATTGAAGATTTGATCGACGGTAAGCCGCCTTCCTCTTCGTCCCTTTGCTCACCCCTGCCATCTGGTCTGTCTTCTGACTTGTTCTACTTCTTTCTTTCTTTTTCTTTTTTTTTGCGCAGAATACTTCCCCGGTTACTCCCTTGCCGCCAACCAAGCCATCGAAGCTCACCGCGAGGCCCGACGGCAGGCCGGGTGCCAACCGGACGCTTGAAGAGCAGCTTCTAGCGATTCAGGCCCGCCTCCAGCCGGCTTACCGCATGCTCCGCCATCTTCAGCGTGCCGGGGCGCAGGTGCTGGCCGCCCTCTGGCCCGGCGAGGTGATTCCCCGCACCCCCAGTCAGACTGTCGACTGGCTGGAGGTAGCAGTCGGCCGCTTCGAGGCCTGGAAGGCTTCCACAACTCGGTCCGGCGCCCGACGGGCGCTAGAGTTCGTCCGGGCTTGGTATCCTGGGCTGAATTTGGCCCAGCTACGCACCTGGCGGCAGGAGGCTGACGAGGAGCTGGAGGCGGTGCAGCCGGCTATCATCCAGCGCGCCTCGGCGATCGCCAACTTCAGCGACACGAGCGCCTTTGCCCCTGAGGTGAATGAAGACGGCGTCGTTCAGCCGGAGGAGTGGTTCGGACTGAACCCGGCAGAAGGGGAAGACTCGGCGAAGGAGATCGACTCCAGCGACGAGGGCGAAGAGGATGAAGATGAGGATGGTGAGGACACCGTGCCAGACGGTGGAGCGACTGGCCAGCCTTAGCCTGATCGTGCCTCTAGCAATGAGGCGCGTGCGAACACGCCACCTGCAGCAGGCGGCGATCAAGACAAGACTCGCCAGCCGGCCACTCCTCCAGCCAACACTGTCGTCTCCACCAACCTGCCCGACTCGCCTGTTGCTCCCTTGGCCTGACTCGTCGTCCTTGCATTCCTGCCCGTTACTCTTTGAACAATTTTTATTAATTTTGCGCAGTTCCACCCACTGGTGGTGTATTCAAACTATGTTGAATGCTGGCCTTTCGAAGGCCTTTTGTGTAAATATAATCATGCATGTGCTTGGCTTCCATTCATACTTGCTTTTCATCCTTTGGTTGTTTCCTTTGCCGCCCTCCCTTGGTCGCCGCCTTCCTAGCCGGACAGCTGATCTGCAGTCTGTGGCTAGGGAAGGGCTTGGCCGTCTGGGAGGACAAGTACTCGAGATTTCTTGGATTGTGGCAAGGTAAGAAGGGAAGCTGGCCAGCCGGTTGCTCTGACAGCCGGTTGGCAGGGGGAGGCCGGCTTGTGTTATATAAGTTCGTTAGTCCTTAGCCGTTTTTCATGTGGGCACCCTTTCCTGCCTTTGGCTCTTGCCAGCGGGACAGTCGATTCTTCGAGCTGCGACTTTCGACAAGAGAGGGCTTGGGTGCCGGCACACTACTTGTCTGACTACAGGTAGAACTTGAATATAACTCAAGGCGGCTAGTCCCCGGGCCGACTAATCGGACCCGATGCCAGGCGAGAAAACGAATGTAGTAACATAATCATAGGCATGATGCTCATCATTCATAGATAAAAGAGGGTAGTCCCCGAATGCTGCTCGGGGGGGCGTTGTCTTGTACTTAATAGAAAAGGTAGCGTGGTACATACTGCATTTTAACTGTAAAATCTTCGGAGAAGATTGGCGTTCCATGGTCGCTCCGACTCTTTGCTGGAATCATCTCTCTTGCGTGCCTTCAGCTTCTGCGCGTCGATCAGGTAGTAGGAATCGTTGCCTAGAGCACGGCTGATGATGAAGGGGCCTTCCCAAGGGGCCGAGAGCTTGTGCTGGCCGGCTGTTCGCTGGGTTAGCCGGAGCACAAGATCACCCTCTTGGAAGGATCTTGGCTTGACCTTTCGGTTGTGGTAACGACGTAGGCCCTGCTGGTAGATGGCGGACCGGCTGAGGGCTAACAGCCGGCCTTCTTCCAGCAAGTCGACGCCGTCTTCTCGTGCTTCCTTGGCCTCCGCCTCCGTGTACATGGTGACCCGAGGTGAGTCGAACTCAATGTCAGTTGGGATGACAGCCTCGGCACCATATACTAGGAAGAAAGGGGTGAAGCCGGTTGACTTGTTCGGGGTGGTGTGCAATCGCCAGAGGACAGCCGGCAGCTCGTCGAGCCAACAGCCGGCCGAACACTCTAGTGGTACGACCAAGCGGGGCTTGATGCCGGAGAGGATGAGGCCGTTTGCTCGCTCGACTTGGCCATTTGACTGCGGGTGAGCAACGAACGCTAAGTCCAGTCGGATGCCCTGTGTCGCGCAGAAATGTGCCAGTGCTCCCTTGGCAAAATTCGTGACATTGTTGGTGATGATGTTGTGTGGTACGCCATACCGGGTTGTAATATCCACGATGAATGTCACGGCAGTCGGCCCACTCAGTTTCTTGATCGACTTCGCTTCAATCCACTTGGTAAATTTGTCCACAGTGACGAGCAGATGTGTCATGCCGCCGCGCGCCGTCTTGAACGGGCCCACCATGTCCAGTCCCCAGACGGCAAAAGGCCAGGTGAGGGGATGGTCTTGAGCGCAGAAGCTGGCAGGTGTTGCTTGGAGCCGAAGACTTGGCACCCTTTGCAGTGTTTGACTAACTCCTTGGCATCGTCTAAAGCAGTCGGCCAGAAGAAACCATGGCGGAAAGCTTTAGCGATGAGTGATCTTGAGGCCGCATGGTGGTCGCATTCGCCTTGGTGTATGTCTTTGAGGATTGCTATGCCCTTCTCTAGCTCGATGCAGCGCTGGAAGACTCCAGTAACGCTGCGCCTAACAAGCTCTCGGTTCATTATTGTGTATGCTCCGGCTCGACGTTGGACTTGTCTTGCCTAGATCTCGTCAGTCGGCAGCTCTCCACCAGGAAGTGGAGGATGGGTTGGGCCCATGATGGAGCTGTGACTTCTTCTATTGCCAATACGGCTACTGCGACCAGGGCGGGTGGGCTGGGTGGTGAAGAGTTGGAGTCGGCCACCGCATGTTGTGTTGATGTAGTCCCCTAGCCGACTACCATAGTCCCCGAGCCGGGTTCTGAAGTCCCCGGGCCGGGTGCGACTATGGCAGCCCCCGAGCCACCTGTCGAAGTCCCCGAGCCGCCTGCTTGGTTTCTCAAGTCGGATCCGACTGTGTCGGGGTCAGGCGGCACGAAGATGGAATCAGATCCTAGAGATGGATTGACAGACGGCTTGAGGAGGCGTTGGAGAGAGACGCCGGTTGGTATGGCTTGTCGGGTGGAGCCTATTCGTGCCAGGGCATCTGCTTGGTCGTTGTCGGCCCGTGGCACGTGGAAGAACTCGCATCCTTCAAAATATTCGCTGAGCTGCTGACCGAGGAAGCGGTAGCTCGCCATGTTTGCGTCCTTGGCATCCCAGTCGCCAGATGATTTCTGGACTACCAAGTCTGAGTCACCATAGCACAGGATCCGGCGGATGCCGAGTTCTTTGGCTAGCCGGAGCCCGTGTATGAGTGCCTCGTACTCGGCCACATTGTTGGAGGCGGCAAAATGGATTTGCAATGTGTATCTGAGCTTGTCGCCTTTGGGAGAGGTGAGGACGATGCCGGCTCCCAAGCCGGTGCGCATCTTGGATCCGTCAAAGTGCATCCACCAATGAGTGGAGTCGGGGGCCGGCGGCAGGTACTGGGTCTCGGCCCAGTCGACAAGGAAGTCGGCCAATGCCTGGGACTTGATGGCGGTGCGGGGTTGGTAGAAGATCGTGTAAGGAGCCAGCGCAATGGCCCATTTTGCCACCCGCCCAGATGCATCCCGGCTACCTATGATCTCGGCAAGCGGGGCAGTGCATACGACCGTGATGGGGTGCTCTTGAAAGTAGGGTTTGAGCTTCTTGGCGGCAAAGTACACACCATAGCAGATCTTCTGATAGTGTGGGTAGTTCTGCTTTGAGGTGGACAATACTTCACTCAGACAATATACCGGCCTCTGGACTAACTGAGCTCGGCCTTCTTCTGGGCGCTGAACCACGATAACGGTGCTGACCACCCGGCTAGTGGCGGCAATGTAAAGGAGCATGGGCTCTTTCTCAGTCGGTGCCGCCAAGACAGGCGGCATGGACAGCATCTTCTTTAGCTCGTGGAAAGCTTGGTCTGCCTGGTCATTCCACTCGAAGTGAGTGGATTTCTTCATGAGTCGGTAGAGGGGGAGAGCCTTTTCTCCGAGCCGGCTGATGAAGCGGTTGAGGGAGGCCAGGCATTCGGTAAACTTTTGGACGTCTCGCGGCTTGGTGGGAATCTCCATTCTCTCTATGGCCTTGATCTTCACCGGGTTGCATTCGATGCCGCGTTCGGAGACTAGGAAGCCTAGAAGCTGGCCGGCTGGTACTCCGAACACGCATTTCTCGGGATTGAGCTTGATCTAAAACCGGCGCAAGTTTTCAAATGTCTCTCTGAGGTCTTCGAGCAAGGTGCCGCGCTTCTCCGTCTTCACCACAATATCGTCTACATAGACGTGGGCATTCCTACCAAGTTGCTTGAGGAGGCATTTCTGCATGCAACGCTGAAAAATGGCACCGGCATTTCTCAAGCCTAATGTCATAGTCAGGTAGCAGAAAGCTCCGAACGGTGTGATGAAGGCGGTCTTCAGGCGGTCAGCTGGGTCCAATTTTATCTGCTGGTAGCTCGAGTAAGCATCCAAGAAGCTCAACAGCTCGCATCCGGCTGTAGAGTCTATCACTTGATCAATCCTTGGCAGAGCAAAAGGATCTTTAGGGCAGGCTTTTTTGAGGCTGGTGTAGTCAATGCACATACGCCACTACTTGTTCTTCTTCAACACCAGGACCGGGTTGGCAAGCCATTCTGGGAAGAACACCTCCATAATGAAGTCGGCTGCTAGAAGCCGGGCTATTTCTTCTCCGACTACTCTTCTCTTCTCTTCTGACAGGCGGCGCAAGGGCTGCTTGACCGGCTTGGCGTTAGATCGGACGTGTAGCTTGTGCTCGGCGAAATCCGTCGGAACACCCGGCATGTCTTTGGGAGACCACGCGAAGATGTCCTGATTCTCACAGAGGAAATCGACGAGCTCGCTTTCCTATTTGCTGTCAAGGCCGGTGCCCATGACAGCGTACCTCTCCGGATGTTCCGGGTCCAGAGGTATCTTCTTTGTCTCTTTGGCCGGCTAGAAAGAACCTTGAGCATCACATTCCTTGGGGTCGGGGGACAGGACCGACCGCTTGCCGGCCATGGCCACGACTCGATCCAGCATCTTCTTCTCTTCAGCAATCACGAGGGACTCAGCCAGCCGGCTGATGGCTGCCGCACACTCAGAGGATTTCTTGTAGTCTCCGGCTATGGTAATGATGCCCTTGGAACTCGGCATCTTCATCTTGAGGTAGGCGTAGTGGGGCACAGCCATGAACTTGGCTAGAGCAGGTCGGCCAAGCAGTGTATGGTAAGGGCTCTCCAGATCCACCACTTGAAACCATATTGCTTCTCGGCGGAAATGATCTTTGTCCCCAAAGAGAACATCTATCTTGATCTTGCCGATTGGTGAGCAGGATAGGCCGGGTACGATTCCGTGGAACACGGTCCGACTAGGCATGAGCTGCTTCGTCTTGATGTTCAGCTTCTCCATGGTGTCACGGTACAGTATGTTGATGCTGCTCCCGCCATCTATCAGCACACGGGAGAATCGGGCAGCTCGCCTTTCTGTCGCTAGGGTGGCATCCAAGACCAATGCATAAGAGCCGGGAGACGGCATCACCTCTAGGTGATCGGCTTTTCCGACCAGTGCATGAACTCGGGGTTGTTGGAGGCGACCTCATTGACTTCTTGGTGCCGTCGGCGCTGGCTGCGCCGGTCTTCAGGCTGGCTGGTGAAAACGACGTAGGCGGCGTGCTCGTCGTGGAACTCGTCTTGAATGGCCCCGACCGCTGGTCGTGCAGCCGGCTGTGGAGGGGCTGGAGGCGGCTGGCCAGCGGGCGGAGGCGGCACCAGCCCTTCGCCCTTGGAGATTCGTGTGAGCCAATGGCACTTCCGAGTCGTGTGATTGGACGCCTTCGCGCCATTGTGGAACTTGCAAAGGGCATCAAGGGCTTGCTCGTAGGAGAAAGCTGGCTGCCAAGTCGGCCTGCCGCCCTTCTGCTTCTTGGGCGCGGGCCGCCCTTCGGGTTTTTCGTCTTCGACTGTGGCCACTTGCCGACTAGTGGAAGTCGGCATAGGAGCCTTGCACTTGTTGTCGTTCTGGTATGGGCGTCGGCTTGAGTCTCCAGCCGGTGTCTTTGGAGCCGGAGCGAGCACCTTCCCGGAGGCATCTACTCGGAGCTCGGTTTTCATCGAGGAGTCGGCCGTGGCGTACTTGTCTTCTATGATCAGCAGCTCGTCGAGAGTAGTCGGCTCGTCACAGAGGAGTCGGTGCTTGAGGAGGGTGCCTTCTCGGCACCCGGCGGTGAAGTACTCTATGGCTTGAACCTCGTGCACCCCCTCGCAGGAGTTGCGGAGCACGGCCCAACGCGTGAGGTAGTCGCAGGTTGATTCATTGGGCCCTTTGTATACACAAGGAGAGCTGTCGGGGCTTGGGAGCCCGTTTGTAGGTGCTGGTGAAGTTGCGGATGAATTCTTCAGTGAAGTCTAGCCAGCTATTGATGTTGTAAGGCTTGAGGCTATTGAGCCAGGTGCGCGTCGTGCCTTGGAGCATGAGGGGAACATATTTCACGGCAACACGCATGTTGCCGTTTGCTATACGAACTGCAGTGGAGTAATCGATCAACCAATCTTCCGGCTTCACGGAGCCGTTGTACTTAGGCGTGTCTCTTGGGAACAAGAACCCTTTGGGGAAGGGCTCTTCGCGGATGCGGGGGCCGAAGCAGGGTGGGCCGACATCATCTTCTTGTTCCAGCGCCAGGGATCGTGCTAGGCGGTCGATCCGATGGCGGGCGTCGTTTTCGCCGACTCCTTCGCGGCGGCCTAGTCGGCCGCTGAGAGTCGGATGCGTGACAGACGGCGGGGTGGGGTATCTCTCCCCACAAGGCGGAGGAGGAGGCGGATCGCCTCGCCGCTCCACAGCTCGAGGGCGGCCTTTTGCTTCGCGCTCGATGGTGACTCGAGTCTGACTGCGGCTAGCAGCCGGCTCCTTCTATTGCCTTGTGCGGGCGCCGCCCGCAGTCGGTGTCTGTGACCTTGCGTCGTGCTCTCGGCGAGGGGGGCTTCCAGCGCGGACGCCGGCTTCGTGCCGCTCCGCGGCCGCATCGATCAACTGCTGGATGCGTCTGGTCATGTAGGGGAGCTCGTCGGCCCCCAGTCCATTCAGCTCGTCTACGACCGACTGGGCGGTGCGTAGGTTCTCGAGAGGCGTGGTGTAGACTGGGCGGTCCTCTCCCAGCATGTCGGTGATGGCCATGCCACGCTTCTTGACGACGTCGGCCCGGCTCAGCCTGTCGGGAGGCGGAGTACCGAAGGCGGCGCGGTCGACTTCGTGTTGGTGGGCCTCAGTGAGGCGTCTCATGGTGGCTATCTTCTGGCCCTTCGTGATGAGGGCAAGGCGGCATGCCTCCAGTGCCTCGGCGTCACCGTCGGCCGGGATGGGGGCGGACAGGTCGTGCAGCGCTGCTTGCAGGGCGTCATGGGCGTTCTCGCTAGAGGTGACACCGTGGCTGATGACTAGCACCTCGGTGACGGTGCTTCCACTGCTGTCGGCTCGAGGGAGCGGATCGTCAAAGACCACCACGTTGGTGGGGAAAGCGTCGAGTGATGTCGTGTCGGAGTCGACAAGCATCGGGTCGGTGGAACCAACCGACTCCAAATCCACAGCAGGCTCGCTGGAGACGTGGAGTTGGTCGAGGACGCTGACGAGGCGGCTCTTGGGGCAGCCGGTGCCCGCGTCGGACGCGGGCTCGTCAGAGATGCAAGCCTCGCCAAGAAGATCGGCGAGGCATCTCGCTGCGCAGGCGTCGTCGACACCGTGCAGCACGTCGGGGCAAGCGCCATCAGGCGTGCCGGGCTAGCTACGCTCATGAGGGAGGAAGAGGGTTCCCGTCCAGAGCAGGTCTCCAAACAATGGTGCACCTGGCCCCATGGTGGGCGCCAAATGTCGGGTGGTAGGTGCGACATATGCCAACGGGTGGCTTATCATTGTGGGAGCCAATAAGACATCGCCGGTGCCTGGAAACGGGATAAGGCGAAGACATGCACGCCGGCGAATCTTACCCAGGTTCGGGGATCTCCATGGAGATAACACCCCTAGTCCCGCTCTGCGGGGTCTCCGCATGATCACTAGATCAACAAGTGGCTACAAGAGGCTCCTTGAGCTGTTTGGCGAGAGGAGGAAGAAAGGGCAAGGCTAGCTCTCTTCTCCTCTCAAAGTTGTGTCTAAAACTATCAGAGTCCAACCCTTTGCATGGGTGCCCTGGGGGGTTTATATAGGCCTACCCACCAGGGGTACAATGGTAATCCGGCTAGGCGTGGGCCCTAGCCGTCAGTGTCTATGCTCGCCGGCTTCTCCACCGCCCGCTGGGGCCCGCCGACTAGTGGGTCCCGCCGGCCGCCGGCCTCTGGGCCGACAGGCCGGCCCCACCGCTTAGGTGTCTTGTCGGGGGTTGGTTACTGTTGCCTTACCCTTGATGATGAGGACTTTGTCAAGGTAAGCATGGCTACAGTGCCGCCACCTGGCGGGTTCTCAGTGTAGCCTTACCTTGTCTTGTCTCCTTAATGGTACGCATACTTCGAGGGAGGGAGCGAGCCGGCCGGCGAGAGCCGGCTACGCCCCTGGCCAACTAGGGGAAGTGGGCCGCCTTCGAGTGTCTCTCTGGCCGAAGGGGCCCGCCGCCTGCGGGCCGTACTGACAGCCTGTCGTGGGTGGCGTCATGGTCAGCATGGCAACAGTGCCCCGCCGGACGGGTCGTGGCTGCCCCGTATGGCGTACTATGGCCATGCGTGCTCTGAGATTCGGGGGTGGCAGGCTTCACTGTTGTCACACCCCGTCCCATCTCCGTTATGTGGGTGCAGACTTTGAGGGCATGATCTTGGCCGTCTATCAGGGGTCGGCTTCTTGGAGTCAGTCATCTCGTGGCCGGCTTCTTGGAGTCGGCCCTCTTGCGGCTTTCTTTATGAGGGTTTTACGGTCGGGCCGCCTTCCGGTAGTCGACTTGTGGGATAGCCGGCTGGGGGAAGGCGGCCCCGTGTCTTGGGTGCTTGAAGGCTCGATCGGCCTGCTATTGTTTGAAGAGCCAGGGGGAGCCGGCTAGGCTACCCGTGGTCATTTACTCCGATAGGTGTGAAAAGAGGAGCGGAAACTTGATCATCTTGAGCGTTGTCATGAGCTTGTTCTTGATCTTGAGCTTGTTCTTTATATTGAACTTGCTTGGAAGGGAGAACTTGACCTTGGGCATCACTTGGTGGCTCACCACCATCTTGAGGTTTATCTTTCCCTTGATCTCATTCACGTGGTTGAGGGCCTTCACTTTGTTCTTTGGAAGCGTGTGGGTCTTGGGTCGGTGATGGCTCCACTTGAGTGGAGCATTGTCCTTCTCCTTCGGCCACAAGGGGTTCCTCAATGGGTAGGATATGACCAACACCCATTCTTCTTATGGCTTGGGGAGAAATTTCATCACCTACATCACAAGTACCACTTTGCTCCACTTGGGACCGTTATTCTCATCAAACTCCATGTTACACGTCTCCTCAATGAGTCCCGTGGACTTGTTGAGGACACGGTAAGCATGAGAGTTTGTAGCATAACCAACAAATATGCCCTCATGAGCTCTATCCTCAAATTTAGACAACTGAACACCTTTCTTGAGAATGAAACACTTACAATCAAACACCCGTAAGTACTTGAGGTTGGGCTTGTTACCGATGAGAATTTCATATGGGGTCTTGTTCAAGCCTCTACAGAGATCGAGCCGATTGGATGCATGACATGCGGTGTTGATGGCTTCGGTCCAAAAGTTGTAAGGATACTTGAACTCCCTCATCATGGTCCTTGCCACATCCATCAATGTCTGATTCTTCCTCTCCGCAACACCATTTTGTTGAGGGGTGTATGGTGCGGAATATTGATGCTTGATCCCCTCATCACTAAGAAACTCATCCAAGGTGTAGTTCTTGAACTCGGTGTCGCTGTCCCTTCTTGTTGTCAAATTTTTGCATCATGCTGACGTTGAGCTTCATTTGCAAAGTCGATGACAGTTTGTTGAGTTTCACTCTTCCTCTTGAAGAAATATACCCACGTGTACCTTCAGTAATCATCGACAATCACCAAGCAATACTTTCTACCCCCAAGACTATCAAAGGATGGAGGCCCAAAGAGATCCATGTGAAGTAGCTCCAAGGGTCTCTTCGAGTAGATGATAGTCATGGGAGGGTGAGCCTTCTCATGTAACTTTCGTTCGATACAAGCACGATCTTTGGCAAAACTAACATTTGTTAGTCCACGGACATGGTCCCATTTGAGGAGACTTTGCAAAGATCTCATATTGACATGGGCTAAATGGCGATGCCAAAGCAATCCCACATTAACTTTGGCCATTAGGCATGTCGCGGTCTGAGTGGGTCGCTCTGAAAAGTTAATCACATAAAGATCGTTCTCGACATGCCCAACAAAGGCTACTTTAAGAGTCTTGCTCCACAAGAGGGCCACAGTATCAATAGAAAAGAATGTGGCAAATCCCATGAGTGCAAGTTGACGAACGGAAAGTAAATTGTATGCAAGGGACTCAACAAGCATGACTTTCTCGATCGTGAGATCGTGAGAAATGACAACCTTGCCAAGACCCAATATCTTAGAAGATGAGGCATCACCCCACTCTACATTGGTGGGCATAGATGGGATCTTGTGCATGTCCACCACCAAATCCTTGCTTCCGGTCATATGATTTGTGGCTCCACTATCGAGCAACCATGACCCCCACCGGAAGCAAACACATACAAGAGATCAATGCTTGGTTTTAGGTACCCATTTTGTAATGGGTCCTTTGATGTTAGTAACAAGGGTCTTAGGAACCCAAATAGACCATTCAATGTACTCATAAGGAGAACCAACAAATTTAGCATAAACATGCCCATCACTAGCACGGCACAACACATAAGAGGGGTTAAAGTCATCGGCTTTGTTGGAAGGGGTGGCATTGTCCTTTTTGACATCACCACCCTTCACATGGTTCTTCTTCTCCTTTGAAGCACCCTCTCCCTCCTTCACAAATGTTTGTTTGAGAGGGGGAGGTCCTTTGGTCTTGTCATTCTTCTTGTTGTTCTTGGACTTGGGTGCGAACCCCACTCCCTCCTTGGCCACAACTTCCTTTTGATTGCTCAAAAGGTCATTGAGATTCTTCTCACCTTGTATGCAAGAGAAAAGGCCTTTCTCAAGGTGCTCCTTCAACTTAGCATTCTCCTCCACAAGATGCACATGCTCACAATACAGGTTAGTAGCATTTGCATTATCAATTAAGACCATATGAGGAAAAGTGGATTTTTCCTTGGTTAGCTTTACTTGGAGTTGATCATGAGACACCTTTAGGCTAGCATGAGCACCCTTAAAGGCCTTGTGAGCCTTGTCAAGTATATCAAACTCCTCTTTGAGTCTAGCATGGTTAACCCCAAGTTTAGCCTTCTCGGAATTGAGCACACGAGATACAACAAGAGCATGATCAAGTTCTTTCTTTAATTTAGCATGGTCACCGTTGTGTGACACCTCAAGAGCCAAACGATGAACACGCTCTTCCTCAAGCGCATTAGAGAGGTCCAATATCTCATCGGCATAGTCACAACTATGACTTTCCATCTTAGAGATGGTTTCCTCATGAGCCTCGATCACTGTAACACCCCGATAATCATGCTACAGTAAACTCCTGCTAATGACTGCCAAGTCATCACAATTATTTTTGCTAATCATCACTTTGTTCCAAATCAACTTCGTATTCATATTCAAATTTGCATGTCAAATTGTTTTCTTCAAAAATAAAACAAAAATGTTGGTTGGGTTGCAGATATTCACTAGCTAATTATCATGTAGAAACCAACTTCATTTGACTCACAGATAAATCCCTAGGAAATGAATAAATGGTCCAACAACAAATAAAATAGCCTTTATAGTATAAGCAAATATTTATACAATTCCAATTGACCTCAAACTTTATGTTTCTTTCCAAAATATTGCGAAGTATTTAAGTGACAAGTTTCATGATGAACAAAATTCAATTGGTATTTAAAAGTAGTGCAAAACAGTGGTGAATAAAAGAAACCAGAGAATAAACTGAAACAGAAAAATTAAACAAATGCGAGAAACCTAGCTACTGTACACCTAAGGCCCAAAGGACCAGTAGGTAGCCCAGCCCACCAGGAGGTTTCCTCCTACCTCCTGTTCACAGGAGACGCGCTGGACATGCCCACGGCGTCCATGGCCGGATTAGCCACGTGCCGGCCATCGAGCGACGCATCGGCGTCCTACAAGGTCATATCGAACCCCCTGCAAACCCTAGCCCCCATTCGCCCCTCTTCCCACTCCCTCTTCCCGTTCTGGATGTGCCCAACTCCGTCGTCGCCATGGCCCTCATCGATCCCGTGGCCACTGCCCTCCCCACCACCTAGGATTGCGCCAGGAGCTCCTCCCGCCTCCGCTGCTTCCTCTACGCTGAAGAACACGAGCCGAGTGCCTCTGCTTCGATCGGATTGAGTCGTTCCCCTTCTCTGCACCGCCAACGCCATTGCCGGAATTCATCGTTTTCGCGCCTTCCCCATGCACGCTATGCACACCTACAGGCTCACCGTGAGCTCCTCTTCCTCCCCCCTCACCTCTCTTGAACGAGCTCGTCCTCTAGGCCGTAGGACCGTCATGGCCGAAGCTTGATGCCGCACGGCTGGCCGCCGGCGTCACTCCGGTGGCCTATTGGTCACACGCGTGTGCCCATCATCTTCGCTACATCGCGTAGGTGCTCCTCTAGCCTCCTGCTCGTCATGTGTGCGCCCGTGGCTTCAACCCTGTCAAGTCCGGGCCGGCGCCACCGCTCAGCCCCGCGCTCCCTCGCCTCTGGTCGCGTCCGGCCGCAACCTTGGCCGCCCTACGCACGCTCGCCCGCGCCCGGCTGCATCCTGCTTTGCCGAGCGCCATGTCTTCTGCCGCCGCTGCCCTTCTGTTGCTGCTGTTTGCTGCCCCACACGCGCTGCTGCTGCTCTGGAACTGATGTTGCCTGCCGTCCCTGCGCGTGCCCGGCCGCCGTGCCCGTGCCCAGCCGCCCGTGGTCGCGCCCCTGTGCCTGCAGCCGGCTGCCGAGCTGCCCTCGGCTCCTCTTGCCGCTGCTCCTGCTCCATGCGGCTGCTTGTTGCTGCGTTACTTTGTTGCTGCTTGCTCTACCTGAAGTCGTTATTGCTTGCTTTGCCTGATGCGTCGTTGCTGCTACAGACTCTGTCCAAGAGGCCGGCCCTATCCAGATTAGTTAGTACTAATTAGATTAGTTTAGGGATGCTACTTCTTATGTTAAATAGCCTAATGTGTTTGTGACACGTGGTCCCTCACACTAATTCCCCCTTTAGTTAAAATAGTAGTCAATGACAAGTAGGCCCCACGGCCACTATTCACACTTTGACCAGGTCAAACATTGACTGTGGACTTGCTGACTGTGTATGCTGAGTCAGCCACTGGACCCCACCTGTCATTCTAATAGGCTAGTTGTGTGTGTGTGTGTAAAAAGTAATACACTTTTAAATTCGAATTTATAATAATTTCAGGATATGTTTAAAACTTAGAAAATTCATATAAAATAATCTGTAACTCGGATGAAAATGTTTTCTACATGAAAGTTGCTCAGAAAAACGTGACGAATCCGAATACGTGGCCCGTTCATCTGTCACATGCCCCTAGCATGCTAAACATGGAACTTTTCCCCTCCGGTCATATGTCTGACACAGGTCCGGAACCGGGAAAATAGTCCCGGTTGACTTCCCCCTCGCCGGTATCGTGTAGCACCGCGTTAGAACACGTCTAGCTCTGCATGTTGTCCTGTTATGTTATGTTTGCTTTATATTTATTGTTTCTTCCCCCTCTTCTCTCCGGTAGACCCCGAGACCGATGCTGCCCCTGTGGTCGACTACGTCGTCGACGACCCCTCCTTGCAAGAGCAACCAGGCAAGCCCCCCCTTTGATCATCCCGATATCGCCCATTCTATTCTATCATGCTTGCATTAGATTTTACTATTGTTATTGTTTGCTCCTATTTTGATGCATAGCCTGCTTATTGTTACCCTACCTGCTTTCCTAAACTGCTTAGTATAGGTTGGTTAGTGATCCATCAGTGACCCCCCACCTTGTCCTTGTTGCCCCTGCTTCATCATTGAAGACCCGATCAACATGATCGAAGACCAGGACCCGACACCGCACATCACTTTCCCCTTAGTTGCTCGACACTACTGGGTTACTATCGCGTGCCGAGGGTGAGACCTCTACAGCACTTCTGATGTTAACCCTATAGAGTAGCTATTCGGTCGTGGTCATCGAGGGCGATTTCCTCTTTAACCACTTCCGATACGACTCTGTCGTGCAACCCCTCAAGTGTGGACCTCGAGGGTGGTCCCTCTTATGTTCACCTTGATGATTACATCGAGTGGAATTCATTGGGGGTGATTCCTCGGGTTTTCCCCTTGAAGTTTAGACACACAGTTACTATGGTTACTATGACTTTAGAATGAACCATGTTACTAAAGACGGGTCGACCCTGAGGGGTACCCGCGCGAGCATAATTGTGAGTGATGTGGATACGGGTTGACCTGGAGGGTACCCGAGAGTTGAATACGAGGCGTGGCCGGGCATTCTTAGCCCTTGCCGCAAGTCCTCGAGACGGGGCGACGGAGTCACATCTTTCGTGAGTCTCTGCTTGTTACCGTGCGTTCCTAATCCACTACGATTTGGATATTTGATCTGAGGGGCCTCTGGCCTGATATCACTAACCATCACGTGGGCATAGTATGGGCGTTCTGCGTCGTATGCATCAGCCGAAGCTTAATAGACGTCAGCGACTAAGTGGCGCGCGCCGGGTTGGACTGGTAGGCACCTACCTTTTTTAAGGAGGTAGCTAGGTCTGCTCACCGGCCGCGTACGCAACATGCAAGAGTTCCCGGGGAGATGGCCCATGACCCCTGGGGGCATAGGTTTAGTCCGGCGTGTTGACCTCTCTATTAAGCCTAGGTCGGGTTGCGGCGTATTGTTTGGCCGAGGCCAGGCATGACCTAGGAAAGTGTGTCCGGCCGGAGTTAATCGAGCGTGGTGGGTAAGTTGGTGCACCCCTGCAGAGAAGAAAACATCTATCGGTAGCTTGTCCTATGGTAACGGACGCTCGGAGTTGTATCCCGATCGATACAACTAGAACTGGATACTTGTGATGAGAATTCGATTGTGATGATAATTGGATAGTACGGCTCTGGGATTTCTTTCTCGCAGGGAGTCAAGAAAGGATCTCCGCCCGAGGTTGATTAACACTACTACTACTTTACTTTATGCTATTCTACTCCCTCCTGTTTGCTGCAAGATGGTGGTTTCCAGAAGATGCTAGTCTTCGATAGGACTAGGCCTTCTCTCTATTCTGGCATTTCTGTAGCCCAGTCCACATATACAGCCTTCCTTTGATAATGTTGCATATGTAGTGTAGATCCTTGCTTGCGAGTACTTTGGATGAGTACTCACAGTTGCTTTGCTCCCCCTTCCCCCCTTTATTTTTCTTTCCGGTTGATGCAACCAGATGTCGGAGCCCAGGAGCCGGATGCCACCGCCGATGCTTACTACTACGTGGAGGCCGCTGACGACCAGGAGTAGTTAGGAGGCTCCCAGGCAGGAGGCCTTGCCTTTTTGATTGTAGATGCTTTTGTGCTAGCCTTCTTAAGGAAAATTTGTTTAACTCATGTATGTACTCAGATATTGTTGCTTCCGCTGACTCGTTTGTATTCAAGCTTATGTATTCGAGCCCTCGAGGCCCCTGGCTTGTAATATAAAGCTTGTATTATTTTAATTTGTGTCTAGAGTTGTGTTGTGATATCTTCCCGTGAGTCCCTGATCTTGATCGTACACATTTGCATGTATGATTAGTGTACGATTGAATCGGGGCGTCACAATCACGTCATTGGCTTCACCAAGTTGTTCCAAGAGAGCAACAAAGTGCTTCTTGGATTTTTCCTTGAGCTTACTCATAAAAGACTCAAATTCATTTACTTTCTCATTAGACCCCTCACTTTCATCAATGCAATCCGTCAAGGAAGGATTAGTAATGATGGTAGTTTTGATGTTGTGGGTTACCTTGTTGGTGGCTTTGGCCATGAGGCACTTGGCGGTGATGTTCTCGTTAGGTGAGTCGAAGAGATACACCTGTGGAGTTTTGTCAATGGCAACGGAAGCCATGGCCATGGCTTCACTATCTTCATCATCATCATCATCCTCATGGTATTCTTCTTGAGCCACCAACCCTTTGGTTGGAGTCTTCTTGGTGAAGTTGTTCTTGTTGGGGAAGGACTTGGCCTTTTCTTTTCGGATGAGCTTGCCACCATTGTCTTCCCTCTTCTCGTAAGGGCACTCCGCAACGAAGTGGCTCACATTGCCACAATTGTAACATGTTCTCACACGTTGCTTGCCCTTGAAGCCACTAGAGTTGTTCTTGTTGAAATTGGGCCTTGAGTTCTTCTTGCTCCAAAATTGCCTTCAAGCAAGAGCCATGTGCTCATGGTAATCATATTTCGTATCTTTGGGGTTTCTCTCCTCTTCTTCCTCTTCATCCTCTTCTTCCACACTAACCTTGGCCTTCAAGGCAAGGTTGGGCTTCTTTCCTCTTTGAGAACGCAACACCGCATTGTCGGCGGTCTTGTCCAAGATCCTCTTTGCCACAAACGCATCCAACACTTCACTTGAGGACAAGGTGTGGAAGTCTGGCCTTTGATGGATGACGGAGGACATGGCCTTGTGGTAGGGCATCATGGCCTTGAGGAACTTGCGCTTGATCCAATTGTCATCCCTATACTTGCTCCCATGATCTCGGGGTGAGACCGCGAGAGTGGTTAATCTCCGATAAAGCTCATGAGGTTCTTCATCTTCATTCATTGCAAACTCATCAGCTTAATCTTGCACCACTTCATAGTTGGAGCATTGAATGCTTGGGCTTCCCTTGTAGAGGGAAACAACATGGTGCCATGCTTCCTTCGCCACGGTGAAGGGTCGGAGATGTGCAATATCTTCGGGTAGAATTGCATCTTGGAGGATGAAGAGAGCATTCTCATTGAATTGATTATCTGCGGCTTCTCTAGGGGTGAAGTTGCTTCGGTCATGCGGATAGAAACCTTCTTCAATGATTCTCCAAAGGTTAGTGTTAACATGGTATAAATGACACTTAAAGCGATAGACCCAAGCATCAAAATCCTCAGTTTTCACAATCTTAGGGGGAGAACCGGCATGATTTAAATGAGTAGGGGGAACTGGTCCTCCATAAGTAAGTGGAGGTTCCACATGGGCAAAGGTGCCACTACCATTTCTACCACTAGACAAAGGAACTTTCTCACTAGTAGCTTCCCCCTTGTTAGAGTTGGCATCCGTCACCTTGTTAGTGGGATCGACCACTTCCAACGGTGCGGTGGATAATTTGAGACCATCAAGAAAGTTCTTAAGCATGCCTTTGACCACGGCCGTCATGGAGGTTTTCAATGTGTCCAAAGCCACATTGAATTCCTCACGTGAGACCGAGGTCCCCCCATCGGCCATAGACGAGGACGGAATCACACCGGCGTGCTCCTCCTCACCGTCTACGGTGTCAACCATACTCTTCGGACGGCAAAGTCCTTAATAAAGAGATGAGGCTCTAATACCAATTGAAAGGATCGATATAGTTGACTAGAGGGGGTGAATAGCAAACTAACAATTTTTAGCTTATCTTTACCAAATTAAACTTTGCATCAAAGTAGGTTGTCTAGATATGCAACTAGGTGGGCAACCTATATGATGCAACAATAATAAGCACACAAGCAAGCAAGGGATATAACACAATATAACTTTCACAAGTAAAGGTAAGAGATAACCAAGAGTGGAACCGATGGAGACAAGGATGTGTTACCGAAGTTCCTTCCCTTTGAGGGGAAGTACGTCTCCGTTGGAGCAGTGTGGGGGCACAATGGTCCCCAAGAAGCCACTAGGGCCACCGTATTCTCCTCACGCCCTCACACAATGTGAGATGTCGTGATTCCACTATTGGTGCCCTTGGAGGCGGCAACCGAACCTTTACAAACAAGGTTGGGGCAATCTCCACAACTTAATTGGAGGCTCCCAACGACACCATGAAGCTTCACCACAATGGACTATGGCTCCGCGGTGACCTCAACCGTCTAGGGTGCTCAAACACCCAAGAGTAACAAGATCCGCAAGGGATTAGTGGGGGGAATCAAATTTCTCTTGGTGGAAGTGTAGATCGGGGCCTTCTCAACCAATCCCTAGAGAGTCAACAAGTTTGATTGGCTAGGGAGAGAGATTGGGTGAAAATGGAGCTTAGAGCATCAATGGAGCTTAGAGATGGAAGAGGTAGTCAACTCAGGGAAGAAGACACCCCTTTTATAGTGGAAGAACAAATCCAACCATTATCCACCAACTCAGCCTGCGACACGCGGTACTACCGCACCATATAAGCAGTACTACCGCACGGTCCTTCGGTACTACCACGGCGGACTGCGGTACTACCGCTGACACGGCAGGGGCCAGGACTAGCCCTGATGTGCTAAGAGAGGGAGCAGTAGAACTGCTACCGCGGTACTACCGCGCCCCCTTGCAGTACTACCACAAGGCAGGGATAGTCAAGGCTGAGAAGGCACGGACATAAAAATTTACATCCGTGACTACTTTCGCTGAGTTTAGGTCTATGCAAAAATCCGACATGGTACTACCGCAAGCCTGGAGCGGTACTACCATGCAAGGCGCGGATGTAAAAAATTACATCCGCCCCTACTGCCGCTCATGCTGCTGTGCCTGGGCAGGGCGCACGGTACTACCATGCACAGGCGCGGTACTACCGCGTAGGCCGCGGATGTAAAAAATTACATCCGCCCCTACTGCCGCTCGAGCAGCAGCACCTGAGCCGACGCTACGGTACTACCGCGCTCAAGGAGCGGTACTACCGTGAGCTCCTTTGGTACTACCATGCTGGAGCCTCGTACTACCGCGAGGGCCTGCGGTAGTACCGCTCAGGAGAGCAGTACTACCGCCTGCCTCAGTCCAGCAACATTAGGAGTCCTTCATTTTGCAGAGACACGATGAAATGGAGGATGACCCAAGGAGCCAAAGGAAAGGTGGTGCAAAAAGGGACAGACATGTACGTGAGATTCCACCCAAACCTTTCCAACGCAGACCCCCTCTTAATAGTACGGCTTTCCTATGACTCAAATCCACCAAAAAGAAACGTAGAGAAACATCGTCTGCAATAGTCTTCGAGGGGCACCAAATCGTCTTGTGCTTAAGACATGATATATCTGAAATGCTCAATGCACACGATTAGTCCGCAAAAGTATTGTCATCAATCACCAAAACTACTAAGGGATAAATATGCCCTTACAACTGATTTCTGTGATGAACTACTTTCCAATTCGGGAGAAGGTACAATTACCTCATCAAGCTCTACTTTCCTCCCAATCACTTCTTTCGAGAAAAACTCCTTATCTAGAAAGGATCCATTCTTAGCAACGATCTTGCCTTCGGATATGTGATAGAAGGTGTACCCAATAGTTTCCTTTGGGTATCCTATGAAGACGCATTTTTCTGATTTGGGTTCGAGCTTATCATGTTGAAGCTTTTTCACATAAGCATCGCAGCCCCAAACTTTAAGAAAGGACAACTTTGGTTTCTTGCTAAACCACAGTTCATAAGGCGTCGTCTCAACAGATTTTGATGGTGCCCTATTTAAAGTGAATGCAGCTGTCTCTAATGCATAACCCCCAAAACGATAGTGGCAACCTAGTAAGAGACATCATAGATCGCACCATATCCAATAAAGTGCGGTTACGACATTCGGACACACCATTATGCTGTGGTGTTTCATGTGGCGTGAGCTGTGAAACTATACCACATTGTTTTATATGAAGGCAAAACTCGTAACTCAAATATTCTCCTCTACGATCAGATCATAGAAACTTTATTTTCTTGTTACGATGATTCTCCACTTCACTCTGAAATTCTTTGAACTTTTCAAATGTTTCAGACTTGTGTTTCATTAAGTAGATATACCCATATCTGCTCAAATCATCTGTGAAGGTCAGAAAATAACGATACCTGCCATGAGCATCAACACTCATTGGACCGCATACATCGGTATGTATTATTTCCAGTAAGTCACTAGCTCGTTCCATTGTTTTGGAGAACGAAGTTTTAGTCATCTTGCCCATAAGGCATGGTTCGCAAGCATCAAATGATTCATAATTAAGTGATTCCAAAACTCCATCTTTATGGAGTTTCTTCATGCGCTTTACACCGATATGACCCAAATGGCAGTGCCACAAATATGTTGCACTATCATTATCAACTTTGCATCTTTTGACATCAATATTATAAATATGTGTATCACTACGATCAAGATTCAATAAACCATCAACATTGGGTGTATGACCATAGAAGGTTTTATTCATGTAATAGAATAACAAATTATTCTCTGTTTTAGATGAATAATCGTATTGCAATAAACATGATCTAATCATATTTATGCTCAACGCAAACACCAAATAACATTTATTTAGGTTCAACACTAATCTCGAAAGTGTAGGGAGTGTGCGATGATGATTATATCAATCTTGGAACCCACATCGTCACTTCACCCTCAACTAGTTTCTGTTTATTCTATAACTCCTATTTCAAGTTACTAATGTTAGCAATCGAACAAGTATCAAATACCCAGGGACTACTATAAACACTAGCAAGGTACACATCAATAACATGTATATGAAATATACCCTTGTTCACTTTTGCCATCCTTCTTATCCACCAAATATTCAGGGCATTTCTGCTTCCAGTGACCATTTCCTTTGCAGTGGAATCACTCAGTTTCAGGATTTGGTCCAGCTTTGGGCTTCCTCATGGGAGTGACAACTTGCTTGCCATTCTACTTGAAGTTCCCTTTCTTTCCCTTTGCCCTTTTCTTGAAACTAGTGGTCTTGTCAATCATCAACACTTGATGCTCTTTCTTGATTTCTACTTTCGTCGATTTCAGCATCACGAAAAGCTCGGGAGTCATTTTCATCATCCCTTGCATACTATAGTTCATCATGAAGTTCCAGTACTTTGGTGATGGTGACTAGAGAACTCTGTCAATCACTATCTTATCTGGAAGATTAACTCCCACTTGATTCAAGTGATTGTAGTACCCAGACAATCTAAGTACATGCTCACTGCTTGAGCTATTCTCCTCCATCTTTTAGCTATAGAACTTGTTGGAGAATTAATATCTCTCAACTCGGGTATTTTCTTGAAATATTAACTTCAACTCCCGGAACATCTCATATGGTCCATGACGTTCAAAACATCTTTGAAGTCCCGATTATAAACCATAAAGCATGGTGCACTAAACTATCAAGTAGTCATCATATTAAGCTAGCCAAATGTTCATAACGTCTGCATCTGCTCCTGCAATAGTTTTGTCACCTAACGGTGCATCAAGGACATAATTCTTCTGTGCAGCAAAGAGGATAAACCTCAGATCACGGACTCAGTCCGCATCATTGCTACTATCATCTTTCAACTTAGTTTTCTCTAGGAACATATAAAAAACATAGGGAAGCTACAACTCGAGCTATTGATCTACAAAATAATTTGCAAAATACTATCAGGACTAAGTTCATGATAAATTAAACTTCAATTAATCATATTACTTAAGAACTCCCACTAAGATAGACATCCCTCTAATCATCTAAGTGATCACGTGATCCAAATCAACTAAACCATGTCCGATCATCACGTGAGATGGAGTGGTTTTCAATGGTGAACATCACTATGTTGATCATATCTAATACGTCTCCAACGTATCTACTTTTGCAAACACTTTTGCCCTTGTTTGGACTCTAACTTGCATGATTTGAATGAAACTAACCCGGACTAACGTTGTTTTCACCATAATTACCATCATGTTGTTTCATGTGTAGAAAAAAAAGTTCTTGGAATGACCTGAAAATCCTCAGAGACAAGTTTTAGAAAATATAAAAATATTGGCAAAAGAATCAAGACCAGGGGGCCCACACCCTGTCCACAAGGGTGGGGGCACGCCCACCCCCTCTGGGCGTGCCCCCCTGTCTCGTGGGCCCCCTGCAGCTCCGCCGACCTCAACACCAACTCCATATATTCCGTCTCGCGGAGAAAAAAATTAGAGAGAAAGTTTCATCGCGTTTTACGATACGGAGCCACCGCCAAGCCCTAATCTCTCTTGGGAGGGCTGATCTGGAGTCCGTTCGAGGCTCCGGAGAGGGGGATTCATCGCCGTCGTCATCATCAACCATCCTCCATCACCAATTTCATGATGCTCACCACCGTGCGTGAGTAATTCCATCGTAGGCTTGCTGGACGGTGATGGTTTGGATGAGATTTATCATGTAATCAAGTTAGTTTTGTTAGGGTTTGATCCCTAGTATCCACTATGTTCTGAGATTGATGTTGCTATGACTTTGCTATGCTTAATGCTTGTCAGTAGGGCCCGAGTGCCATGATTTCAGATTTGAACCTATTATGTTTTCATACATATATGTGTGTTCTTGATCCTATCTTGCAAGTCTATAGTCACCTATTATGTGTTATGATCCGACAACCCCGAAGTGACAATAATCGGGATACTTCTCAGTGATGACCGTAGTTTGAGGAGTTCATGTATTCACTATGTGTTAATGCTTTGGTCCGGTTCTCTATTAAAAGGAGGCCTTAATATCCCTTAGTTTCCGTTAGGACCCCGCTGCCATGGGAGGGTAGGACAAAAGATGTCATGCAAGTTCTTTTCCATAAGCACGTATGACTATATTCGGAATACATGCCTACATTACATTGATGAATTGGAGCTAGTTCTGTGTCACCCTATGTTATAGCTATTACATGAGGAATCACATCCGACATAATTATCCATCACTGATCCATTGCCTACGAGCTTTTCATATACTGTCCTTCGCTTATTTACTTTTATGTTGCTATTGTTACAATCACTACAAAACCCAAAAATATTACTTTTGCTATCGTAACCATTACTATCATACTACTTTGCTACTAAATACTTTGCTGCAGATACTAAGTTATCCAGGTTTGGTTGAATTGACAACTCAACTGCTGATACTCAAGAATATTCTTTGGCTCCCCTTGTGTTGAATCAATAAATTTGGGTTGAATACTCTACCCTCGAAAGCTGTTGCGATCCCCTACACTTGTGGGTTATCAAGACTAACTTCTGGCACCGTTGTTGGGGAGCATAGCTCTATTCTCTGAGTCACTTGGGATTTATATCTGCTGATCACTATGAAGAACTTGAAAGATTAAAGAACTAAAATTTATCCCACAACTACGAGGGGAGGTAAGGAACTGCCACCTAGCTCTGCACTAGATTCTCCTTCTGTTATGAATAAGCTTGCGACACCTAAACCTGCTACTGCTATGAATGCTGATATGTTGCATGTTATTGATGATGCCACTTCTCTATGCATGATACTTATGATGAAACTACTTCTATGCTTGATACTACTGTGCCATTAGGTGAATTTCTTGATGAACAACTTACTAAGGCTAGAGAGAATGAAATTATTGATGATAGTGATGATGAAAGTTCTCCAAACGATTATGGATTGCCTGTTGTTCCTGAGGGTTATGTTATGGATGAAGAAACTGCTAGAGATTTTCTTGCTTGCAATGATAGATCAGATCTTAAGAAATTGTTAGCTAAGCTAAAACAAAAGACTTTAAATGCTAAAATGAAACATGACCCTGCTTTTGCCACTTCACCTATCTTTGTTACTGATAAGGAATATGAATTCTCTATTGATCCTGAGATTATTACTTTAGTTGAATTCGATCCTTTCTATGGCACTGAATCTGAAACTGTTGTGGCACATCTTACCAAGATAAATGATATAGCCACTCTGTTTACTAATGATGAGACGTCTCACTATTATTACATACTTAAGATATTTCCGTTCTCATTAAAGGGTGATGCTAAGACTTGGTTTAATTCTCTTGATCCTGGTTGTGTGCGTAGTCCCCAGGATATGATTTACTACTTCTCTGCTAAGTATTTTCCTGCTCATAAGAAACAAGCTACCTTGCGGGAAATATATAATTTTGTGCAAATCGAAGAAGAGAGTCTCCCACAAGCTTGGGGAGGCTTCTCCGATTACTTAATGCTTTGCCTAATCATCCACTTAAGAAAAATGAAATACTTGATATCTTCTATAATGGACTAACTGATGCTTCCAAGGACCACTTGGATAGTTGTGTTGGTTGTGTTTTCAGGGAAAGAACAGTCGACAAAGCTGAATTATTATTGAACAATATGTTGACTAATGAGAATAATTGGACTCTTCCTGAGCAAATTCCTGAACCAATTCCTGAGGCAATTCCTGAACTAATTGAGCCAACTCCTGAGCCTATACCTAAACCTACTCCAAAGAAGAGAGGTGTTCTATTTCTTAGTCCTGAAGATATGCAAGAGGCAAAGAAATCAATGAAAGAGAAATGTATTAAAGCTGAAGACGTTAAGAATTTACCTCCTATTGAAGAAATACATGGTCTTAATATACCGCCTGTTGAAGAATCACATCGTCTTGATAACCCGACACAGGTAGTGAAGGTAAATTCTCTCTATAGATATGATAAAGATGAAATCCCATCTACTAAATTTCATAGTCCATGCTTAGATGAATTTGATGATTTCATGGACAGACAAGCAAATTTCAATGATTATGTTAGTAGACAATTGAAGAATAATGCCTATATGATAGGACGCTTGAATGATTATATAGCTAGAGTTAAAGGTGAACTTAAACTCACTAGTAAACATGCTTCTATGGTTGCTACTCAAGCTGAACAAGTACTTAAAGCTCAGAATGAATTGCTAGTTGAACTAAATAATAAACATGACTTTGCTGTTAGAGTGGCTACTAGAACTGGTAAAATGACTCAGGAACCTTTGTATCCTGAAGGCCACCCTAAGAGAATTGAACAAGATTCTCAGAATAATAATCTAGATGCTCCTAGTTCTTCTAAGAAGAAGAAAAAGAAGAAGGATAGGACTTTGCATGCTTCTAGTGAATCTAATGTAGAAACACCTGAGAATCCTAATAATACTTCTATCTCTGATGTTGAAACACAATCCGGAGATGAACATGAACCTGATGATAATGCTAATAATGATGTTCATGTAGATGCTTAACCTAGTAATAACAATGATATAGAAACTGAACATGTTGTTGGTCTTGATAACCGACAATCAAGAAACCAACATTATGATAAGAGAGATTTTGTTGCTAGGAAGCATGGTATAGAAAGATAACCATGGGTTCAGAAACCCATGCCCTTTCCTACTAAACCATCCAAGACAAAGGATGATGAGGACTTTGAGCATTTTGCTAAAATGATTAGACCTATTTTCTCACGCATGCGCTTAACTGATATGCTTAAAACAAACCCTTATTCTAAATATATGAAAGATATCATAACTAATAAGAGGAAAATACCTGAAGCTGAGATTTCCACCATGCTTGCCAACTATACCTTTAAGGGTGGAATACCTAAGAAACTCGGTGATCCCGGAGTACCCACTATACCATGCTCCATAAAAAGAAATTATGTTAAAACTGTTTTATGTGATTTAGGAGCCGGTGTTAGTGTTATGCCTCTTTCCTTGTACCGTAGACTTGAATTAAGTAAGTTGACACCCACTGAGATATCCTTGCAAATGGCTGATAAATCAACCGCTATACCTGTCGGCATTTGTGAGGACGTGCATGTTGTTGTTGCGAACGTTACTATCTTAACAGACTTTTTCATTCTTGATATTCCTGAGGACGACAGTATGTCGATTATCCTTGGTAGACCCTTTTCAAATACTGCAGGTGTTGTTATTGATTGCAACAAAGGCAATGTCACCTTTCATGTTAATGGAAATGGGCATGTGGTACATTTTCCGAGGAAACAACCTCAAGTTCACAGCATAAATACTATTGAGAAAATTCCATCAATTATTATCAGAGGTTTTGAATTTACTCTCCCTACTGTCAAGAAAAAGTATGATATTCTTATTATTGGGGATGTTCATATCCCCGTTGAGGTAACCTAGTGTCACTTCGAAATTTCTCCGGTTCCGTGTTATTCGGAATGAGTTTGTTAACAAGACTTGATCAACCTTGTTAGTGGATTCATTTTTGATGATCATAAGATGGATGAAATTAGAAGGCACAACCTTCTGTACCCTCTTTTTACTTTCTGTTATTTATAATAAATAAAGCAAAAATAGTATTATCTGTCTATTTTCTGAATTATCCGTGCAATAAAAAATATCCCGAAAATAAAAGTGCTCCGAATGCCCTGCAAATTTAGTATGATTTTTATGGAATATTTGAGGATTTTAGGCACTGAAATCACTGCAGGAGGGGCAAGCACCAGGCCACGAGAGTGGAGGGCGCGCCCACACCCCCTGGGTGCGCCCCCCTGTCTCGTGGGCCCCTGGTGGCCCCCCTCCACTTATGCCAGCACCCACACACTCCATATTCTTCCCAAAAAAATACCCATCCAACTCAAGCACGAGTTCTAGCTCATTTTGCTACGATTTTCGATCTCCTTGCTCAAAGCTCCATTCACAAAACTGCTTTGGGAGATTGTTGCTTGGTATGTGACTCCTCCATTGGTCCAAATAGTTTTTGTTCTAGTGCTTTATTCATTGCAAATCCTTGCTATCTTGGTGACCCTATTCTTGAGCTTGCATGTTAAATTTATGAGGTCCCAAGTAATTCCAATGCATGATATAGGCTCTAGGCACTTGTAGGAGTAGTTGCTATCAATCTTGTTTAGTTTTATTCACTTTTATTTTGAAATTACTGAAATTTCAGAAATATTGCAGAAAAAGAAATATGTTCAGGAAAATGTACCAAGGTGGTTCCTCAGTAAAGAAAGGACCCAGGCTTGCTATGAGTGAGCAAGACAATGAGCCACCAAGGGAAGCTGAAGTGCGGTCTTGTGAATGGTCGTCAGAAGAATTTATGGTCAATGCAGGCATTAAGGATGAATTTGATACATATGTGCGTAATGCCGATCTTGAGGACTTCATACAAGATAAGTGTCCTCAGTAGTACTATCTAACTGATTCGTTCGTGAGAAGGTTTAAATTTTCATCTTCGCGTAATTATCATAGTGTCCTGTTTGATATTTATGACAAATCATATACCATGGACTTAGAAGATTTTACTACTGCTTGTAAACTCCCTCAGTGGGGAAGTGTTAATGATCCCCACAAATCTGAATTTTTACTGTGGGAGAATCTAGGGATATTACACAAGCTACCATAGGGAGCATTCATTTTCCTGCTATACATTATTTTGCTCTCTTCATTGGTAGATGCATTAACGGTAAAGATGAAGCATGTCATATGTGTGTCCCTGATCTTTGTGTCCTCAAGAGTGCCGTGTTAGGTTATAAAGATTATCACTTGAGGGCAATAGTTGCATGTAGGTTGCATAAAAATGGTAGAGCTGGAGATTTATTTGGAGGAATTTATGCAATCCGTGTGGCCAATTATCTTGGTATAGACCCACGAGAGGGTGATGTGATGTTGCCTCCTACTTATTTAGATTATGACGCTATGGTCAAACATCATTTTCTTAAGAGGAATGAACAATTCCTCCAGTATCGACTAATCTTTGACAGACATAGCTCTGTCCATGTTACTCCTCCTGCTCCTTTCCTTTTTTATTACCAGGAAAAAGGAAGATATGTTGTTACAAGGGAGGAAGCAGCTGAACACGAGGGGAGAGCGGAGGCAGCTCGCCAACATGCCGCAGCTCAGGAGGCATTTGCTGCTGCATCTCAGTACGACCCCAGTTACAACTACGGATATTAGCCAGGCTATCCATGGCCATAGACCAACTTAGGCCAAAAGCCAAAGCTTTGGAGAGTACGTATTTCTCACCAACTTTACATTCATGTTCACACACTATCCTAGTCGTCG
Organism: Triticum dicoccoides; assembly: GCF_002162155.2. Taxonomy (NCBI): domain Eukaryota; kingdom Viridiplantae; phylum Streptophyta; class Magnoliopsida; order Poales; family Poaceae; genus Triticum; species Triticum dicoccoides. Next base: position 606,311,950 of record NC_041383.1, read on the forward strand.
GTGCTCATACTCTTTCATTGTATTATCCATGCTAGTTTAATTTTCTTTTTCAAGTTTTCTTCTTGTGTGCTTGATAAACCTTAAGAAAAACCAAAAAAAATTAGTTAGTTTAAATTCCATGCTTGTAGTAGAAATGAAATTGAAAACCCAAAAAGATTTCTCATTCTTTTTTTACTTGTTGGGAGCTTTCCCGTGTATATAGTTTTATTTTCTTTTCTTTCCTTTGGAGGGTTGAGAATAGAAGACCGTATTGAAAATGTTTAGTGGCTCTCATATGCATGATTGTTTATTTAATTTAGAGCCATATTACTTTGTCTTCTCTCTCGAGTTGAATGCTTGCAGATTCCAGCTTAGTCCAATGCACATGCACTATTATTATTATACACATCGTTCGGTCGTGCGAGTGAAAGGCAATAATGACGATATATGATGGACTGATTGTGATGAGAGAAGATGGTATGAACTCGACCTCTCTTGTTTTTGTAAATATGATGAGTTCATCGTTCCTGATTCAACTTATTTTGAAGTAAAGATATTTGCAATAACATTTAGAGATTATAGTTTCTTGTGCCATGCTTGATTAGCTATGAGTTATAATGGTTTACCTTGCGTGCCAACATGCTATTAGAATGATTATGATGTGGTATGATGGGATGGTATCCTCCTTTGAATGAATTGAGTGACTCGACTTGGCACATGTTCACGCATGTAGTTGAAACAAATCAACATAGCTGAGGGAGTCCCGGACTAGGGGGTGTCCGGATAGCCGAACTATCATCATCGGCCGGACTCCAAGACTATGAAGATAGAAGATTGAAGACTTCGTCCCGTGTCCGGATGGGACTTTCCTTGGCATGGAAGGCAAGCTTGGCGATACGGATATGTAGATCTCCTACCTTTGTAACCGACTCTGTGTAACCCTAGCCCTCTCCGGTGTCTATATAAACCGGATGGCCTTAGTCCATAGGACGAAGAACAATCATACCATAGGCTAGCTTCTAGGGTTTAGCCTCCTTGATCTCGTGGTAGATCTACTCTTGTAACCCACATCATAAATATTAATCAAGCAGGACGTAGAGTTTTACCTCCATCAAGAGGGCCCGAACCTGGGTAAAAACATCGTGTCCCTTGTCTCCTATTACCATCCGCCTAGACGCACAGTTCGGGACCCCCTACCCGAGATCCGCCGGTTTTGACACCGACATTGGTGCTTTCATTGAGAGTTCCTCTGTGTCGTCACCGATAGGCTCGATGGCTTCTTCGATCATCATCAACGACGCAGTCCAGGGTGAGACCTTCCTCCCCGGACAGATCTTCGTATTCGGCGGCTTCGCACTACGGGCCAATTCGCTTGGCCAGCTGGAGCAGATCGAAGGCTACGCCCCTGGCCGTCAGGTCAGATTTGGAAGTTTGAACTTCACGGCTGACATCCGCGGGGACTGGATCCTCGACGGATTCGAGCCACAGCCGAGCGTGCCGTACTGTCACGATGGGCATGATTTAGCTCTGCAGCCGGATAGTACCCTGGAGGCCGCACTCGAAACCACTCCGATCTTCAATTCAGAGCCAGCTCCGCAGACCGAGGATGGATGCCTAGACACCGCCTCGGGGGCTGCAACCTCTACGGCGATAGAGCCGAACACCGATCTTGTCCTGCATGAAGCTCGTGACGCCGAGGTGCCAGACTCCTTGCCGGACTCCGGACCTCCCGCGCCCCCTCCAGTCGAATCCAATTGGGCGCCGATCATGGAGTTCACCGCGGCGGACATCTTTAAACGCTCACCTTTTGGCGACATCTTGAGTTCGCTAAAGTACCTCTCGTTATTAGGAGAGGCCTGGCCGAACTGCGGCCAGGACGGTTGGGATGCGGACGACGAAGAAATTCAGAGCCCACCCACCACCCACTTGGTAGCCACTGTCGACGATCTAACCGACATGCTAGATTACGACTCTGAGGACATCGATGGTATGGACGATGATGCCGGAGACGACCAAGAACCAGTGCCCACCGGGCACTGGAAAGCCACCTCTTCATATGACATATACATGGTGGATATCCCAAAGGATGGGAACGGCGAAGGAACAGCGGAGGATGACCCCTCCAAGAAATAGCCCAAGCGTCAGCGTCAGCGGAGCCGCTCTAAATCCCGCCATAGCAAGAATGAGGATTCCGGCACCGGAGACAATAATACACCGGATAGCGCCGAAGACAACCCACTCCAGCAAGATCCAGCACAGGAGGAGGGGGACGCCAGCCCTCATGAGAGAGCGGCCGAAGAAGAGGTAGAGGACTATATGCCTCCCTCCGGAGACGAGGCAAGCCTCGACGACGACGAATTCGTCGTGCCTGAGGATCCCGTCGAACAGGAGCGTTTCAAACGCAGGCTTATGGCCATGGCAAACAGCCTCAAGAAAAAGCAGCAGCAGCTTAGAGCTGATCAAGATCTGCTAGCCAACAGATGGACCGAAGTCCTCGCGGCCGAAGAACATGAACTCGAACGCCCCTCCAAAAGCTACCCCAAACGTAAGCTGCTCCCCCGATTAGAGGTGGAGGCATATGATCCCGCTTCACCAGGAGACAATACGGCTGATCGACCACCCCGTGGTCGTGACAGAGAGGCCTCAAGGCCCTTCACTAGACCCGTACCCCGGCATCGCTTGAAAAGCACAAGGCCACAGGGGAACACTCCGGACCTGCGAGACATATTGGAGGATAAGGCAATACAATCAAGATCGATCTATGGATCACGTGGGCGCCCCATGATACGTGACGATCACCGCCACCCTAGACATAGTAAGTCCGACCGGGCCGAACACAACAGACAGAGCTCTTTTGAGCTCCGTCGTGATATCGCCCAGTACAAAGGCGCCGCACACCCACTGTGCTTCACAGATGAGGTAATGGATCATCAAATCCCGGAAGGGTTTAAACCCGTCAATATTGAATCTTATGATGGCACAACAGACCCCGCGGTCTGGATCGAGGACTATCTCCTCCACATCCACATGGCCCGCGGAGACGATCTCCACGCCATCAAATATCTCCCACTCAAACTTAAAGGACCAGCCCGGCACTGGCTTAACAGCTTGCCAGCAGAGTCAATCGGGAGTTGGGAGGACCAGGAAGCCGCATTTCTTGATAACTTCCAAGGCACGTACGTGCGACCACCAGAAGCAGATGACCTAAGCCACATAATTCAGCAGCCAGACGAATCGGCCAGACAATTTTGGACATGGTTCTTAACCAAGAAAAACCAAATCGTCGACTGTCCGGATGCCAAGGCCCTCGCGGCCTTCAAGCATAACATCCACGACGAATGGCTTGCCCGGCACCTGGGACAGGAAAAGCCGAAATCCATGGCAGCCCTTACATCACTCATGACCCGCTTTTGTGCGGTTGAGGACAGCTGGCTAGCACGCAGCAACAACCTCAACAAAAATTCTGGCAGTCCAGATATCAAGGACCGTAGTGGCAGGTCGCGTCGCAACAAAAACAAACGCCGCATTAACGGCGATAACAGTGAGTATACGGCAGTCAATGCCGGATTCAGAGGCTCTAAACCCGGTCAACGGAAAAAGCCATTCAAAAGAACAACTCAGGGTCCGTCCAATTTGGACCGAATTATCGACCGCTTATGCCAGATACATGGCACCCCTGAAAAGCCAGCTAACCACACCAATAGGGACTGTTGGGTGTTCAAGCAGGCAGGCAAGTTAATTGCCGAAAATAGCGACAAGGGGCTACATAGCGACGACGAGGAAGAGACCCGACCGCTGAACAATAGAGGACAGAAGGGTTTCCCCCCACAGGTGCGGACGGTGAACATGATATATGCCACGCACATACCCAAAAGGGAGCGGAAGCGTGCACTCAGGGATGTATACGCGATGGAGCCAGTTGCCCCGAAGTTCAATCCATGGTCCTCTTGCCCGATCACCTTTGACCGAAGGGACCACCCCACCAGCATTCGCCATGGTGGGTTCGCCGCATTGGTTCTAGACCCAATCGTCGATGGACTTCATCTCACCAGAGTCCTGATGGACGGCGGTAGCAGCCTAAACCTGCTTTATCAAGACACGGTGCGCAAAATGGGCATAGACCCCTCAAGGATTAAACCTACCAAGACGACCTTTAAAGGCGTCATACCAGGTGTAGAAGCGAATTGTACAGGCTCAGTTACACTGGAAGTGGTCTTCGGATCCCCGGATAACTTCCGAAGTGAGGAGTTAATCTTCGACATAGTCTTGTTCCACAGCGGCTATCATGCCTCGCTCGGACATACCGCGTTCGCAAAGTTCAACGCGGTGCCGTACTACGCATACCTCAAGCTCAAGATGCCAGGCCCTAGAGGAGTCATCACGGTCAACGGAAACACTGAACGCTCCCTCCGAACGGAGGAACATACAGCGGCTCTCGCGGCAGAAGTACAAAGCAGCCTTTTAAGGCAATTCTCGAGTCCGGCTGCCAAGCAGCCAGACACGGCTAAGCGTGCCCGGAGTAACCTACAACACGACCACCTAGCACGTTCCGAGCACGCGTAGTAGTGCGGCCCCAACCCCAGCCCCTGTAAAACATTAAGACAGACCCTTCGCGTACTCCATTACGCTCTGAAGATACCATGGGCATGGGGCAAGGGGCTCGACCACGATAAGCCCAGACTACGGCTCAACCGCACCAGGGGCTCTTAAGTGTGTCGTTTCTTTTTCTTTTCCTTTTATTTTTTACGTACAGGACTCCGTTCGTCAGAGGCCCTGTCCGGCAGCAGACATGCCGAGCCCACGATGTAACAGCCAGGGAAGGAGAAAGGCTACAATGAAAATCCAGGTGGTCTCCATCATGAGCATTAAATCTGTTTTATGCATTACTCCGTAGCCTACCCCTGGAGGGGGACATGTTAAACAGTCCCATCCCTTGCTTACCGCACTACTTGTATCGTCCTGCACTTACAGCAGTTTTTATTGCATACAGCAATGCAGCACATTTTTGCTTCTAATTGCATTTCTTTCTTACACATATGTTCATCTATGACATGTTGCATCTGTACGTTTTGGTACAGCTAAATACACCAGGGGCTTATGTTTCCCGCGTTATGGTGTGATAAGTCTGAACACTTTCACAAGTGCGGCACCCCGAACTTATAGCATTATATGCATCGGGTCCGAATCATGTTCTTGGGTCAATAGTTGGGTTTGCCCGGCTCCCATGTTTTGGTACCTTACGTTCCGTTTTATCGGCTAAGGTAGCACTGGGAGAACCACTGCGATTGCGCCCTAGTTGAGCTGGGTTAACGCCTCAGTGGAGAAAGCTAAAACTGACCGTCATGATGAGGCGAGAGCTGGTCGCAGTTCGAGAGGTTCTTTGCGAGTCCCTAAAGACTTATGCCGCTTCGAGCGAGGAGCCGGATTCTCTCCGGCCAAGGCGTGGATAGCGCCCCAAATTCGGCCTTCCGAAAACTAGGGGCTTCGCCGAAATTTAAAATTATAGAATTCTATGGCTAAGTGAGAGTGTTCAAGCATTATAAGTCCGGTTGCCTTGTTCGTTGTGTTGAGCGCCTCCCTCGATGGACCCAAATATGGGAACAAGAGTGCCCAAATTTATCCCGAACACCCCAGCACTCGTGGCATGGGGGCTGAAGCCGATGACTTGCCATCTCTCAGATTTGATAAACAGCCGCACAGAAGGTAATATTTTAAATTAACAAGTGTTTCTTCGCGCATATGAACTTAGTTTTCAGCGCACAGGATAACAAAACGCGAGTCTACTCAAATATTACATCTTTGGAGCACTCACCCGCAATAGTGCGGGCGCCCTTCAGCACACTCCTATAATACATCTCGGGCGTGCGATGCTCCTTGCCCTCTGGTGGGGGGTCCATCACAAGCTTCTGGGCATCCATCTTGCCCCAGTGCACCTTTGCGCGGGCAAGGGCCCGACGCGCACCTTCAATACAGGCGGAGTGCTTGATGACTTCAACTCACGGGCACGCATCCACCAGCCGCCGCACCAGGCCGAAGTAGCTCCCAGACATGGCCTCCTTGGGCCACAGCCGAACTATGAGGCCCTTCATGGCCTGTTCAGCCGCCTTGTGGAGCTCGACCAGCTGCTTCAGCTGGTCGCTAAGGGGCACCGGATGTTCGGCCTCAGCATACTGAGACCAGAAGACCTTCTCCGTCGAGCTCCCCTCCTCGGCCCGGTAGAATGCGGCAGCATCGGACACGCTGCGAGGAAGATCCGCGAACACTCCTGGAGAGCTCCAAATTCGGGTAAGCGACAGGTAATTAACACTCACATGCTTACTTTGCATGAAAAATGCCTTACCCGCTGCTATTTTCTTCACCGCCTCGATCTCTTGGAGGGCCTTGTAGGCTTCGGCCTTAGCGGCTTTGGCACTCTCAAGAGCCGTTGCAAGCTCAGACTCTCGAGTCTTCGAGTCACGCTCCAGGCTCTCGTGTTTCTTCACGAGATCCTGGAGCTCTTGCTGTACCTCCGCCACCCGCACCTCCTGTTTCTCTCGCTCGGTGCGCTCCGCAGCCGCATTGCGTTCGGCCGCGGCCACCGCCTCCTTCAGGGTCGCCACCTTGTTAGTGGCCCCTGCAATACCCCAGTTATCCTTGTCATTTTTCTTGCAACCAAATCCTTTTCTGTAAGGTACAATTTTCATAAGGTATTACTCACCTTCTTTTTCCTCGAGCTGCTTCTTGGCATGGCCGAGCTCGTTCTCGGACCGCTCGAGGTTTTCCTTCAAAGTATTGACCTCCGCAGTCAGTGCGGCAGAGGTCAGCAGCATAGCCTGCAATCCCATATTGACATATTTTCATGACTCCTGCGTTTCTCTTTCTAAAGATCCTCAGTACGGCTTTTCTTTCCGAACACCGAACCGAGCATCAGGGGCTACTGTCTATGTGGTACCATTTTACATATATTGAAATTCTTACCTCAAAGCCTGTTAGAAGGCTGCTGCAGGCTTCGGTTAGCCCGCTCTTGGCGAGCTGAACCTTCTGAATCACCGCACTCATAACAGTACGGTGTTCCTCTTTGATGGAGGCGCCGTTGAGCGCCTCCAGCAAATTATCCGGCACCTCCGGTTGGACGGAGGCAGCCAGCGTCGCGGTCTTGCCCTTCTTACGAAGGGGTCGCCCACCGGACTCCGGAGCCACTATGGGTTCCGGGGCTGAGTCCGGTGCAAAGTCCGGGAGGTTGTCTTGCGACACCTCCGGAGCCCTCTCCTCCTGGTGGGTCCCTTCCTGGGATCCAATCTCGGCATCGTCCGTATCACGGGGGGTGGAGGCAGTCGGAAGAGAATCCATATCCGACGCCCCTAAGGACCCGCTTGACGAAGTGGGGAGATCATCCTTAGGCGGACTGCAGGGTTGTATGCGGCATTAGAAAGACATAACGTGGCGGAAAACGAAAACCTTGAAGTTATTCGGGAGTCCTGATACTTACGATCTCGCCAGTGGCTTGGCCCTTGGAGGCCAGTCCTCGTCATCGTCACTGGCATTGGCAGAACAGTCCGGGGGAAGAGTTTTTCCCCTCTTGGACCCTTCGGCCTCCCTTGTTGGGGAGGCCTTCCTTTTCTTCCCTCCCCCCGCTGGGGGACAGGCTTTCTTCTCCTCCTCGCCTTGGTGGGAGGAGTCGGCCTCGGATTCATCGTCCGATAGCACCTGAAAACGGGAACTCTTCCGAGTCCCCGTGGCCTTCTTGTTGGCCTTCTTCTCCCGCACCACGTGGGGTGCCGGAGCTAGCAGCCCCATTAGACGGGCGTCGGCTGGGTCCTCTGGCAATGGGGCCGGACAGATAGCCTGTGCGGCCTTCTTCAGCCAGTCCTGTCAAAGGAAAGGGAGTTTAGATCCCGCATAGAGTCAAACTATGAATAACAAGCGTCCCGTAAAGGACAATATCACTTACCTCGTCAGCTGGATGCTGCGAGCTGAATCCGCGATCTTCGGTAGCGGATGCGGGAGCCTTGTCGCCCTTGAACAGCACCTTCCAGACCTCTTTGTACGTAGTGTCGAAGAGCCCATTCAAAGTCTGGTGCTGCGCCGGATCGAACTCCCACATATTGAAGCCCCGTCGTTGGCACGGGAGAATCTGGCGGATGAGCATGACCTGGACTACGTTGACAAGCTTGAGCTTCTTGTCCACTAGCTTTTTGACGCAGGCTTGGAGTCCGGTCAGCTCCTCCAAATCGCCCCAAATCCGGTCGCTCTCTTTCCAGGAAGTGAGCCGTGTGGGGATGCCGGATCTGAATTCGGGGGCCGCTGCCCATACGGGATCACGCGGCTCGGTGACGTAGAACCACCCCGATTGCCACCCCTTGATGGTTTCCACAAAGGTGCCCTCCAGCCACGTAACGTGGGACATCCTGCCCACCATGGCGCCTCCGCACTCCGCTTGGCTGCCCTTCACAACCTTCGGCTTGACACTGAAGGTCTTGAGCCACAAGCCGAAGTGGGGCTGGATGCAGAGGAAGGCCTCGCACACGAAGATAAACGCCGAGATGTTGAGAATAAAATTCGGGGCCAGATCATGGAAATCTAGGCCGTAGTAGAACATGAGCCCCCGGAAAAAGGGATGAAGTGGGAAGCCCAGTCCGCGGAGGAAATGGGGAAGGAATACTACCCTCTCATGGGGCCTGGGGGTGGGGATGAGCTCTCCCTCATCGGGGAGCTGATGCGCGATGTCGCTGGACAAGTATCCGGCACTGCGCAGCTTCTGGATATGCCCCTCCGTGACGGAGGAGGCCATCCACTTGCCTCCCGCTCCGGACATATTTGGAGAAGGTTGAGGTGAGATGTGCGGGCTTGGGCGCTAGAGCTCGAGTTTGCAGAGATGGATAAGCCAAGGAGGAAGAAGGCGCAGGTAAAAAGGTTGGATCTTTATCCCCTTATATGGGCGGACAGAAACACGCGTCCCCACTGGCCTGGTAAAACTCGCTTATCTACAAAGCGTCACAATCAATGGCGCGGTTGGGTTACCCACGTCCGTATTGATGGGAATCCCGGAATAAGGGGAACATGATCTCTGCTTCGACAAGACGTGCCAAAGAAACCGCCTCGCTAAACGCGCTGAGGTGGAACAATAAAAACAATTCGAGTAAAGGCTTGGAAGTGGTGTGACGTTACGCCACAGAATACGTCAGCAGATTGATCTTGTGTAATATTATTCTCTCTACGGTGGTATGTGGAATTTATTTTTGCAGAGCCAGACACTATCCTGGTGTTCACAATCTTCTATAAATTATTCGGAGGAGGAACCCGCCTTGCAATGCCGAAGACAATATGCGCGTCGGACTCGTCGTCATTGAAGCCTGGTTCAGGGGCTACTGAGGGAGTCCCGAACTAGGGGGTGTCCGGATAGCTGAACTATCATCATCGGCCGGACTCCAATACTATGAAGATAGAAGATTGAAGACTTCGTCCCGTGTCCGGATGGGACTTTCCTTGGCGTGGAAGGCAAGCTTGGCGATACAGATATGTAGATCTCCTACCTTTGTAACCGACTCTGTGTAACCCTAGCCCTCTCCGGTGTCTATATAAACCGGATGGCCTTAGTCCATAGGACGAAGAACAATCATACCATAGGCTAGCTTCTAGGGTTTAGCCTCCTTGATCTCGTGGTAGATCTACTCTTGTAACCCACATCATCAATATTAATCAAGCAGGACGTAGGGTTTTACCTCCATCAAGAGGGCCCGAACCTAGGTAAAAACATCGTGTCCCTCGTCTCCTGTTACCATCCGCCTAGACGCACAGTTCGGGACCCCCTACCCGAGATCTGCCGGTTTCGACACCGACAATAGCCTTCATGATATTTATGTTCATGGTGGATTAGATCCTACTCATGTTTGTATTCAGTGTGAATTAGTTTTAATGCATGTTTATGACTATTGTCGCTCTCTCAGTTGGTCGCTTCCTAGTCTTTTGCTAGCCTTCACCTGTACTAAGCGGGAATACTGCTTGTGCATCCAAACTCCTTAAACCCCAAAGTTATTCCAATGAGTCCACCATACCTTCCTATATGCGGTATTTACCTGCCATTCCAAGTAAATTTGTATGTGCCAAACTCTAAACCTTCAAATGAAATTCTGTTTTGTATGCTCGAGCAGCTCATGTTTCAACTACGGCTGCCTATATCTTCCATGCTAGGTGGGTTATTCTCAAGAGGAGTGGACTCCGCTCCTCATTCAAGAGAAAGGGCCGGTAAACGGGATGCCCAGTCCCATGATCCAAAAAGATCAAAGCAAATCAATATAATTAAACAAAACTCCCCCAGGATTGTTGTTGGTTGGAGGCACTCGTTGTTTCGAGCAAGCCATGGATTGATGCTTGTTGGTGGGGGGGGAGTATAAACTTTTACCATTCTGCGTGGGAACTGCCTATAATGCATGTAGTATGGAAGATACAGCCATCTCATAGTTGTTGCGTTGACAGTGAAAGTATGCCGCCCAAAATGTTATTCAATCTCTATTTTAAAATCGAGCTCTGGCACCTCTACAAATCCCTGCTTCCCTGTGCGAAAGGCCTATCTATTTACTTTTATGTTGAGTCATCACCTCCTTATTAAAAAGCACCCGCTGGAGAGCACACTATCATTTGCATTCATTATTATTGGTATATATTGGGTATGACTTGACTCGGTCTCTTTTACCATGAATTACAATGTTCAGTCAGTCCTTGATCTTTAAAGGTGCTCTGCATTTATGTTTTGCGGTCTCAGAAAGGGCTAGTGAGATACCATTTTGTTATGTCATGTTATGATTGTTTTGAGAAAGTGTTGTCATCTGAGTTTTATTATTATCGCTCGCTAGCTGATTATGCTATTGAATTGAGTAATTGTGAGGCCGAGGTGTTATTGTCAGTATGGTTAGTTTATAATATTTGTTGAAACCTGAATGCTGGCTTTGCATGTTTACAACAACAAGAGCAAACAGAGTTTGTAAAAGTTTTTCTTTATTACTTTCAGTTTATCAACTGAATTGCTTGAGGACAAGCAACGGTTTAAGCTTGGGGGAGTTGATACGTCTCCAACGTATCTACTTTTCCAAACACTTTTGCCCTTGTTTTGGACTCTAACTTTCATGATTTGAATGAAACTAACCCGGACTGACGTTGTTTTCAGCAGAATTACCATGATGTTGTTTCATGTGTAGAAAACAAAAGTTCTCAGAATGACCTGAAAACCCTCGGAGACAAGTTTTAGAAAATATAAAAATACCAGCGAAAGAATCAAGACCAGGGGGCCCACACCTTGTCCACGAGGGTGGGGGCGCGCCCACCCCCTCTGGGCGCGCCCCCCTGTCTCGTGGGGCCCCTGCAACTCCGCCGACCTCAACTCCAACTCCATATATTCCGTCTTGCGGAGAAAAAAATCAGAGAGAAAGTTTCATCACGTTTTACGATACAGAGCCGCCGCCAAGCCCTAATCTCTCTCGGGAGGGCTGGTCTGGAGTCCATTCGGCGCTCCGGAGAGGGGGATTCGTCGCCGTTGTCATCATCAATCATCCTCCATCACCAATTTCATGATGCTCACAGTCGTGGTGAGTAATTCCATCGTAGGCTTGCTGGACGGTGATGGGTGTGATGAGATTTATCATGTAATCAAGTTAGTTTTGTTAGGGTTTGACACCTAGTATCCACTACGTTCTGAGATTGATGTTGCTATGACTTTGCTATGCTTAATGCTTGTCACTAGGGCCCGAGTGCCATGATTTCAGATCTGAACCTATTATTTTTTCATGAATACATGTGTGTTCTTGATCCTATCTTGCAAGTCTATAGTCACCTATTATGTGTTATGATCCGACAACCCCGAAGTGACAATAATCGGGATACTTCTCGGTGATGACCGTAGTTTGAGGAGTTCATGTATTCACTATGTGTTAATGCTTTGGTCTGGTTCTCTATTAAAAGGAGGCCTTAATATCCCTTAGTTTCCGCTAGGACCCCGCTGCCACGGGAGGGTAGGACAAAAGATGTCATGCAAGTTCTTTTCCATAAGCACGTATGACTCTATTCAGAATACATGCCTACATTACATTGATGAATTGGAGCTAGTTCTGTGTCACCCTATGTTATAGCTATTACACGAGGAATCGCATCGACATAATTATCCATCACTGATCCATTGCCTATGAGCTTTTCATACACTGTCCTTCGCTTATTTACTTTTCTGTTGCTATTGTTACAATCACTACAAAACCCAAAAATATTACCTTTGCTATCGTTATCATTACTATCATACTACTTTGCTACTAAATACTTTGTTGCAGATACTAAGTTATCCAGGTGTGGTTGAATTGACAACTCAACTTCTAATACTCAAGAATATTCTTTGGCTCCCCTTGTGTCGAATCAATAAATTTGGGTTGAATACTCTACCCTCAAAAGCTGTTGCGATCCCCTATACTTGTGGGTTATCAATATCTACTATATGATTCACGCTCGACCTTTCAGTCTCCAGTGTTCCGAGGCCATATCTGCATATGCTAGGCTCATCAAGTTTAACCCGAGTATTCTGCGTGTGCAAAACTAGATTGCACCCATTGTATGTGAATATAGAGCTTATCACACCCGATCATCACGTGGTGTCTCGGCACGACGAACTATAGCAACGATGCATACTAAGGGAGAACACTCATACTAAGGGATCATCTTATAATGCTACCGACGTTCTAAGCAAAATAAGATGCATAAAGGATAAACATCACATGCAATCAAAATATGTGACATGATATGGCCATCATCATCTTGTGCTCATGATATCCATCACCGAAGCATCGTCATGATCTCCAACGTCACCGGTGCGACACCTTGATCTCCATCGTAGCATTGTTGTCGTCTCGCCAACTATTGTTACTACGACTATCTCTACCGTTTAGTGATAAAGTAAAACAATTGCATGTCGATTGCATTGCATACAATAAAGCGACAACCATATGGCTCCTGCCAGTTGCCGATAACTTTGTTACAAAACATGATCATCTCATACAACAATTTATATCACATCATGCCTTGACCATATCACATCACAGCAAGCCCTGCAAAAACAAGTTAGATGTCCTCTACTTTGTTGTTGCAAGTTTTATGTGGCTGCTATGGGCTTCTAGCAAGAACCGTTCTTACCTACGCATCAAAGCCACAACGATTTTTCGTAAAGTTTGTTGTTTTAACCTTCAACAAGGACCGGGCGTAGCCACACTTGATTCAACTAAAGTTGGAGAAACAGACACTCACCACCCACCTATGTGCGAAGCACGTCGGTAGAACCAGTCTCGCGTATGCGTACGCATAATGTAGGTCTGAGCCGCTTCATCCAACAATACCGCCGAATCAAAGTATGACATGTTGGTAAGCAGTATGACTATTATCGCCCACAACTCTTTGTGTTCTACTCGTGCATATAACATCTACGCATAGACCTGGCTCGGACGCCACTATTGGGGAACGCACTAATTTCAAAAAAAATCCTACGATCACGCAAGATCTATCTATGTGATGCATAGCAACGAGAGGGGAGAGTGTGTCCACGTACCCTCGTAGACCGAAAGAGGAAGCGTTTAGTTAACGCGGTTGATGTAGTCGAACGTCTTCGCGATCCAACCGATCCAAGCACCGAACGTACGGCACCTCCGCGTTCAGCACATGTTCAGCTCGGGGACGTCCCTCGACTCTTGATCCAGTTGAGACCGAGGAAGAGTTTCATCAGCACGACGGCGTGGTGACGGTGCTGATGAGGTTACCGGCGCAGGGCTTCGCCTAAGCACTACGATGATATGACCGAGGTGTGTAACTGTGGAGGGGGGGCACCGCACACGGCTAAACAATGTCAACTTGTGTGTCTTTGGGTGCCCCCCTCTCCTGTATATAAAGGAGGGAGGGGAGGCCGACCGGCCTCTCTAGGCGCGCCAAGGGGGGAGGAGTCCTCCTCCTAGTAGGAGTAGGACTCCCCCTTTCCTAGTCCCACTAGGAATAGAAGGAAGAGGGGGAAGGAGAAAGGAAAGGGGGACCGCCCCCTCACCCAATTCGGATTGGGCTTGGGGGGCACCCCCTCCTAGGCTGCCTTCTCTTCTCTCCCACTAAGGCCCATTAAGGCCCATATGCTTCCTGGGAGGGTTCCGGTAACCCCCGGTACTCCAGTAAATGCCCGAACTCATCTAGAACCATTTTGATGTCCAAACATAGTCGTCCAATATATCAATCTTCATGTCTCGACCATTTCGAGACTCTTCGTCATGTTCGTTATCAAATATGGAACTCCGAACTATCTTCGGTACATCAAAACACATAAACTCATAATACCAATCGTCATCGAACGCTAAACGTGCGGACCCTACGGGTTCGAGAACTATGTAGACATGACCGAGACACATCTCCGGTCAATAACCAATAGCGGAACCTGGATGCTTATATTGGCTCCTACATATTCTACAAAGATCTTTATCGGTCAAACCACATAACAACATACATTGTTCCCTTTGTCATCGGTATGTTACTTGCCCGAGATTCGATCGTCAGTATCATCATACCTAGTTCAATCTCATTACCGGCAAGTCTCTTTACTCGTTTCTTAATACTTCATCCCGCAACTAACTCATTAGTTACAATGCTTGCAAGGCTTATAGTGATGAGTATTACCGAGAGGGCCCAGAGATACCTCTCCGAAACACAGAGTGACAAATCCTAATCTCGATATATGCCAACCCAACAAACACCTTCGGAGACACTTGTAGAGCACCTTTATAATCACCCTTTTACGTTGTGACATTTGGTAGCACACAAAGTGTTCCTCCGGTATTCGAGAGTTGGATAATCTCATAGTCTGAGGAACTTGTATAAGTCATGAAGAAAGCAGTAGCAATGAAACTGACACGGTCATAATGCTAAGCTAACGGATGGGTCATGTCCATCACATCATTCTCCTAATGATGTGATCCCATTCTTCAAATGACAACACATGTCTATGGTTAGGAAACATAACCATCTTTGATAAACGAGCTAGTCAAGTAGAGGCATACTTGGGACACTTATGTTTTGTCTATGTATTCACACATGTACTAAGCTTCCGGTTAATACAATTCTAGCGTGAATAATAAACATTTATCATGAAATAAGGAAATAAATAATAACTTTATTATTGCCTCTAGGGCATATATTCCTTCACAGATCATGGACCCAGTCCGTATCATTGCTACTATCATCTTTCAACTTATTTTTCTCTAGGAACATATCAAAAATAGGGGAGCTATATTGCGAGCTATTTATCTACAACATAGATTTGCAAAAACTATCAGGACTAAGTTCATGATAAATTAAGTTCAATTTATCAAATTACTAATGAACTACCACTTAAATTAACATCCCTCAAGTTATCTAAGTGATACATGATCGAAATCAACTAACCCATGTCTGATCATCATGTGAGATGGGGTAGTCATCAATGGTGAACATATCCATGTTGATGATATCTACTATATGACTCATGTTCGACCTTTCGGTCTCCAGTGTTCTGAGACCATGTCTGTACATGCTAGGCTCGTCAAGTTTAACCCAAGTATTCTGCTTGTGCAAAACTGGCTTACACCCGTTGTACGTCTACGTAGAGTCTATCACACCCAATCATCATGAGGTGCTTCAAAACAATGAACTTTAGAAACTGTGCATACTTAGGGAGAACACTTTTATCTTGAAATTAAGTGAAGGGATCATCTTATAATGCTACCGTCGTTCTAATCAAAATAAGATGCATAAAGGATAAACATCACATGCAATCAAAATATGTGACATGATATGGCCATCATCATCTTGTGCTTTTGATCTCCATCTCCAAAGTATAGGCATGATCTTCATCATCACCGGCTTGACACCTTGATATCCATCGTAGTGTCAGGGTCGTCTCGCCAACTATTGCTTCTACAACTATTGCTAACACACAGCGATAAAGTAAAGCAATTACATGGCGCTTACATTTCATACAATAATTAATAGACAACCCTATGGCTCGTGCTGGTTGTCGATATTACAAAACATGATCATCTCATACAACAACGTATATCACATCACGTCTTGACCATATCACATCACAACATGTCCTGCAAAAACAAGTTAGACGTCCTCTACTTTGTTGTTGCAAGTTTTACATGCCTGCTACGGGCAACTAGCAAGAACCATTTTTACCTATGCAAAACCACAACGGTGATTTATCAAGTTTGTTGTTTTAACCTTCTTCAAGGACCGGACGTAGTCAAATTTGATTCAACTAAAGTAGGAGAAACAGACACCCGCCATCCACCTTTATGCAAAAGAAGTTGCATGTATGTCGGTGGAACGGGTCTCATGTACGTGGACATGTAAGGTTGGTCCGGGCCGCTTCATCCCACAATGTCGCCGAATCAAAATAAGTCATTGGTGGTAAACAGTATGAACATCACCCCCACAACTCCTTTGTGTTCTACTCGTGCATATCATCTACGCATAGACCTAGCTCATGATGCCACTGAAGGGGAATGTTACATGGAAAACAAAAAATTTATACGCACATGCAAGATCTATCCACGGAGATGCATAGCTACGAGAGGGGGAGAGAATCTTCATACCCTTGAAGATCGCTAAGCGGAAGCGTTTATCAACGCGGTTGATGTAGTCGTACACCTTCACGATCTGTCCCGATCAAGTACCAAACGTACGGCACCTCCGCGTTCAGCACGCATTCATCTCGATGACGTTCGCACCTTCTTGATCCAGCAAGAGGGGCAAACTAGTAGATGAGTTCCGGCAGCACGACAGCTTGGTGATGGTGATGGTGAAGAACAATCTCCGCAGGGCTTCGCCAAGCACAACGGAAACTATGACGGGGGATAAACTAGAGGGTAGGGGTTGCCGGCACACGTCTTGGTGTATCTTGATGTGTTCCAGGTGCTAGCCCTGCACCTCTACTTATATGTTGAGCTCTGGGGTCGAAACTTGGAGAAAAAGCCTCCTCAAAGTCGGTTTTGCCGCAAGGCAAGAGTCCTACTCGGACTCCAGGACCAGACGCCAAGGTTCTTGGTGTCTGGCCCCAGATGCCAGGGTCCCTGACGTCTGGCCCCTAGCCTCCGCAAAACTTCCTTTTGCACCTTTCAAAAGCCTCGTGGGCTTTATCCCTTGGCCCAAATAAAGTGTTATCATACCCGAACGTTTCGGGAAACATCCGAAACCCCTTCCGATGAATTCCGGAACCCTTCCAGAGACTAAACACTATTATTCCATATATCAATCTTTACCTTCGGACTATTCCAGAGTTCCTCGTCATGTCCGTGATCTCATCCGGAACTCCAAACAACATTCGGTCACCAACATACATAACTCATATAATACTATATCGTCAACAAACGTTAGGCGTGCGAACCCTACGGGTTCGAGAATGATGTAGACATGACCGAGACACTTCTTCGGTCAATAACCAATAGTGGGACCTGGATGCCCATATTTGTTCCTACATATTCCACGAAGATCTTTATCGGTCGAACCTTTATGACAACATATGTAGTTCCCTTTGTTTGTCGGTATGTTACTTGCTCGAGATTTGATCATCGTTATCTCCATACCTAGTTCAATCTTGTTACCGGCAAGTCTCTTTACTCGTTTTGTAATACATCATCCCGTAACTAACTCCTTAGTCACTTTGCTTGCAATCTTCTTGTGATGTTGTATTACCGAGAGGGCCCAGAGATACCTCTCTATCATATGGAATGACAAATACCAGTCTCGATACATGCCAACTCAACAGACACCTTCGGAGATACTTGTAGAGCCCAGTTACATTGTGACGTTTCATGGCACACAAGGCATTCCTCCGGAGTCCGTGAGTTGCATGATCTCATGGTCTAAGAAACATGTATTTGACATTCAGAAACCAGTAGCAATAAACTAAACGATCATATGCTATGCTAACGGTTGGGTCTTGTCCATCACATCATTCTCCTAATGATGTGATCCCGTTATCAACTGACAACTCATCTCTATGGTTAGGAAACCTTAACCATGTTTTGATCAACGAGCTAGTCTTGTAGAGGCTTACTAGGGACACGGTATTTGTTTATGTATCCACACATGTATTTAAGTTTTTGGTCAATACAATTCTAGCATGAATAATAAACATTTATCATGAATAAGGAAATATAATAATAAAAACTTTATTATTGCCTCTAGGGCTTATTTCCATCAGCATGGGTGGCGAGCCAACCCGGTGGTGGTCTGCTCCATCATCCTCGGCCGCTACTCACCATGGATGCATGGATCTCCTCCGGGGCAGCAAGTCTAGTGGGACCATGCCCCGTTCTCTCCTTCGGTGCTCGGGTGTGCGCCATCTAGCCTTGATCTAGATGGCGGACATGCCTCCTCTCGCTGGCACATGATGGGCACATGCCCTGCCCCATGGCCGCCTTCCCCCGTGGCGTGCCTTGACGATAATGAGCACCGCTCTCCTCCGAGCGGCGGTCCTCCAAGTCAATGTCTTGTCCCCCCCCCCAACTCAGTCTGCTATGCTCGAGCAGTTCCTTGCGGTCATGGCCGGGGAGATATCCCTGCGGGGCGGTGTCTATGGTGGCGGCGACGAACAATGGTGACCTCGTGTGGATGTCATCTCCTCCTTGAAGGCAATGTCTTGTCCTTGACCGCTCCTCGGGCACCAGCGAAAACCTTAGGTTCGCTGGAATCCTTAGGTCCGCTTTGTCAGACCCAGGCAGCGGCGTTGCATCGGCGTCCCTTCCTTGGAAGCGTTGTCTTAGTGCCCATGTGTCTACTAGAGTGGAAGTCGGTGTTGGTTGTTTTGGTGGTCTTGCGAAGCTTGGGGTGGTGTGGTGTTCCACATTGGTTGTCGCTAGGGCATGGGCCTTCAAGGAGCTATGTACATATGTGTCAGACCTCTTTGATGACTTTTCCTCTGGTTTGGTTGTTTCCCGCTATCCCCCTGCCTATCTCTTATGCGCAAGAGTTGGTGGAGGGTGACTTGAGCCAGTTTGGCATGGAGTTTTCGTTATGCTTCCAATAGCATCGATCGTGGGGCGACCTTGGGCTCTATGTCCTACCTCTTCAACTTGAGTAGGACTAGGCAACTTGTGTCTTGTTGTAATCGTGGTGGGTGTGTGGTCTCACGCAAGGCATTGTATAAACTGCCTTGTTTTTCTTCTATGCTACAGGTACACCTCTTCATTGTGTATCCTTAAAAAACAACTTTTCAAACTCCTTAGAGCATCTTCAATAGCAGACCAAACACAAGTTTTAGATGTGGAAAGAGACGATTTTTGGTCTTCAGAACTTTTTCACTTTCTTTGGCAGGCTAAAAACATCATATCGGGAATTTGACCTTCTTCTACCACACATATTTGCACATATCCTTTGTAATATCAAACTCATGTCAAGAATGATGGTGGCATCTTTCACGTGGCCTTTGTATCAATTGCATGTCGCATGCCAGTACATTCACCTACGGTGAATGCAATCAACTGAGCCGAGCCTCCCTGGAAATCATTGTTCTTTGTTCATCTCCAAACGCCTCTGATTATCCTGAGTATTGGATGCTCTGAAATATTGTAGTCCAAATACTTCAACCACCGCCTTAGCACCTTTACACACTTGATGGAAAGCTCTAATGTAGGGCAAAACCCTTGGGTTGTCACAATCTTCACAATTTAAAGTTGGCAAGGAGAAAACCGTAAGAAACGCAAGAATTCAATATGAATAACACTAAGGGACATGGTTCACATCACGCATGTCCTCCCACAGCATCCAAATTATGAGACACATTACGATCCAAAACCAAAAAAAACTAACAAGGAAACAAGGTAAAGTTCTTCCTGAATCTCTAAGATATGGTGGTCTTTGGTTAACCATAAGGGTTCTTCTCCTTGTGGAGGCCTTCATCTCCAAAGGAGAGGATAGACATAGTTGGCTCACAACCGAGTCATAGTTGGCCGACCCAGCTTGGGGCTTCACTCGCGTACTTCAGTTTTTGTTTGTTTTTGGTTTCCGTGTTTTGATTTTCTGTTTTTTCTTTACTTTCTTGTTCTTATTTATTTCCTTTCCATTTTGTATTAATTTTCTTTTATGGTTTTATTCTTCTGGATTTAATTTTCCTATTGTTTTTTTAGTTTTCTAGAAAATGTTCATGCTTTAATTTTTGAAATTTCAAATAATTCTGGGCATTGAAATTTGTTTGGAATTCCCTAAAATGTTGCCTTTTTCCAAATTGTTCACAACTTCAGGAATGTTCATGTTTTCTATAAATATTTGTGGATTTTAAAAAATATCGACTTTAAATATTCAATATTAAATAATATTCACGTTTAAAAACATATTCAGAATTTTCCTTTTTTTAGTGAACAGTAAATAATTTTTAATACATAGTGAAAATTATTTAATACAGGATGAACATTTCTCAAATACACACTAAACATTTTGTAATATACATTGAAAATTACTTTAATATTCACTAGAATATTTTATAATACATAGTGAGCTTTTCAGTGTGCGATGAAGATATTTGCGGTATACAGTAAACTTGTTTTAAACTCATATTGAACAATTTATGAAATTATATATTATTTTATTTTTAGTAGCTTTTATAAAATCTGGAACTCCATTTAAAATTTGAACATTTTTACCAAAACTGAGAATATTTTGATATTTCTAATTTTCTGAAATTTTCCATATATTTCTCAATTTTATGAACATTTTAAGAAAATATTTACTTTTATAAAATTCTAAAAGTTTATTTCAAATTAGTGAACAATTTTTTACATCAAAGAATATAAATATAATTAGTCAACATTTTTGTTCAAATCCCGAAAGTTTTAAGAAATTCGAAACATTTTTCAAAAAAAAAGGAAAAAGCTCACGCCAAATTGGGCGCCCCGTTAGCGCTCGTGTCATGCGTTACCTCGCAAGCTGATGACGAGGTCTCGTCCATGGCTTTGTAGGCGCGGACTATGTGTCGCTTTGCGCGACACACTACGACGCTTCACATCTTTTTTATCCTTTTATTTTCCCTTTTGCTTTATTTCACAGTTTTGCTTATATTTCAATATACTCTAAGGATATATATTTGAAAAATGTTAAATATGTATATAGAAAATGTTCTTGATATATACAAGAAACATACAATGTGTATGAAAAGGTGAACATAAAAAAGTATGTTTTAGAAACTTTAATCCTATATTAAAAATGTTAAACGAATATATACATAAATATTTCTTATGTATACTAAATTGTACAATGTGTATGTAAAAGTAGAGAAAAAACATATGTTTCAAAAATTATTAATCATTTATTTGAAACAAATCTTAAAATTGTATATACAAAATGTTCTTGACGTATACAAAAAATATATAATGTGTATAAAAAAGTTAACATAAAAAATATATGAGTTTTCTTAAACATTATCTATTTGGAAAATGATAAAGTTGTATATAAAAATGTTCCTGCTATAAGTAAAATATAGAATGTGTATGAAAAAAAGTTGGCAACGAAATATATGCTTGAAAAAAATGTAAATCAAGTAGTTGAAAAATGTTGAATGTGTACAATATAATGTTTATACAGTTATAAAATGTTAATAAAATGTTCACATTGTTTAGTATTTTTTTATTGTCATTATAAATATAGTAAGATGTTCCAAAAGATGACCATACATTTTTAACATGTTTATATATTGTTAAAAAAATATCGCATACTTATAGAAATTATTGCCATTAATATGTTTGAAAAATGTTCATTTTATATTTCAAAAACGTTGAACATGTGTTCAAGAAGTGTTGATAACCATATGTTAAATCGGAAATTGCATCATGTATTTCCAAATGTTCAACTTGTATAAAATAATTGTTTCACGTATAGACTAAAAATAGATCGTATGCACTGAATTACACGTGGTTTAGGAAAATAAAACCGACAAAGAAATAAAAAATAAGAAAAAAATGAAAACCGATGAAAAAACAAAGGAAAAAATTAAGAAAAGAAACCACCAATGAAAACCCAATAAGAAACGAAAAACCCCAATGAAAAAAACAAAGAAAACAGGACAACCGAAGAAAAATGAGTGAAGAAACAAAAAAACAAATAGAAAACAAGCAGCAACAACAACAACAACAAAGCCTTTAGTCCCAAACAAATTGGGGTAGGCTAGAGGTGAAACCCATAAGATCTCGCAACCAACTCATGGCTCTGGCACATGAATAGCAAGCTTCCACGCACCCCTGTCCATAGCTAGCTCTTTGTCGATACTCCAATCCTTCAGGTCTCTCTTAACGGACTCCTTCCATGTCAAAATCGGTCGACCCCGCCCTCTCTTGACATTCTTCGCACGCTTTAGCCGTCCGCTATGCACTGGAGCTTCTGGAGGCCTGCGCTGAATATGCCCAAACCATCTCAAACGATGTTGGACAAGCTTCTCCTCAATTGGCGCTACCCCAACTCTATCTCGTATATCATCATTCCGGACTCGATCCTTCCTCGTGTGGCCACACATCTATCTCAACATACGCATCTCCGCCACACCTAACTGTTGAACATGTCGCCTTTTAATCGGCCAACACTCCGCGCCATACAACATTGCGGGTCGAACCGCCGTCCTGTAGAATTTGCCTTTTAGCTTTTGTGGCACTCTCTTGTCACAGAGAATGCCAGAAGCTTGGCGCCACTTCATCCATCCGGCTTTGATTCGATGGTTCACATCTTCATCAATACCCCCATCCTCCTGCAACATTGACCCCAAATACCGAAAGGTGTCCTTCCGAGGTACCACCTGGCCATCAAGGCTAACCTCCTCCTCCTCACAGCTAGTAGTACTGAAACCGCACATCATGTACTCGGTTTTAGTTCTACTAAGCCTAAACCCTTTCGATTCCAAGGTTTGTCTCCATAACTCTAACTTCCTATTTACCCCCGTCCGACTATCGTCAACTAGCACCACATCATCCGCAAAGAGCATACACCATGGGATATCTCCTTGTATACCCCTTGTGACCTCATCCATCACCAATGCAAAAAGATAAGGGCTCAAATCTGACCCCTGATGCAGTCCTATCTTAATCGGGAAGTCATCGGTGTCGACATCACTTGTTCGAACACTTGTCACAACATTATTGTACATGTCCTTGATGAGGGTAATGTACTTTGCTGGGACTTTGTGTTTCTCCAAGGCCCACCACATGACATTCCGCGGTATCTTATCATAGGCCTTCTCCAAGTCAATGAACACCATATGCAAGTCCTTCTTATGCTCCCTATATCTCTCCATAAGTTGTCGTACCAAGAAAATGGCTTCCATGGTCGACCTCCCAGGCATGAAACCAAACTGATTTTTGATCACGCTTGTCATTCTTCTTAAGCGGTGCTCAATGACTCTCTCCCATAGTTTCATTGTATGGCTCATCAGTTTAATTCCAGGGTAATTAGTACAACTCTGAACATCCCCCTTGTTCTTGAAGATTGGTACTAATATACTCCGTCTCCATTCTTCTGGCATCTTGTTTGCCCAAAAAATGAGGTTGAAAAGCTTGGTTAGCCATACTATCGCTATGTCCCCGAGACCTTTCCACACCTCAATGGGGATACAATCAGGGCCCATCGCCTTGCCTCCTTTCATCCTTTTTAAAGCCTCCTTCACCTCAGACTCCTGGATGCGCCGCACAAAACGCATGCTGGTCTCATCAAAAGAGTCATTCAGTTCAATGGTAGAACTCTCATTCTCCCCATTGAACAGCTTGTCGAAGTACTCCCGCCATCTATGCTTAATCTCTTCGTCCTTCACCAAGAGTTGGCCTGCTCCGTCCTTGATGCATTTGACTTGGCCAATTTCCCTCGTCTTCCTCTCCCGGATCTTAGCCATCTTATAGATGTCCCTTTCACCTTCCTTCGTGCCTAACCGTTGGTAGAGGTCCTCATATGCCCGACCCCTTGCTTCACCAACAGCTCGCTTTGCGGCCTTCTTCGCCATCTTGTACTTCTCTATGTTGTCTGCACTCCTATCCAGGTATAGGCGTCTGAAGCAATCTTTCTTCTTTTTAAGCGCCTTCTGGACATCATCATTCCACCACCAGGTATCCTTATCTTCGCTTCTCCTTCCCCTGGACACTCCAAACTCCTCCGAGGCCACCTTACGAATGCAAGTCGCCATCTTCATCCACACATTATCCGCATCCCCTCCTTCCTCCCAAGGGCCCTTCTTAAATACCCTCTCCTTGAACACCTGAGCTACCTCCCCCTTGATCTTCCACCACTTCGTTCTAGCGACCTTGGCACGCTTATCCCGCTGGACACGAATCCGAAAGCGGAAGTCAGCAACCACCAGCTTATGCTGGGGTACAACACTCTCCCCAGGTATCACCTTACAGTCTAGGCACGCACGCCTATCTTCTCTTCTCGAGAGGATGAAATCAATCTGGCTAGAGTGTTGGCCACTACTAAAAGTCACCAGATGTGATTCTGTCTTTCTAAAGAGGGTGTTAACTACAATCATGTTGTAGGCTAGAGTAAAGCTTAAGACATCTTCTCCTTCTTGATTCCTGATGCCATAGCCAAAGCCCCCATGCGCCCTTTCAAAACCTGTGTTAGATGTACCCATGTGGCCATTGAGGTCTCCTCCTATGAAGAGCTTCTCACCAATCGGTACACTCCTAACCATGTCTTCCAAGCCTTCCCAGAACTCCCTCTTGGTGTTCTCATTGTGGCCTACTTGCGGGGCATATGCGCTGATAACATTGAGAACCAAGTCCTCAGCTACCAGCTTGACCAGGATAATCTGGTCCCCACGTCTCCTGACGTCTACCACTCCATACTTGAGGCTCTTGTTGATCAAGATGCCTACGCCATTTCTGTTTGCAGCCGTCCCCGTGTACCACAGCTTGAAGCCGGTATCCTCCACCTCCTTCGCCTTCTGTCCTCTCCATTTGGTTTCTTGGACGCAAAGGATATCAACACCTCTCCTCACTGCTGCATCAACTAGCTCCCGAAGCTTCCCTGTCAGAGACCCTACGTTCCAGCTACCTAAGCGAATCCTCCTAGGCTCGGCTAGCTTCCTTACCCATCGCACTCGTCGAGTCAAATGCGAAGACCCTTGCTCATTTTCCACTACATCCGGGCGCCGATGTAGCGCGCCACTAAGGATGCGATGACCCGATCCTCGCTCACTTGCCACCGTATCCGGATCAAGATACGGCGCGCCACTTGGGGGGTGACGGCCCGACCCTTGCCCATTTTCCACCACACCCGGGTTCCGATGTGGCGCGTCGCTGAGAGGGTTACGCCCCAAAAAACAAATAGAAAACAAGAAAAGACAAAAAATACTTCCAAAATCCCGAGACGGTACAGTATATACAATGATCAAACAAAACCACAAGCGTCTAGATCGAAATCCGTTGAACAAAAAGAAAACAGAAAAATGGGTCGGCAAGGAATTGTTCAGGCTAGACGGGTGCTATACTCGCTACAAGCGAGTTATAGTGTTCGCGTGGCTTTGTTCGGTCATTTGCAACACTGCATAAGTGGGCTCTGTGAAACATATCCATCATGTTTTTGGTCCATAGTGTGCTTGTTCTTTTTCTTCGGAGTACACGTTGGGTCTCGCGTGAAGCTTTCCCCCCGCCCTATAGTTATTGGGCTGGCCCATTTTCTTGTCCGCGCCTAGCGACCGAGGCTACTTCTCCTGGTTGATGTTTTCATTGAGTTGCTGCTGCATTTTGCTTTGTTTTTTTGTCTGTTTTATTTTCTTTTTTCCTTGGTTATTTGCTTTTCTTTGTTTCTTTCTTGGTTTTCCTAGTTTTCATTTTTTTCACTCACAATTTTGACTATATCTATTCTTTTGCATTGGTTTTCTTTTCCTTTTTTACTTTGGTTTTCCTTGTTTTAATTTTTGAAATGAAAGGGGTTCCCCCCTGCTCCATTTATAGAATGAAGTAAACAGGGAAACAAAGTTCAACCGACATCTACACCAAGCTACCAAAACAACTAAACCTAGATTGGTCACATTACAAACCGCAAAATGCAAGAGAAGAATCAAGAGCTACTCAGTGTCTCCCTCATAGACTAGAAACTTCTATTGTGGAACTCCAGAACAACACAAACCACCACAGCCAGAATCATAGAATAAACAAAAGCGCATCTTCTACTGGAGGGTCTTCTCGCCATGGGATAACATCAAGTCCAAGCAATCCAAAGAAGCCCCCTCGTCGTTTGTTCAGCAAGAGAATGCATCGCCGCAAAAGCACCGCATGTGTGTCGTTACAAAGCACCACCCATTGCCGAAGATAGATACTTAGTTTCGCAAGAACATTGTTCAACCTTTTTATGTGTGCCCCTGAAAACAATATTCATTCCTTAGTTTCCAAATGCTCCGTACGGAAGCAACAATCACCATATTCAGTACATGTTTACTCTTATACTTGCGCCATATAGCACAAATTTGCTCAAAATAGGTTATTTCATCAATTTGAAAGAATTCAGAGACAAAAGCCCAAACATGTTTTACTACAACACGGTCAAGTAGCAGGTGCTTGATTCATTTTCACAATAAAATAAACACAATGGCTCGTCTACTAGTCTTCTCTTTCCCAAGTTATCTCTAGTAAGTACTTTGTTATAAACACACAACCAAAGAAAAACATGAATCTTTTGAGGGAAACACACTTTCCAAAGGCCCCGAGATTGTGTTTTAAGGGAACAGTCCCCAACCCACACATTGTGCCAGAAGCTGATGTTTCCTCCATTCCCAAGTCTCCAACGATAAAAGGTTTTGGCAGCTGATAATGCCCGGGTCACACTTTTCGAGAAAGGAGAGCACCTGTCCCCTATCGACCATAGAATGCTAGGGGAATTACCATTGTATTTCTAGGAAAGAATCTTCTTCCAATCACTACCCTTCTTGGTTTCCTAAATATAGGAAACCAGGAAAGGATTCCTTTGTTTTCCTTCTTGGTTTCTTCTATTTTCTTTGTTTTTCCTTAAATATACGATGTGCATTTTTCTTCTTCTTCAATAGAAGTTTTGTACACTTTTTTAAATAAATGGTCAACATTTTTAAAATGCATGGTGAAATTTTCTAATGATGATAAATAATTTTTCACACACAACATGCATTTTCCGTATACATCACGAACATTTCTATATAGACGTTTAAATTTTCTAATAAAGAAATAGCTTTTTAAATATACATTTTTATGTCTATGTTTATTCAGTCTATGTTGTACCTATTTGATGTACACCAGGTACATTATTTTTACATGTTTTACAATTTTTAAATACAATATCAACATTTTTTCATACACATTATATAATTCTTTGTATACATTTTTCACATACAGGAGAAACATTTTTCTATATACTTTTAACATTTCTCTAATGCTTGATTAATATTTTCTAAATACTGATGATGTTTTTTCACACACAATGTATATTTTCCGTATACATGAGCAACTTCTTCCACACACTTCTAAGATTTTTTAAATGCTTGATTAACATATTTAAAATACTTGATTATCCCTTTTTAAAACACATGATAAAAAAATTTCGTGCACATTGTATAATTTTTTTATACATGGGAAACTTTTTCTATGCACATTTAATATTTTCCAACTGCTTGATTAACATTTCATATGTCTCATGTAATTTGTTTTTGTAATTTATATATTTAAAATATTTGAAAGTTTAAGCAGAGGTAAAAAAATAAAGCCAAAATGTGAAAAGAAAACGGAAGACTAAAACACGCTCAAGGCCTGCTGTCCCTAGTGGGCTGGGCCATTCTGCGCGCTTTTGACTCGAGGTTGCACTCTGTATGTCTCGTCATAAGCGAGCGAAATCACTAATTAAGATGTACTTATTCCAAAAATCACTTCCACCTCCTCAGGTTACGACAAGCGACGCACTGCATGCGTGCCATTTGTCGCAACATGGAAATTTTACTTTTTTTCGTACACTCGTTTATTCAAAACGTTTAATCTATTAAACCGTGTGTCCAAATCTTGAACCATTTTCATCATTGGATTCTTTGCAGTGACATCTTCAAAACTAGATCTCATGTTGATAAATTTTGATGAACTTTTATTTTACGAATAAACTGGACGAAAAAACCGAACTGGGAGCATGTTATTTCCTTTCCGAAAGAGGCACTCGCGAAAGCACAATCATGCCCCTCACGGAAGCAAAACCGTGCCTCTCGCGATAAAGAAAAATAAAACACATTGTTTTTTGTCTCCCAGAAGCACGACAGTGCCTCTCGCGAAAGCACACCGTGCCTCTTGCAGAAGCAAAACTGTACCTCTCGCGGAAGGAAAAAAACAAAAAATGCGTTTGTTTCCGTTTCGAGAGGCACGCGCAAAAGCACAACCGTGCCTCTCGTGAAAGTAAAACAGTGCCTCTCGCGGTAGGAAAAAGCAGAAAACACATTTTTCACATTTCCGAGAGGCACGGCTATGCCTCTCGCAAAAGGAAAAAAATATGTTTTTCCTCGTAAAAAAGAACAAAATTAAAAAAAATGGGTCCAAAATCTAAAAAAGACCGGTGAAAAACCAAAAAGTAAAAAGAAACAAAAATACCCGTTTAAAAAGCCGAGAATGCATGCGGAAAAGTAAAAAAAATCCAGAGGGAGCGCCCAGAACGTGGCACGTGGCCGCGGCCAAGAGCGCACCAAGTGACGCGATCTGAATCCACCTCCAAATGATCTTGGCGAGGTGCCCGAAAGAGCGCTTGTCAATTTTTTGCTCTCATAAGCGAGACTTGTCTAAAAAAATGCTATAAGCAAGGCACATAGTTGAGTCATCCTCTGCCAGTTTTTTGTTTGAGGGGTGCTCCTCTCCCAGCAACGGCTGGGCAGGGCAGCCCATTACCGTTTTGGCTGTTCACTGGTAGGTGTTTTAGCCAAAACAAATTGATCATTTTATTTCGGTTCGTTCATTTAGTAAAAGAATTTTGAATTATTTAAAATTAATCAAAATGTTAACAAACCTGATTTTTTAAAAGGTTCACAACTTTGAAAATAGGTTCATGAATTTGAAAATTGTTGAACATTTTGTAAAAAGTTTATGAATTTGAAAAATATTTGTCAATTATATAAAATCACGAAATTTAGAAATGTTCAGCCATTTAAAAAAGTTTTAATGGATTTGTAAAATGTTCGTCAATTTGTTAATTATTCTAGAATAAAAAAAAATCTGGTTGTCGAAAAAATCATGAATTTAAGAACAGTTATTATTTTTCAAAAAAGTTCATAAAATACAAAAAGGAGAAAATAGAAATTAAAAAACAAGAAAGACAATAAATAAAAAAGGCCAAAAGATTCTAGAAGCTTCAAAGTACCAATTGGAGCTTTATATGTGACGCGTGAAGCGCCAAATATGATTTATTTTAGCTGGGCCGGCCGTGGGAAGCATATCTTGTAGCCACCCAAAGTAGCTTCCTAAAAAACGCTCTTTGGAAGCTACAACAATGGGTGGCCTCTAACCCAATGTCACAAGGCTAGACCGAAGAATCTGTCGGTACAGGGTGAGATAAGCTGGAGGAGTCTTATCTTCCTTTCTCGTCCGTTTACTTCAATTAGTTGGGTGTACTCTCTTCAAATTTCTTACTTTTTTGTGGCACTAGCACCTGCTTTCTGGACAGCGGGATCACGACCAGCTTGGACTCATGGTAGACACGTTGACTGCTATATCGAGTGTCATCTTGATTCGCCGTAGATCTCCTGTGCTTTTGGCCACTTGGTGGTCTTTTTCATACTCCGCCAATTTTAAATTAAAACCATGACACTTATTTTTAGATAGAGGGGCTATTTCTTTCCTTTCCTATTTGAAATGTTGCACCGTCAGACTATTTACTTTTGGGTGCGGCACCCGAACGTTGTTTCATGCAGTCGACCAGGCGAACACAAACACTGGTAAATTTAGATTTCTCTAGTCATCTAGTCTTGCAACTTGCAAGCGAGCGTATGGTCCTAGACAAATTAGCTTGCGCCGTCATCCTTATCCCGGCATATCCACAGGATAGCCATCAAACCATGCATCGTAAGACCGACCAGTTTGTCAGTTCCTAGCCGAAACAAGGAGACGGTCGACGGGATGATACGGCCCCAACCACTGGGAAACCAATGCCAGCCAAGCATCCCGGCGTACCAAGCAGATTGGTTGCATTGCAATGAATGAAGCCAAGCATGTATCTGTATAAGATAAATTCCACTCTACTCTACATAAAACTTAGAATGGTTCACTTTTCTTAATTGTATATTCTGTGACGAGATGCTCGTTTCTTTCGAAGCACAGGGCATTTCCCCCCTTAAATCTTAAATCGCTCGTATACGGTTGGTCTGCATAAGTCATCTAACGCGGGTCTGTATCGGTTTGCAGCGCGGTCCATATGCACTTTCTCTCACAAACTGGAGACAAAACAGACGGGGTTGTTTTTGCGGCATCCGGACATCACCCACGCTCGTTTCTGACCACACTGACCCACCCAAACCCCCTCCTATCTCGCCCGCGCGTGTTTTCGCCCATCGCGAGCTGCCCGCGTCCATGCCGCCGTAGAGCGGCCGCTCCACATTGAAGTTGGCGCAGAGCAGACATGACCCCTCACTGGCTTCGCCGTTGAAGCGGCGCGCCGGCCGAGGGCGCCGCCTGCTGCACACTCGGTTGAACACGCCTCTTCACCGCATTCACCAGGCTAAAGACTGCCCGTCTTCCTCCATTGAACCGCGCGCGTGCCGAGATTCCTACTCCGGCCACACGACAGTTCGCGAGCCGGCCGACTTAAACACAATGCCGGTTGGCTCCTCGTGTCCGCCTGGTATTTAAACGATGCCAGACGTTGGGCAAGAACTGCAACACACCTCCGCTCTCCCTTTCTTCTTTAACAATTTTCTCTATGGCATCCGGCGATGTGAGGCCTCCGATTCAATCATGCACTAATCATACACGCAAATATGCACGATCAAGATCAGAAACTCAAGGGAAAATATCACAACACAACTCTAGGACACAAAGGAAACACATAAATCTGTATATTACAAGCCAGGGGTCACGAGGACCCAAATACATAAGTCATCAAAGCAAATATTATCTGAGTATAGACATAGTTAGACAAGTTTTGCCTTAAGAAGGCTGAGCAAAACAACGACACTAGATCAAAAGGCGAGGCCTCCTGCCTGAGACCTCCAGACTAATCCTGATCGTCGATCTAACATAGTAGGCTCCGCTGGGGTAACCTGCATTCGTGGTGCTACCATCTGTTGCAGCAAACAGGTCGAAAGAAAAGGGGAGCAAAGCAACCGTGAGTACTCATCTCAAGTACTTGCAAGACTTACATCAGATCTATACTAGATATGGATCGGTATCAAATGAATGGGGTAGTATATGTGGACTATACTGCAGAAATGCCAGAATAAAGGGGGACAAGCTCAACCTATCGAGGACTAAATCTTCTGCAGCAATCATCTTGCAGCAATAGAAGAGAGGAGCTTATATGGTACCATGTATCAACATATAACAATAATCCTACCTTGAGATCCACTCCTCGCCTCCCTGAGAGAAAGCGATCACCGGGTTGTATCTATCACTTAACTGGGTGTGTTTTATCAAGTATCCGATTTTAGTTGTATGAGGTCAAAATACAACTCCAAGTCATCCTGTTACCATGGACACGGCTATTCAAATAGATTACTTCCCTGCACGGGTGCACCACATTACCCGATATGCTCGATTACCTCTGGCTAGACACACTTTTCTGGGTAATGTCCGACCTTGGATGATCAACACATCATAGTCCTACCTAGGCTCTCCAAAGGGGTCAACACGCCGGTCTAAATCCTAAGCGCGAAGGGGTCATGGTCCAATCACCCTAAGCGCTCCTGCACGTTGCATGGATGGCCGGGACCAGTCCTGGCTACCTCTTTATACAAAGTAGGTGCTTACGCGGACCACCTGGGCGCGTGCCGCTGAACTGTGACGTTTGTAGAGCTTTCGGGAGAAATCATACAATGCCGAGGGTCTCATAAACAATTATCCCGCGCGACGGTTAGTGTGTAGCCAGCGGCCAACTCGGACCAAATATCTAATCTTGTTAAGCGTGTTATTATAAAGTAACAGCGGACACCGACAGGGCATGAACCACTTGCGGGTGCTTTCTGAGCCAACCAGACTTTAATCATATCATGTATCATGTATAGTATGTATGTGTATGTGTGTGTGTGTGTATAGGGTGGGTCTATTATGATAACACCCCTTAAGACTCTTATTCTAATAACACCAGCCTTATTCTACACACCACCAACAGATCGCCGCCGCCCCTCCACTCCCGACCTTCTACCACGGCAGCGGCCTGGGAGCACCGCCGCCCCTCCCCTCCTGACCTTCTACCGCGGCAACGGCCTGGGAGCGCCGCCGCCCCTCCCCTCCCGGCCTTCTTCCGCGGCGGCGGCCTGGGAGCGCCGTCGCCCCTCCCCTCCAGACCTTCTACCACGGCAGTGGCCTGGGAGCGCCGCTGCCCCTCTCCTCCCGACCTTCTTCCGCGACGGTGGCCTGGGAGCGATGTCGCCCCTCCCCTTCCCGCTTTCTTCTGCGGTGACGGCCTGGGAGCACCGCCGCCCCTCCCCTCCCGGCCTTCTTCTCCGGTGGCGGCCGACAGCAACGCCTCCCCTCCCCTCCCAGCCTTCTTTCGCGGCGCCGGCCAGGCAGCGCCGCCGCCCGTCGCCTCTCGGCCTTCTTCCACGGCAGGCACCAAGCAACACCTCCCCCACCAGCATATCGGCCTTCTTCCACGGCAGCAGCTCGGTAGCACCACCACCGAACTCCTCCGGGCCTGCAATTAGCTGTACTTCATCAGATGTGGGTTGGTGCTGCATCGACATCAAACCAATTCAAGCAAGGAGGAATGTGCGCAAGGTTGCTTCATCCACGACAGCTTCCTGGAATAAGTCTGCATCGACCTTCAGAGCAAATCCTCCTTCCCCGTTCACCTTGAGCAACGTCCAGACCGCTCATGAACTTCTGAAGGGCAAGTGGACTGCACAGGCGAACGTGAAAGTTGTGCAAACGGACGAGAAGGGAACTTCCTCCTGTAAAGGAAAGAAATCACTGCAACACAAGGTAAGCAGTACACTTCCTCAACCATCTCAATGTAGTTATCCTAGACAAAGTAGTACAAGCAGTACAACACGCCTACAAAAACTGTGCAGTGTGGTTGCTTCGGTTCGTTGTGGGGGAAAATGCAGTGCACTAGCTCGGTTATGCAGTACGCTTGTATAGGTTCATTATGGATAACGATGCAGTGCGGTTGCTTCAGTTCACCTTGCGGGGTGATGCAGTCAGCCTGCAATACTTCAGCAATACCATTTGGTACACATTGCAGTTCGCATGATTCAGTTCATTTAACCTGACAATGCAGCTCGGTCATTTTGTGTGCATGAAATGACGTTCAGCAGATACAAAATGCCACACATAATTGACAACACTGAGAACAACAACTTTCAAAAGAGTGGAGCTTCTTCTGAAAGAGATACTAGCTGGGTTATCCCTGAGATTCCTCGAGGATTCTTCACGACAACAAACAGGGTACAGTACTCTCCGGAAGAAGATTTTTTCCAGGAAGAAGATGTAGTCGAAGATGACGATGATGTCACATTCGTCTGGGAAGGCACTCACCAACGGGACGATGAAGATGATGACGATGAAGATGAGCCAATAACAGTTCTCAACCCAGAGTATAAGCACGAGTTCACTATGTTTGGACAACATGTCTGAACAGACAATGATGATGCAGTTGAACACGATGTTGCAGCAGATGATGATTATGACTATGATGATGTGCCACTGCTCCAAAATTTTCAAACCAATCCACCGAGACAACGTCACAACACTGGATTACCACCACGTCCACCTGTTGCACCCCAAAACAGAGCTCAGCGTCCACCTGCTGCACCACAAAACAAAGCTCCAAGCAGACCTGCTGCATCAACTTCGACGCTGCAACCACCAACGGTGCCTCGGTCAAAAGTAAACAGCATGTACAAATACTCCTCACTATTGCCGCCGCGAGATCCTCAACTACACAAATCTGCTATAACCCCGCCATGTCCAATACAACCCGGCGAGCTGCAAACACCATCGGGTGAACGATTCTACACACATGTAAGTTTATGTCCTAAAAAAAAGTAGTTGCAGTCCATTCAGATAACATTTCAGTGCACATTGATATTTCTTGTGAGGTTTCACCTAGCATCTAATACATTGGATTCTTCTGAAAACTTAGGAACATTGCAATGCTTTATTAAACTCGTATGCACTCCTCATATTTAAAAAACAGAACAAAACAAATTATCTCATAGAGCATTGCAATTAATGCAGGATAAAAACATGCCGCTGAACCTCGTACCTGCTGCTGGAATGAAGTTCACCACGTACGACAAGGCATGGGACTTTTACAACAATTATGCAAGATGTGCAGGGTTTGGCATACGAAAAAGGGCAAAACACAGGACAAATGCCTACATTGTCTGCTCAAGAGAATGGACACACAAGCAGACTGTGTCAGATTATCACCGGGTATGTCAGAAGACATCAAAAAGGATTGGCTGCAAGGCAAAGATTAGAGTCAAAAAGAGGAAGGATGGAAAATTTGTGATAGAAATGCTTCAACTCAACCACAATCACAAGATGATGGAAAGCCCCGGGATGCTTTTGCACATGCGATCGCAAAAAAAAAAGACGATCCTTTGATAGACCAGTTAGTGAAAGACATGCAACTGGACAACCGCACACATGCTCAGATGATGTCGACGTTGACGCGTATGTCCGGTGGTCTGCAGTACATGGGACATACTAGCCGTGACTGGGTAAACAAGTAAGCATGTAACAGAGCATATCTCTTGAGCATTCTGTCGGTAATTATTCCCTGTTTGATGAGATGAGTTTGCATTGTGTCTGAAAATGCAGGAAACAGAAGTTTGCCAGAGAAGAGTCTGAATATGATGTCAAGAAACTTCTGGATTTCTTCGAGAAAATGCAGAAGATAAACCCAGAGTTCTTCTATGATTATGACGTTGATGCGGATAACCGTGTAAGAAACATATTTTGGGCGAACGCAAGTTGCAAAGGATCGTATGAAGATTTTGGAGACTGCGTTACACTTGACACGACGTATAAAACAAACAAATTCCACATGTCGCTGGGAGTCTTTGTGGGGGTGAACCATCTTCTACAGAGCACCATATTTGCTATTGCCCTCGTGCGAGATGAAACAATACCATCATTCGAGTGGGTTTTCAAAACCTTTCTAAGGTGTATGAACAACAAGCCGCCAATCTGCATGCTCACAGGTACAAAAAAAAACAACACCTGCATACTTACGTTTGTTTGGTGCACTTATATTTCTTCCATCTATCTTGCACACACGCAAACAACTTAATAAAAAAACACTGTTTGTGACTTCTCATACCAGTGTTCTTAGATAAAGGCAACATTAAAAACTATCCTCCCACATACTCTACATAAGTTGTGTCGGTGGCATATCATGAAGAGGTACAAAGACCACCTCGCCTTGTTGTATAAGGCGCACGCGAAACTCAAGGATGAACTCAATGCGGTGCTGAACCACTCACTAATGCCGTCAGAATTTGAACAAGCATGGAAGAACCTCATTCAGAGGTACAACTTGCAAGACGACGAAGTGATGAATTCGCTATGGGATGACAGGCACAAGTGGATCTCGGCTTACTACAAGGAAATTTTCTGTGCTCTGATGACTTCCACACAAAGAAGCGAGGCATGAACCGCATACTGAAGAAAACTTTTGTCAAGGAGAAGCATGATCTCCATCTGTTTGCTCAGCAGGTGGATAAGTGCATTCAGACCAGGAAGGCCGTCGAGCACGCACAGACAGTAGCAAATGAGGTAAACAAAATGTCAATCAAAAACTACTAAAATATGACTACAAAAACAAACAATTTTTTCATTTCTCTGGTTCGTAACAGTGCATTTGTGATCATGCAGTCAGAGGTAAAAACAACAACCAAGTTTGGGTTCGAAGTTCAGCTATCAAAAGTGTATACAAGGGCAATGTTTGCAGATTTCAAAGAAACACTCTACCGTAGCACTGCATTCAGAGCAGAACGGTGCCCTGAGAACCCGACAAAGTATCTCGTACACCACTACAACAGATCCGATGCATTTGACTGGGCAAGGCATAATTTCCAAGTGGTCGCCGATGAAGAGAAAGGTGTCTATGAATGTGAGTGCAAACTCTGGACACACACAGGTGAGACTCCTAGCAAAAAAAAATCTAGTTTCTGATAGTCATGCATGAAAGCTCACTTACTGAACTTTAAAAGTCCACATGCATGAGTAATTCACAAAACCAAATGAAGTTCACTTCTTTAAAAATGAACAAATAACGAAAAAAATATGTGTTTATTAATTTCATGCAGTCCACTTACAAAACAAAAAAAATCGTGTGTTTGTCTGCAGGGCTCTTTTGCGTCCATGTGTTATGCATGCTTTCTCATTTGAGAGTACTCAAGATTCCTGAGGTGTACATCATGAAAAGATACACCCGTAATGCAAGATCAGATGCAACGTTTGACAGAAGAGACTACGAAAAAACAGCACCAGATGGAACCTCACTTTTTTGCCGTAGAAAATTGCTGACAGAAACAGCAATGGACCTTGCAAACAGAGCGACAAGGTCCGACGCTGGGTGCCACATAGCGTTGTCTGGTATGAGGGCACTGATCGAGGAAGTTGACGTGCTCAATGAAGAAGAAGAAGAAGAAGCAAAACTAAAGCAAGCAGAGAAATCCCAGCATGACAATAATGCCAAGCAAGTAGAAAATACTGAACACAACAGAACTGGTGCTATCAAAAAAGAAACAATTCTTCCACCTCCTGTTCAAACACAAGAGGAAGGAAGAAAGTGGGCGACGCAACCCAAAAAAAGGTTGCATGCAAGGAGAAAAATGATGACAAAGCCAGTAAGCCATAGCCTGAGCTGGACAGTGATGGTCACCCACTGGGAATAAGAAGGTGCAAAACATGTAATGAAATCAGCGGCCACAATTCCAGGACGTGTACAAAAAGAAATGAACAAAAAACACGAGGACATGGCGATGCACAACCAAACAGAAATTCCACTCACAACACTAAG
The DNA here is from genome assembly GCF_002162155.2 of Triticum dicoccoides. NCBI lineage: Eukaryota > Viridiplantae > Streptophyta > Magnoliopsida > Poales > Poaceae > Triticum > Triticum dicoccoides. The sequence goes on from NC_041383.1 coordinate 606,349,099, forward strand.
AAATGATCGAAACCGAGACGTAGTAGCATCTGCAAAAAGAGGAAGAGACACAATTCAAGAACCTGCCCCAGAAGAATAATACCAGAAAATGAGGAAGACGAAGAAGGTGAGATCAAAGAAGAAGATGGTGCACAACTGAAGAAGAAATGGCTTATGAAGAAGCAGATGGAGAAGAGGAGGAAGAAGAAGAGAGTGAAGAGGACGAAGAACGTGAAGAAACTGAAGAAACTGTGGCTTATGAAGAAACAGATGATGAAGATGATGAAGAGGAAGAAGAGAGTGAAGAGAGTGAAGAGGACGAAGAACATGAAGAAACAATGCCAACAAGACCACCCCAAGGGAATGCTGCTGTACAGAAAAAACCGAGAACAACACCACTTTCAAAACACAAGGTAGGAGCAAAGAAGGATGTAGTTCACAACGCTGGAAAATGAAAACCACCATCAACCCGCACGCGGGGATCAAAGAAGGATGCAATTCTTAGCACTGGAAAACGAAAGCAGCCAACAACCAGCACGCGGGGAGCAAAGAAGGATGCAGTTCGCAGCGCTGAAAAACCAAAGCAGCCATCAACCAGCACGAGGGGAGCAAAGAAGGATGCAATTTGCAGCGCTGAAAAACCAAAGCAGCCATCAACCAGCACGCGGGGAGAAAAGAAGGATGCAGTTCGCAATGCTGAAAAACCAAAGCAGCCATCAACCAGCACGCGAGGGGCTACAAACACAATGGTGCAGAGACAAGAACCAGCAACACCGCCACGGAAAGGAAAAGAAAGTGCGACATTAGACACGCTCCAGTCACCGCGTAGAAGCAGCAGGTTAACGAACAAATAGATGAACTTCAATAAATTAATCATATGCATAGCAGTTTGTTTATCTCTATGACTTATGTATCAATTTAAATTTTGTGTAAACACAAATTTCCCATCAACTATGAGTTATTCAACTAAACCATGTAAAGAGAAAATGGTATATAGAGTATACCATATATATAGCAGTCTAGAGTAAAACATTGACACATTTTGATTCAAAAACCATGTAAAATGTTGTTAGCTCACTGGCAGCACGAAGTTCAGAATAATAATTGAAGCCGTTCAGATCACAAAAGTGCTTATTACAAAACACATCAAAAAGATGAAGCGTTCGACACACAAAAGTACTTACTATAAATCAACCTCATAACCTTAGCCAATCACGTCAAACGTGATTCTAACCGTATGATCCTCGAGTTCAAAGAAGTTGAGGACAACAACTTGCTCAGACTTCAGGCCACTATCAATGACAAATTCCTTCCACCCTTTCTGCAGACACAGCCGCCCGTCAACGCCTACACTGTACTTGGCTGGTTTAAGGTATCCATTACTAAGAACAACTTGAAGAATTCCATTCTTCTTGAGCCAGAGATACCTAACAGCTCGTTGAGGAATTTTCTGCAAAAAATAATAAAACTATTTGAGAGCGATACTAGCAGTACAATTCTCATACTGTGCACAAAGCGGTAAAAACCTACACAAACTACATACACAAGCTAGATGAAGTGCACAACAGTCCAACAAGCAGTACAGATAAAATGCAATTCAATATGCAGTATGAAACTTGCAAATATGCAGTACGCTTCAAACTATCATGCAGTACTCGAGACTAGCTACATGTAGTACACACCATACAAAATGGGAAAAAAATGTGGAAACATGTAGTGCTCAGCTAATATATAAGCAGTTCACATATTGTAACCATGTAAACTAAAACACAAGCTGCATGCACACAAGCAAAAAAATAAAAACAAGAAATAAGAACACATTGCAGTACACTTAAAAAAACAAAAAAAACTGCGTTCCTAAAATACTAAAAGCTCAGAATAGAATGGAATTATACAAAAAACACAAAGAAAAAATCATATCTAACGAAACATACCATCTTGTAGTGAGTCTCCACATCTGTTGGCGTAAGCTGATGGACAAAGGACTTGTGCGGCCAAGGCCATGGCGAAGCAGGGCAGAATAGAACGCAGAAACGTTGATATGGCCCATATCCAATCCTTTTGTGAATACTGTACCATATGCAAACAGCTCCGCTCGCCCAGTTCGGCACAATACCTTCCCACCACGACGAGCACGACGGGCCTGCAAGCAAGCTGAACAATCGTAGTGCGTCGGCACACCACAACCATGGCCTCAGCAGAAGAGATACATGCAGGGGCCTGGAGCCATTGCAACAAAAACCTAGAAAAGCAAAAAAAAATATAGGCTGGAGAAAGGAGAGAACTTGCGGCTAGAGGAGAAATGAACTGCAAAGGAAGGGTATAAGTTAGCCTTCATTTATAGAAGAGGAATGCAAAAAGGTCAAAACTGAAAATTAAAGGGGAGTTAATGAAAATTATATTCCCAAGAATAAAGGACAATCAATAAAGGCTTATGTTACCAAAGAAAAAGAAACCAAAAAAGAAGGCGTACTTTGACTGCAGCAATTCCCATGAACAAACCGCAGATCATTAAATAATAATTCTCTAAAAAATTATAATCCACAGACCATTTTATGTGTGCAGTTCTCCAAATTCCTACCAGGAAGTTCACTATATGTGTGCATGAAGTACAGTACATGCTCAAAATGAAGCAAAAGATAAGCACTTTCGCGTAGTGCACAAAGCAGAAATTACAGCACTTGATGTAATCCTTAAATGTAAGTCATGCAGTCCGCAGCGTTGGCATAGCCAGTCATAACTTTCTGGCACAAAGAAGGATGCATGCAGTGTAAAAGGTGTACACCTGCAGCACAGGACTATGACGAATGCAGTGCGCATAGGGGCACAAAAGCAGTGCACACCCGTACACTAAGAAAAAGGATACGTAAGAGGAAAAACAATAAAGAAAAATGATACCCATGTAGTGCACAAAAATGTAGCGCAAAACACGTGTAGTACGGAATGCGTGCACATGCAGTACTGAAACTAAATCAATGTAGTGCACGGATGATTTACTAAAAAGCAGTGCATGCCCCAGCATTGAAAAAAATACAAAGAAAAAATTGACCACTCAGGTGAACAGGCCCCAGCTAGTCTCGTAGTAGGTCTGCGCCCACAGAAGGCGAGTCGTTCTGAGTCACAATGCATGGGGCCGGCCACACATGGGCCCACAGGCCAGAGAGCATAGAGCTGCGAGTGCCGTGTATAAGCGCCCAAATAAGTAACAAAAGGAGTTCGACCGATGTGCCTCGCCAGCGCTTATAAACAGGTCGGGCGCGCCTTCCACGGGTGAGGTGGGACTAAACATTAGGCCGCACACATAGCGCACCGCGAACCAGCCGTGCTCACAGGCCGACTTGGGCCCAAATGCATCTTCAATACCCGAACACAGGCCCAACAAGGCCGACTAAGAAAAAAACCATAAGTTCAAATGAAAGTGTGGGGGGGGGGCAACCCCCCCTTCCCCTACCCCTCCCGTATCAGGGACTCCAGTAAGTACAGGCAAAAATAAGATGCAGTACGTAGCGTAGAAAAATCCAGTGCATTCCGTTATGCGATGCAGTGCGGTATGGCAATCCAGTTCCGGATTACTTACATGAATAAATACACGGCATAGAACACAGCAAAAAACTCGTAAAATAGCGGAATACATTATACTTTTTTCAGGGGCTGTAGCAAGGACACACAAAAACGGTGAGGTACGCACATGTACACACAAATGCAGTTCTGCGTTGTACGCGATGCAGTGCACAAATATAAGCAATGCAGTTCATTATCACGCAGGATGCATGTATAAACGTAACAAAATGCACGTTCGCACAGAAAGTGGTGGTTAAAAAAATTTACTGATCAAAAATAAAATAAAACCACGTTAATAAAAAACACGTTCGCATACAACCACCCAATCGGAGCGGTTCCATCGCCACAAGGCCACGATCACAGATGCAACACCAACACACGATCTGCACAATCGCATCGTCAGCGAGATCGCGCAGTTCATCCGACGCGGCCATCCCACCCCGCGCCCTCCCCTTAAATTCAGACCCCTGCCAAAGGCCTTCTCATCCACAATAACACAAGTATCCATTCCGCTGCCACCAAATCGCTCCATATCCACGCAAAAGCACCAAACCCTGCTACCGGCGATGGCGTTCACCGACGAGTACAAGGGCGACAAGGCCATGGATGCACACGGCAACACCAAGTTGCATGTCATCCACACCAACGACAAGAAGCAGATGGCGATCTCCCTCGTGCAGTACGAGCGACACCTCAGCCTCCAGCGCCACAAGATCGTCGGCACTAATCTCGAGTACGACAACGAGCCTGAAGCGACGCAGAAACATGCCCTCTACCAGCTCTCCATCGGCAAGAATCACCCGGTGCTGCTCTTCCAAATGAGCGCCTCTGAAAGGTGCACCGTCTTTGACAACTTCCTCGCTGACCCGAGGTACACCTTTGTAGGCTTCTCCATCGACGATGACAAAACCAGGCTAGAGCGCGTCAAACTGGAGGTCGCCAACTTCATCGACATCCAGAAGGAGTGGAGGGTGCCCGAGGCAACCAAGGCGTTGGACTCCCTTGGAGACGTCTCCGGCATGCTCATTGACGGCTACTACAACAACATGAAGAAGAAGATCACCGATGACGAGCACAGGCACTGGGCCACCCTGCCTCTGTCCATGAGGCACATCGAGTACATGGCAAAGGACGCCTACGCAGCATACGAGATATGGAACCGCATCACCCTCACCCAGAATGGCCTTTGCCGTGCAAAGCTGGAGAAGGAGGAGCCCCCCAAAAAGCGCGCCAGGAGCAGCTGGGGATGGGAAGAGCCTAACTGGCGAAGAAGAAGATTGTGCCGGCCAAGAGCTAACAATGCCAGCGTCGTTTTAGAATTATCATCAAATTTTCTTTATGTTGTTTGCTTATGTATCGTTAGTTTGCTTGTGTGCTGAACTTAGTTTGCTTGCCATGAAGAATCGCTTATAATGATGAACTTTGATTATGTTAGATTGCTTTCTGTTCAACTTAGTTTGCTGATGATGAAATTGTCGTACACAATACCTGTGATAATTTGTTTTCTGTTGTCTGCTCATGTATCATTTGATTCGAGTAGTGTACAAAACAAAAAAAGTTGCAGTGTGCAAACAGGACGCATGCAATGCAAATTTTATACGAATGCAGTACAGACTCTGTCGAATGAAGTTTTAACATAACCAACAAAGCAGTGCACAAACCTAAATTTGAAAAAAGAATACATAAGAGCAAAAACACAAAAAGAAAAATGCAAACTCGTAAATAATCAATGCAGTGCAGAAATATATGAATGTGTAGTAAAGAACCATAATCAATGCATTACACGTATAATATACTAAGCAGTGCACTCCCATACATTGGAAAAAAAGATTACATAATAGCAAAAACACGGAAAAAATGAGAACTTTACATGCAGTACGGAATGCGTGCACATGCAGTACATAACGCTGATCAATGGAGTGCACGCCCCGACATTGAAAAAAATACCTAAGACAGAAAAATACAAAGAAAAAAAATTGACCACCCAGGTGCTACCGGCCCCAGCTAGTCTCGTAATAGGTCTGCGTCCACAGAAGGCGAGTCGTTCTGAGTCGCAATGCATGGGGCCGACCACACATGGGCCCATAGGTCAGAGAGGATAGAGCTGCGAGCACCATGTATAAGCGCCCAAATAAGTAACAAGAGGAGTTCGACCAATGTGCCTCGCCAGCGCTTATAAACAGGTCGGGCGCGCCTTTCGCGGGCGAGGTGGGACTAAACATTAGGCCGCACACACAGCACACCGAGAACCAGCCGTGCTCACAGGCCGACTTGGGCCCAAATGCGTCTTCACTACCCGAACACAGGGCCAACAAGGCCCACTAAGAAAAAAACAATAAGTTCAAAAAGAAAACATCAAAAAGAAAAATGAGAAACCTTTTTTAAATGAATAACAACAAACAAAAAAATGTGCGTTGGCACTGCTAGAAACTATTAATAAATAAAACGCAGGAAGCCCGAAGTCAACGTACAAATGCAGTCCGTGACGTACAACAATGCAGTTCTCCACGTGGAAGCACGAAGTATTCTTTTTTTATGAAATGCAGTTCTATTCACTCTGCAATGCAGTATGGGTAAAATGAAGAATGCAACCCTATTACTTAAGCAAAGCAGTCCGACACCCCTACCCACACTACCCTCCATCCACACAAAAGTTGTATTACCACAAAAATCAAGAGAAGGAAAGAAAGAACTCCATCAAGAGAAGAAAAGAAAGTACATATGTGTGAATCCTAATCCGATATAATGCAGTACACTATGTGGACATGCGCAGTTCTGTTCTGATAGCAAAGAAGTGCACTGACTTGGAAAATTCACCAAAACACAATCATCACATTTTCTGACAGTTTCATCAATACATTGAACTAATCATGAAAAAAGAGGCGACGACATTACGGATTTCCAACGCACTAAAAAAGCCTCCTCATAGCAGAACCTCTCTGCAGTTGCCACATAACTTAAAACAGAGCCCCACCATGCTACTGCCCCACTCCACCTCTCTTACGTCCTGTCAAGGAGAGCAGAGGAGAGCAGAGGAGAAAACACAACTGCTTCGTCCCCCCAAAAACTCCATTGCATCTTCTTGCCCACACTTCCTTTCACTAACCTCTCTCTCTGGAACAAACACGAGAGAGTAGAGGAGAGTCATGGCGGATGCACCTCTGTACAAGCAGCGCCGTACGTACACCAGGGAGCTCCATGACGTCCACCTCCACGGCAATCACAAGCTCCATGTCGTTTACACAAGCAAGGGTAAAGACGTGGACAAGATGTTGTCCACGTTCAGGAGGAAGCTCGGCAGAATGCCCGTCAAACTATTTGGCGTTGATGTCGAGTACACGCACTACATGAAGCAACAATGGGCAGCAGTGCTCCAGCTATACATAGAAAAAGAATGCCTTGTCTACCACATCTCTGCAGCTAAAGACAGGTAAGAATAACTATCAATCTATACTATTGCTTGTCAATATTGATTTTCAATTTTCTTCACTGCAATTGCCAAATATTTAAACTTTGGTTCTCATTTTTGAAAAGCGTGGCATATGAATTCATTGACAGTTTTCATCTGGCTCCATGTATGTCATTCATGTATTCAATTCTTGAATTATATGTCTAGCAATACACGCAATTTAATTCTATTTTACCAAATACAAATTATTTGGTTGAACAATAGAAAACTACAACATTACCATACAATACATGTATGAAATTAGGTTCAAGAATACAAGCATACACAAAACATGCATTGTTTATGCAATCTATTATCAGATTTACTAGTTATGTTGAACAAAGTATTAGCAACTACTCAATGCAACAGATTCAGATATTCATATTGCAGTTCAGTTTCAGAAAAAACAAAAAAACATTGGTAGTTCTAAGAAATAAATTATATTCACTCTATACAAACATACTGCAGGACAATGGAACTAGACAAATTCCCCATGAATGATGAGTACACCTTCGTCGGATTCGCTATTGAAGGAGACAAAAGCAAGCTGAAGGTATCTGGTTTGGAGATCAACTCCAACAACTACATTGATATTCACGTGGAATGGAGAGACCCATACAATAAAAAGACGTTTGACTCTTTGGCTGATGTTGCTGGCAGGATGATAGAAATTCACTACCATGACATGAAGAAGAAAATTAACCGCAAGGAGGACCATACTCTGTGGGAATTTTGCCCGCTGCCAGAAAAACTTATCAAGTATGCAGCAATACATGCATTCGCAACATATGAGTCATGAAGAATCATCTACGATGTCATAATGGGACTGGACAGGGCAAAAGGAGACAAAGAATCAAAGAAGAAGAAGAACAAGGCTGTAATCCAATACAACAACTAGAAAAAATCAGGGCTATGTTTAGTTTCACTTTACTTTAGTCGTTGTGTTGTTCTTTGTTTCATGTATGCAAGCTTTTGATGATGTCCGTTGCTTCATATCGAACATTTATTTTGTAAAAACAATGTCAGTTTGCTTGTGATCAATTGCTTTCGCAGAACTTAGTTTGTATTAGAACAAGTATCTAGACAACTTTGAAAAATTTAATGTGTGATACCAAAACATACTATTCACATACAAAACATATTCAAAAACAACATTAAACAAAAAAAGTTTAGGTAATATGACTACAAACTCATACATAAAAAAGAAAAGATTAATGCAGTTCACAATGGTAAAAAAAAGGATTACACCATGTGTCCATATGCAGTCCACAAATAGTAATTATAGAAAAAGAACATTAATATTAATATTTCTAAAAAAATATAATCCGCAGACCATTCTAAACAAACATGAATACAGTTCACAGAACAAATATAAGGCAGTTCATGAAGTGTATACATGAAGTGCAGTACATGCATGAATGTAGAATGACAAGGGCCGCAACAACTTTCGTGCGGTACCCAACACACAGACTTGCTACACACAGTGCAGTACTCAACGTTGGTGCAAGCAGTACAAATGACATCATTTGTACTACCACGAAAATATATATCATCCAAAAAGAAAAATGCTTCAAATAGGGAAAAAAAATTGATCACCCAGCTGCAACCAGGCCCCAGACATTCTGTTTTTTCCAACAAATGGGACGCACGCAACACCAGAGCCACACCCCTAAGATAAACAGGGGGCGATGGGGTGTGACGGACTCGCCTACGCATGCGGCGCCGCGGCACGCCGCGTCGCCGCCTGCTCCGGCTCATTCCAGGCTAGGCCTCGCAGGGGGATGGGGAGGGGGGATCATGACCCCCTCCCCACCCCCTACTCGGCCTCGCGCTAACGCAAGCAGTGCACTTGGTTTACAAGCGCAGTGCAGGCATTCTGTTTTTCCAACAAATGGGACGCACGCAACCCCAGAGCCACACCCCTAGGATAGACAGGGCGACGGGGTGTGATGGACTTGCCTACGCATGCGGCACCGCGGCACGCCGCGTCGCCGCCTGCTCTGCTCATTCCAGGCTTGGCCTCGCAGGGGGATGGGAAGGGGGGTCACGGCCCCCCTTCCCCACCCCCTGCTCGGCCTCGCGCTTACGCACGCAGTGCGCTTGGTTGACAAGCGTAGTGCGAACATTCTGTTTTTCCAACAAATGGGATGCACGCAACCCCAGAGCCACACCCCTAAGATAGACAAGGGGGCGACGGGGTGTGACGGACTGGCCTACGCATGCGGCGCCGCGGCATGCCGCGTCGCCGCCTGCTCCGACTCGTTCCAGGCTCGGCCTGGCAGGGGGATGGGGAGGGGGGTCATGGCCCTGTTGGGGAACGTTGCATAAAAATAAATTTTTTCCTACATTCACCAAGATCAATCTATGAGTTCATCTAGCAACGAGAGAGAGGAGTACATCTACATACCCTTGTAGATCGCGAGCGGAAGCGTTCAAGAGAACGGGGTTGAGGGGGTCGTACTCGTCGTGAACCAAATCACCAGAGATCCTAGCACCGAACGGACGGCACCTCCGCGTTCAACACACGTACGGTCAGCGTGACGTCTCCTCCTTCTTGATCCAGCAAGGGGGAAGGAGAGGTTGATGAAGATCCAGCAGCACGACGGCGTGGTGGTGGATGCAGCAGGGTTCCGGCAGGGCTTCGCCAAGCGACTACGGGAGGAGGAGGTGTAGCAAGGGGGGTAGGGAGGCGCCAGATGTCAGGGTGCGGCTGCCCTCCCACCCCACCTCTTTATATAGGGACCCCAAGGTGGCACCGGACCTAGGAGATTGGATCTCCTAGGGGGGGCGGCGGCCAAGGGGGGAGACTTGCCCCCCAAGGCAAGTGGAGGCGCCCCCTCCCCTAGGGTTCCCAACCCTAGGCGCATAGGGGGGCCCAGGGGGGGCACCAGCCCACTAGGGGCTAGTTCCCCTCCCACTTCATCCCATGGGGCCCTCCGGGATGGGTGGCCCCACAAGGTGGACCCCCGGGACCCTTTCGGTGGTCCCGGTACAATACCGGTGAACCCCGAAACTTTCCCGATGGCCGAAACTTGACTACCCATATATAATTCTTTACCTCTGGACCATTTCGGAACTCCTCGTGACGTCCAGGATCTCATCCAGGACTCCGAACAACTTTCGGTTTGCTGCATACTAATATCTTTACAACCCTAGCGTCACCGAACCTTAAGTGTGTAGACCCTACGGGTTCGGGAGACATGTAGACATGACCTAGACGGCTCTCCAGTCAATAACCAATAGCGGGATCTGGATACCCATGTTGGCTCCCACATGCTCCTCGATGATCTCATCGGATGAACCACGATATCGAGGATTTAAGCAACCCCGTATACAACTCCCTTTGTCAATCGATACGTTACTTGCCCGAGATTCGATCGTCGGTATCCCAATACCTCGTTCAATCTCGTTACCGGAAAGTCACTTTACTCGTACCGTAATGCATGATCCCGTGACCAGACACTTGGTCACTTTGAGCTCATTATGATGATGCATTACCGAGTGGGCCCAGAGATACCTCTCCGTCATACGGAGTGATAAATCCCAGTCTCGATCCGTGTCAACCCAACAGACACTTTCGGAGATACCTGTAGTGCACCTTTATAGCCACCCAGTTACGTTGTGACGTTTGGTACACCCAAAGCACTCCTACGGTATCCGGGAGTTACACGATCTCATGGTCTAAGGAAAAGATACTTGACATTGGAAAAGCTCTAGCAAACGAACTACACAATCTTTGTGCTATGCTTAGGTTTGGGTCTTGTCCATCACATCATTCTCCTAATGATGTGATCCTGTTATCAATGACATCCAAATGTCCATAGTCAGGAAACCATGACTATCTGTTGATCAACGAGCTAGTCAACTAGAGGCTCACTAGGGACAAGTTATGGTCTAAGTATTCACACGTGTATTACGATTTCTGGACAATACAATTATAGCATGAGTAAAAGACAATTATCATGAACAAGGAAATATAATAATAATCCTTTTATTATTGCCTCTAGGGCATATTTCCAACAGTCTCCCACTTGCACTAGAGTCAATAATCTAGTTACATTGTGATGAATCGAACACCCATAGAGTTCTGGTGTTGATCATGTTGTGCTCGCGGAAGAGGTTTAGTCAGCGGATCTACGACATTCAGATCCGTATGTACTTTGCAAATATCTATGTCTCCATCTTTAACATTTTCACGGATGGAGTTGAAACGACGCTTGATGTGCCTGGTCTTCTTGTGAAACCTGGGCTCCTTGGCAAGGGCAATAGCTCCAGTGTTGTCACAGAAGAGAGTGATTGGCCCCGACGCATTGGGTATGACTCCTAGGTCTGTGATGAACTCCTTCATCCATATTGCTTCATGCGCTGCCTCCGAGGCTGCCATGTACTCCGCTTCACATGTAGATCCCGCCACGACGCTCTGCTTGCAACTACACCAGCTTACTGCTCCACGATTCAACATATACACGTATCCGGTTTGTGACTTAGAGTCATCCAGATCTGTGTTGAAGCTAGCGTCGACGTAACCCTTTACGACGAGCTCTTCATCACCTCCATAGACGAGAAACATGTCCTTTGTCCTTTTCAGGTACTTCAGGATATTCTTGACCGCTATCCAGTGTTCCTTGCCGGGATTACTTTGGTACCTTCCTACCAAACTTACGGCAAGGTTTACATCAGGTCTGGTACACAGCATGGCATACATAATAGATCCTATGGCTGAGGCATAGGGGATGACACTCATCTCTTCTTTATCTTTTGCCGTGGTCGGGCATTGAGCCGAGCTCAATCTCACACCTTGCAACACAGGCAAGAACCCTTTCTTGGACTGATCCATATTGAACTTCTTCAATATCTTATCAAGGTATGTGCTTTGTGAAAGACCTATGAGGTGTCTTGATCTATCCCTATAGATCTTGATGCCTAATATATAAGCAGCTTCTCCAAGGTCCTTCATTGAAAAACACTTATTCAAGTAGGCCTTAATGTTGTCCAAAAGTTCTATATAATTTCCCATCAAAAGTATGTCATCTACATATAATATGAGAAATGCTACAGAGCTCCCACTCACTTTCTTGTAAACGCAGGCTTCTCCATAAGTCTGTATAAACCCAAATGCTTTGATCATCTCATTAAAGCGAATGTTCCAACTCCGAGATGCTTGCACCAGCCCACAAATGGATCGCTGGAGCTTGCATACCTTGTTAGCATTCTTAGGATCGACAAAACCCTTCGGCTGCATCATATACAGTTCTTCCTTAAGATAGCCATTAAGGAATGCCGTTTTGACGTCCATCTGCCATATCTCATAATCATAGTATGCGACAATTGCTAACATGATTCGGACGGACTTCAGCTTCGCTACGGGAGAGAAAGTCTCATCGTAGTCAACCCCTTGAACTTGCCGATAACCCTTAGCGACAAGTCGAGCTTTATAGATGGTAATATTACCATCCGAGTCCGTCTTCTTCTTAAAGATCCATTTGTTTTCTATCGCTCGTCGATCATCGGGCAAGTCTGTCAAAGTCCATACTTTGTTTTCATACATGGATTCTATCTCGGATTGCATGGCTTCAAGCCATTTGTTGGAATCTGGGCCCGCCATCGCTTCTTCATAGTTCGAAGGTTCACTGTTGTCTAACAACATGATTTCCAGGACAGGGTTGCCATACCACTCTGGTGTGGAACGTGTCCTTGTGGACCTACGAAGTTCAGTAGCCACTTGATCCGAAGTACCTTGATCATCATCATTAATTTCCTCTCCAGTTGGTGTAGGCACCACAGGAACATTTTCCTAAGCTGCACTACTTTCCGGTTCAAGAGGTAGTACTTCATCGAGTTCTACTTTCCTCCCACTTACTCCTTTCGAGAGAAACTCTTTTTCCAGAAAGGATCCGTTCTTGGCAACAAAGATCTTGCCTTCGGATCTAAGGTAGAAGGTATACCCAATGGTTTCCTTAGGGTATCCTATGAAGACGCATTTTTCCGACTTGGGTTCGAGCTTTTCAGCTTGAAGTTTCTTGACATAAGCATCGCATCCCCAAACTTTTAGAAACGACAGCTTAGGTTTCTTCCCAAACCCTAATTCATACGGTGTCATGTCAACGGATTTAGACGGAGCCCTATTTAAAGTGAATGTAGCTGTCTCTAGAGCATATCCCCAAAATGATAGCGGTAAATCGGTAAGAGACATCATAGATCGCACCATATCCAATAGAGTGCGATTACGACTTTCAAACACACCATTACGCTGAGGTGTTCCAGGCGGCGTGAGTTGTGAGACGATTCCACATTTTCTTAAGTGTGTACCAAATTCGTGACTTAAATATTCTCCTCCATGATCTGATCGTAAGAATTTTATCTTTCGGTCACGTTGATTCTCTACTTCATTATGAAATTCCTTGAACTTTTCAAAGGTCTCAGACTTGTGTTTCATCAAGTAGACATACCCATATCTACTTAAGTCATCAGTGAGAGTGAGAACATAACGATATCCTCCGCGAGCCTCAACGCTCATTGGACCACACACATCAGTATGTATGATTTCCAATAAGTTGGTTGCTTGCTCCATTGTTCCGGAGAACGGAGTCTTGGTCATTTTGCCCATGAGGCATGGTTCGCATGTGTCAAATGATTCATAATCGAGAGACTCTAAAAGTCCATCAGCATGGAGGTTCTTCATGCACTTGGCACCAATGTGACCAAGGCGGCAGTGCCACAAGTATGTGGGACTATCGTTATTAACTTTACATCTTTTGGTATTCACACTATGAATATGTGTAACATTACGTTCGAGATTCATTAAGAATAAACCATTTACCATCGGGGCATGACCATAAAACATATCTCTCATATAAATAGAACAACCATTATTCTCGGATTTAAATGAGTAGCCATCTCGTATTAAACGAGATCCAGATACAATGTTCATGCTCAAACTTGGCACTAAATAACAATTATTGAGGTTTAAAACTAATCCAGTGGGTAAATGTAGAGGTAGCGTGCCGACGGCGATCACATCGACCTTGGAACCATTCCCCACGCGCATCATCACCTCGTCCTTTGCCAGCCTCCACTTATTCCGCAGCTCCTGCTGTGAGTTACAAATATGAGCAACGACACCGGTATCAAATACCCAGGAGTTACTACGAGTACTGGTAAGGTACACATCAATTACATGTATATCACATATACCTTTAGTGTTGCCGGCCTTCTTGTCCGCTAAGTATTTGGAGCAGTTCCGCTTCCAGTGACCCTTCCCTTTGCAATAAAAGCACTCAGTCTCAGGCTTGGGTCCATTCTTTGACTTCTTCCCGGCAACTGGCTTACTGGGCGCGGCAACATCTTTGCCGTCCTTCTTGAAGTTCTTCTTACCCTTGCCCTTCTTGAACTTGGTGGTTTTATTGACCATCAAAACTTGATGTTCTTTCTTGATTTCTACCTCTACCGACTTTAGCATTGAAAATACCTCAGGAATAGTTTTCACCATCCCCTGCATATTGTAGTTCATCACAAAGCTCTTGTAGCTCGGTGGGAGCGACTGAAAGATTTTGTCAATGACCGCCTCGTCCGGGAGGTTAATGTCCAGCTGGGACAGGCGGTTGTGCAACCCAGACATTTTGAGTATGTGCTCACTGACAGAACTATTTTCCTCCACCTTACAACTATAGAACTTGTCGGAGACTTCATATCTCTCGACCCGCGCATGAGCTTGGAAAACCATTTTCAGCTCCTCGAACATCTCATATGCTCCGTGTTGCTCAAAAAGCTTTTGGAGCCCGGTTCTAAGCTGTAAAGCATGCCGCACAGAACGAGGGAGTAATCATCAGCACGTGACTGCCAAGCGTTCATAACGTCTTGGTTCTCTGGGATGGGTGCTTCACCTAGCAGTCCTTCTAGGACATATGCTTTCTTGGCAGCTATGAGGATGATCCTCAGGTTCCGGACCCAGTCCCTATAGTTGCTGCCATCATCTTTCAGCTTGGTTTTCACTAGGAACGCGTTGAAGTTCATGTTGACATGAGCATTGGCCATTTGATCTACAAGACATATTTTGCAAAGATTTTAGACTAAGTTCATGATAATTAAGTTCATCTAATCAAATTATTTGATGGACTCCCACTCAGATTTGATATCCCTCTAGTCATCTAAGTGTTACATGATCCGAGACAACTAGGCCATGTCCGATTATCACGTGAGACGGACTAGTCATCATCGGTGAACATCTCCATGTTGATCGTATCTTCCATACGACTCATGTTCGACCTTTCGGTCTCTGTGTTCCGAGGCCATGTCTGTACATGCTAGGCTCGTCAAGTTAACCTAAGTGTTTTTGCATGTGTAAAACTGTCTTACACCCGTTGTATGTGAACGTAGGAATCTATCACACCCGATCATCACGTGGTGCTTCGAAACGACGAACTTTAGCAACGGCGCACAGTTAGGGGGAACACTTTCTTGAAATTATTATAAGGGATCATCTTATTTACTACCGTCGTTCTAAGTAAACAAGATGCATAAACATAATAAACATCACATGCAATTATATATAGTAGTGACATGATATGGCCAATATCATATAGCTCCTTTGATCTCCATCTTCAGGGCTCCATGATCATCTTCATCACCGGCATGACACCATGATCTCCATCATCATGATATCCATCATCGTGTCTCCATGAAGTTGCTCGCCAACTATTACTTCTACTACTATGGCTAACGGTTTAGCAATAAAGTAAAGTAATTACATGGCGTTAAATCATTGACACGCAGGTCATACAATAATTAAGACAACTCCTATGGCTCCTACCGGTTGTCATACTTATCGACATGCAAGTCGTGATTCCTATTACAAGAACATGATCTCATACATCACAATATATCATTCATCATTCATCACAACTTTTGGCCATATCACATCACAAAGCAATTGCTGCAAAAACAAGTTAGATGTCCTCTAATTGTTGTTGCATCTTTTACGTGGCTGCAATAGGGTTCTAGCAAGAACGTTTTCTTACCTACGAATAACCACAACGTGATTTGTCAACTTCTATTTACCCTTCATAAGGACCCTTTTCATTGAATCCGCTCCAACTAAAGTGGGAGAGACAGACACCCGCTAGCCACCTTATGCAACTAGTGCATGTCAGTCGGTGGAACCTGTCTCACATAAGCGTACGTGTAAGGTCGGTCCAGGCCGCTTCATCCCACAACACCGCTGAAGCAAGATAAGAATAGTAGTGGCAAGAAAATTGACAACATCTACGCCCACAACAGATTTGTGTTCTACTCGTGCAATAGAGAACTACGCATAGACCTAGCTCATGATGCCACTGTTGGGGAATGTTGCATAAAAATAAAAAATTTCCTACGTTCACCAAGATCAATCTATGAGTTCATCTAGCAACGAGAGAGAGGAGTGCATCTACATACCCTTGTAGATCGCGAGCGGAAGCGTTCAAGAGAACGGGGTTGAGGGAGTCGTACTTGTCGTGATCCAAATCACCGAAGATACTAGCGCCGAACGGACGGCACCTCCGCGTTCAACACATGTATGGTCCGCGTGACGTCTCCTCCTTCTTGATCCAGCAAGGGGGAAGGAGAGATTGATGAAGATCCAGCAGCATGACGGCGTGGTGGTGGAAGCAGCAGGGTTCCGGCACGGCTTCACCAAGCGACTACGGGAGGAGGAGGTGTAGCAAGGGGGGTAGGGAAGCGCCGGATGTCAGGGTGCGGCTGCCCTCCCACCCCCCTCTTTATATAGGGACCCTAGGGGGGCGCCGGCCCTAGGAGATGGGATCTCCTAGGGGCGGCGACGGCCAAGGGGGGAGACTTGCCCCCCAAGGCAAGTGGAGGCGCCCCCTCCCCTAGGGTTCCCAACCCTAGGCGCATAGGGGGGCCCAGGGGGGGCGCACCAGCCCACTAGGGGCTGGTTCCCCTACCACTTCAGCCCATGGGGCCCTCCGAGATGGGTGGCCCCACCCGATGGACCCCCGGGACCCTTCCGGTGGTCCCGGTACAATACCGGTGAACCCCGAAACTTTCCCGATGGCCGAAACTTGACTTCCCATATATAATTCTTTACCTCCGGACCATTCTGGAACTCCTCATGACGTTCGGGATCTCATCCAGGACTCCGAACAACTTTCGGTTTGCTGCATACTAATATCTTTACAACCCTAGCGTCACCGAACCTTAAGTGTGTAGACCCTACGGGTTCGGGAGACATGTAGACATGATCGAGACGGCTCTCCGGTCAATAACCAACAGTGGGATCTGGATACCCATGTTGGCTCCCACATGCTCCTCGATGATCTCATCGGATGAACCACGATGTCGAGGATTTAAGCAACCCCGTATACAATTCCCTTTGTCAATCGGTACGTTACTTGCCCGAGATTCGATCGTCGGTATCCCAATACCTCGTTCAATCTCGTTACCCGGCAAGTCACTTTACTCGTACCGTAATGCATGATCCCGTGACCAGACACTTGGTCACTTTGAGCTCATTATGATGATGCATTACCGAGTGGGCCCAGAGATACCTCTCCGTCATACGGAGTGACAAATCCCAGTCTCGATCCGTGTCAACCCAACAGACACTTTCAGAGATACCTGTAGTGCACCTTTATAGCCACCCAGTTACATTGTGACGTTTGGTACACCCAAAGCACTCCTACGGTATCTGGGAGTTACACGATCTCATGGTCTAAGGAAAAGATACTTGACATTGGAAAAGCTCTAGCAAACGAACTACATGATCTTTGTGCTATGCTTAGGTTTGGGTCTTGTCCATCACATCATTCTCCTAATGATGTGATCCCGTTATCAATGACATCCAAATGTCCATAGTCAGGAAACCATGACTATCTGTTGATCAACGAGCTAGTCAACTAGAGGCTCACTAGGGACATGTTATGGTCTAAGTATTCACACATGTATTACGATTTCCGGATAATACAATTATAGCATGAATAAAAGACAATTATCATGAACAAGGAAATATAATAATAATCCTTTTATTATTGCCTCTAGGGCATATTTTCAACAGGCCCCCTCCCCACCCCTTGCTCGGCCTCGCGCTAACGCATGCAGTGCGCTTGGTTGACACACGCAGTGCGGACATTCTATTTTTCCAACAAATGGGACGCACGCAACCCCAGAGCCACACCCCTAAGATAGACAGGGGGCAACGGGGTGTGACAGACTCGCCTACGCATGTGGCGCCGCGGCATGCCGCATAGCCGCCTGTTCCGGCTCGTTCCAGGCTCGGCCTCTCAAGGGGATGGGGAGGGGGATCACGACCCCCTCCCCACCCCCTGCTCGGCCTCGCGCTAACGCATGCAGTGCGCTTGGTTGACAGGCGCAGTGCGGACATTCTGTTTTTCCAACAAATGGGACGCACGCAACCCTAGAGCCACACCTCTAAGATAGACAGGGGGCGACGAGGTGTGACAGACTCGCCTACGCATGTGGCGCCACGGCACGCCGCGTCGCCGCCTGCTCCGGCTCGTTCCAGGATCGGCCTCACAGGGGGATGGGGAGGGGGCGCCACGACCCCCCTCCCCACGCCCTGCTCGGCCTCATGCTAACACACGCAGTGCGCTTGGTTGACAGGCGTAGTGCGGACATTCTGTGTTTCCAACAAATGGGACACACGCAACCCCAGATCCACACCCCTAAGATAGACAAGGGGCGACGGGGTGTGACGGACTCGCCTACGCATGCGGCGCCATGGTACGCCGCGTCGCCACCTGCTCCATCTCGTTCCAGGCTCGGCTTCGCAGGGGATGGGGAGGGGGGTCACGACCCCCCTCCCCACCCCTGCTCGGCATCGCGCTAACGCACACAATGCGTACAGAAGCAATACAAATCTTTAGACAACTAAAAAAATTGCCCCCCCCAATCCCCCCCATCCACCTTACCATACAAACAATAAAAAAAGCAACTGCAGAATGCAACTTTAGGCAAAAGCAGTGCGTTTTGTTGGGCAAAAAAGCAGTGCAGTATCGTAAAGCAATGCAGTTTCGGCATACACACAGGTGGAGTGCTAAACTTGTAGACAAAAAATACAGTGCTTTTTGTTGGACAAAGAAGTTCGGCATCAAATGCGATGTAGTTTATGGAACACATACGATACATATAAGCGTGACAAATGCCAGTTCACACAGAACGTGGTCGTCGACAAAATAAAAATATACACTTATATATACTATATGAGTTATTTACATAAAATACACATACACATACAAATTCATCCAAATACTGCTGCAAAAAGAACAAGAAAAAACACAATGACAAAAAAAAGTCTTTTTCATACATTATCTACCTTAGTTAGCACACACATACACAACATCAACCTAGTTCTTGTCCACGCACAGGCTTTTGCCCCAGTAGAAAACAGTGCCCAAATGACTGTTACTGCGTCTGCGAATGCGTCTGCGATTGCGACCGGGAAGTGAACCCGAGGTCCGCAATCAGATCACGTAGCTCAAGCGGCATGTCTTCATAATACAACATGTTTGAAGGATTGAACAACAGTTGGAACATGTACTCCACCTTCCAATCTTCAATAGCAGGCTGAAAAAAGAAAATTTAAAAAATGTAGACCAGTGATTAAAAAAAGGTTGTCATAAAGAACAAAAAAGTCAAAAAAATTAAAATAAAAAAAAGTAACAAGAAAAAGAAGAAAACAGAGAAGGTGTTACGTCGGATTTCAAAATTTTCTCAACTAGACTTTGGCCGTCATACAACTGCGTCATCCTCAGAACATAGATTCCGCACTCATTTGCTCCCTACGCTGGCACGACCGGGTAAGAGGGCTTCTCTGCCAATTTAACCCAATCAGGGTGGTTCTTCGATTTATACATTTTTCACCATAAATCGCCTTCAGCACCTGAGTCATCCTCCTCATCTGGCAAAAAAAAGGAAGCACAAGGTAAAAATAACACACATCACGGATCAAAGTTGCTACTCAGACGAACCAAAAAACTACAAAAGTTGTTCTCAAATGTCTAGACAGTCCCTCTTTTAAGTGCACACAAGGTCATTTCATATTACCCTTTTTTAAACAGATTATCGGGGGTGTGAGAAAATGCAGTTCTGTCGCGCATATGTTGCAGTGCACTACATAAACAAATGTTGTTCTATGTGTGCTAAAATTTGCATGTGCAGTTTATGAAAAAAATGCAGTAGGAGAAACACAAAAAAGCTTTATGCTTGGCAAGAAAAAATGGCATACCACTTCAGTGCAATCTGTGTGGTAGTCAGTCCTGCGCCACCTTGACGTGACATCAGGATGGCCAGTGTACTTCCTACTGTCATGGATATCAAGCGTCTGGCCATGCTGGTTCATCGTGTATAAGGAATAATGACCATTCTTGGATCGCGACATCATAATCTGTTCACATAAAAAAACAAAAATGAAATGAAAAGTTCTTTCGACACGTAGCACCAGGACCACTGTTCCAAAAATAACTATAAAAAGAAATGCAACAAACTAGGAAAATAAATGACGGAAAACAATGAACTTACCAGTTTTGCATCCAACAGGGTTGCGTCGTCGCTCACAAAACCTTGAACTGCTTAACATCATCTTCTAAAACAAATGAGCTATGCACAACTGGCAACACAGGGTTTCTGTCATTATCTCTTGCCACAAAGGTTTCCATTTGAAGAACGTACTGCACAGAAAAAAGAACAAAAAAGGACATGAAAAAAAGAATAAACAATGCAAGCAGACATGGACATGAAAAGCCAGTACAATAGAAAAGAATGACAGCAAACATTTACCATGATAAATAAAGGTGAAAGTAGCACACGTTCACCGGATTGATAAGCTAAACCCAATTCAGGGTCTTGCTTCCAGTACTTGATGACAAAATCCATGAGATACGAATCCATTAAAGCTCCTTTGCCAAATGTATCATAGATATAGTCGACATTGTAAGTATCGACATCACCAAAAGGACTACTCACCATAAAGAACGCGTTCCTGCAGTAAACATACATAGATGGGATCAATAAAATTAAAATTAAAATCAAAAGACACAAAAAGGATGAAGGGCACACACATAAAACTTACTCGTGGTATTTGGTTACAAAATCTTTGCTAAGAACAAGATCCTTTATTTTAATCGCCTCATCAATATATTTGAACTTCGGAGGCTTCAATTTCTCTATAGAGCATCTCAACTTAAAAGCCCTCTCACCCGCCCTCTTGTTCGAAAATACTTCAACCTCATCCATAGGGGGACGATTAATTGCTACACTCCTAGTCCTAGTGACACATGGACATGGCGTAACAAAATCATCATCATCAACATCATATACATCGTGTGGAGAGCTAGGTCGAGAGACACTTCCACCATCAGGTCCAGACACCACATTTGTGTTCAAACCATCTCCAGCCAAAGAACCAGAATTATCTGGAGAGATTTCAATGACACAATCCTCCATAACCACCTCAGAACCCTGGGACTCAAATAGTGACGTACAACCTTCATGAAGCCCCCCATCAAAACCTAAAAACGTGTAGAAAAAACATGGAAGCACTCAGCACAAAATACAAAAACCAAAAAACATGAATACAGAAAAATAGAATGCAGTCCACTTGTATACAACAATGCAGCCCACTTGTCTACAGCATTGCAGGCCATTTCTCTACATCAATGCAGTCCACTTGTATACAGCAATGCAGCCCACTTGTCTACAGCATTGCAGCACACTAGTCTACATTAAATGCAGCACACTTGTCTACAGCAATGCAGCCGACACGTCTCTACAACAATACATCCCACATATAAAGAATAATGCAGCCCACATATAAAGAACAATGCAGCCCACATATAAAGAAAAATGCAGCTCACTTGACCATAAGAAGCAGAACCAAGCAGTGGACAAAAAATAAATAAAGGGAGGATAAAGAAGTTCACTAAAACAACCTTTATCTGCAAAAATTAGAAGTGATGTTAAATCAAGGCAACACTTCCTCGATGTGAGCCAGCTATAGAGCATGGCCGTTCAGATGTAGCCAATGTGCTCCACCCCAAACATAGCAACTCGAACACCATCCCAGGTATGCAAGAATTGAAACATATAGAATCTACAATCATGCCTACAATAAAAGAATAAAAAACATCAGTTTCACAAAATGAAGTAAAAAAAACTTGAGCAGTATGCTGGAGAAGGGCTGTACAGAACACACCCATTTGGCTGCATTGGGACAGTGACATGTTTCAACACAAATCCATCAAGTGTAGGAGGATTTAGCGGCTCATCAGAACTTGAGCTTCCTTCTTTCCATGCACGCTTGATATTTTTAACCATCCTCCTAAAAACCCTAACCGCATCAGGGCTGCCAGGTTTGTTGAGCGAGTCAAGAAATTCAAATCGCATTTCTTTCACATTTAACGCAACTACATAATAATGACCAACACCATCCCTCGTATCTGGCGGATCAAAAGTTGCAAAAAGGACCCGTTGGAAGCACGAATAAATAAATAAAATTATTATAAGAAGAAAAAACAGAACACTATAAAAACAAACACACAAAATATAGTTTTCGACACATAAAAACGTTTCTCACCATATCCTTTTTATCAACGCGCTCCTCGGCTTTTGAGGAGAACATCATTTTAACACTGCTGCCTACAGTACCACCATTCCAAGTATTTGTGTGCTGAAACAAAAACAAAAATCAAATAGTGCTCAAGCAAACAGGTCGTCGCAGAAATCAGAAAAGAAAATCAAAAAATAAAACAAAAATTTCGGCGTTCTTACACAAATATGGTACGGGGCAACCATTGTCGGA
The DNA here is from genome assembly GCF_002162155.2 of Triticum dicoccoides. Lineage (NCBI taxonomy): Eukaryota > Viridiplantae > Streptophyta > Magnoliopsida > Poales > Poaceae > Triticum > Triticum dicoccoides. The sequence continues at coordinate 606,371,898 of NC_041383.1, forward strand.
GATCCCTTAAACTTATCTACCAGCAAAGAAACCCCAAGATCTACAAGCCTTGTAGTGAGCATCCCTTTATCCCAAAAGGATTGACCAACTTCGCCAATGCTAATATCACCCATCTCAGTTTTAAAAGCAATCATGTCCCTGAATTTTTCATGAAAAACTGAAACATAAGATACTAAAAAAATAACAACAAAGAAAAAGGGGTGAATACCAAAATTAGAAAATACATATGAACAAAACAATTTCTAAAAAACCATACTTCTTCTTCTTGTCCTTCCAAGCCCTCGTAACAACAGCGTACAACTCATTATATCTTTTCAGAAGAGCTGGATCAATGCTCGACGGTGTCACAACAGGAAGTTCGTCATCTGTAATAAAAAAGATGAAGTTCATTTATCCAAAGAATGAAGTTTAAATATTAAGATAAGGAAATTCTGCTAGCTATTTTGAAAATCATAGACAAAAGATCAAGTTTCACTTATCATTAAACATCTAATACAGATACCATAGTAATTAAACAAAATGAATGAGAAAAACTTCAACTGCACTGTTCAAAAAAACTCTTGCCTTCAGTGTCAGAGTCTTCAGGCTGTTGTTCTTCAGAGCTGAGAAAAATATTTTCTTGGATAGGTTGTGACGAATCCACCATAACCTCACTGGACGGCCCTTCTACAGCAACATCAGCATTCTCTGGATTTACAACAGTCTGGTCAACGACAATGTCCTTAGATACTTCAGCTACATGAGGCTCCACTCTCGATACTTCCGGAACATCGTTGGACACCAGACAAACAGGGGAAGCAACAACACTAACAGCAGGGCCGACATTCTCCAGTGGCTTTTCAATGCCAACATTAGAATCTTCATGCCGACTAGTGGGAACATCATGGGATCCTTGAGCTACAGAAGGATCTGCACAGTCAACGGCAACCGATGCAGAAGCATCAACATTGCCACCGCCATCAACAGCACAACTGCCTTGATTCAGATCAACGTGAACTTCCACGTTTTCTTCTCCAACCTGTGGAAAGTTTAAAAAACACACAATAACACAAAAATGAGCGTGGGGATAATTAACACAATAACACACAACACACTTATGTCAAAGACTGTTGACAACATACACAGAACAACTACATTCCACATATGCAAAACAACTGCAACACACGTGTGTCAAAACAAGTACAACTGCAACCCACATATACGTAAAAAAAGAATTGCAGTTCACTTTGTCAAACGCTGCAGTTCAATTATGTTAAATACTAAAGCTCATGTATGTAAAACAATATGGACCGTGCATGCGAAAAGAACTGCAGTTCACCTGTCAAACAATGAAGCTCACACATGTAAAACTATTGCAGCTAACATATGTAAATGAAAATGCATATGAGTGAACATAACAGCGTACATCAAGTTTATAACAAAAAACAAAAAATTAGATTACAACCACTAACAGAACAAGTAATACAACTATACCTTAGCAGCTACAACATCTAGAGGGGACGATGCATCAGCCAAGACCTCATCCTTTCCAGAGCCATCGTAGGTCTCTTTGTGCGCATCACAAGCAGCAACACCAGTCTGCGGGCATAGAACAAACCAAAAACGAGAAATAAGATGGTACCGACCAAAAAATAAAAAACTTCAACTATGCACAAGCAGTACACACTTTACAGTAGTGAAGTACACAAAAAACAATAAAAATGGGAAGCAAACAAATGCAAGTTCAAGAAAAGGGACGCATGGCAGAACAGACATGGCAGAAGTACTTGTACCTGACCAACTCCATCGTCCCTAGTTCCATCGACACCAGAAGATTCCACTCCAGCCTATAACAAAAAAACAGAAATAGTGAGGAGCAGTCAACATAATACACAAGAAAGAGGTTCAAAGCCACAAAAAACCTAGAACATATATTGTCAGCGCCAACACCAGCGTCCTAATGGGTCATTTCGTCCAAAATATGCCCAGCATTCATCTCATACCGACCGCATTTTTCTTCCTGTGAATGTCTCAATTGAGCATACGAAGACAGAACATCCGTCACTACAATCTTTAGGCTTTCAATCACGTCACAATCAAAATTGTGAGCAGCAACAATATCTTCATCTCGTGGCCCATGACCAATAGGGAAAAAACAAGCAACTGTCCTCAACCTGTCACCAGAGGTTGGCAAATCTTTAGTCAACTTCAAAACCTTCAGAAGAAGCTCATCAATCTCCTCGTGTTTTTTGCCGCCAACAAATGTCTGTTTATAAGAGCTTCTATTATCAAACATCTGTCAAGCCATGAAACCACGAGTATGCGGCACCTCATCATCACATGAAGGAAGGTGGCTACAGATAGGCTCATAAAACCTAGCATGAGTGCTAGGCCCCGCATCAGAGCTGCCGTGTACAACTACAACATGACGGTTGTACACAATATCACCTGACGCCTTCCACTGCAAAAAAGACAACAAGCAAAGAAAATTACACATGTGAGTACTAGAAAAGTTCACATTTATAATGGCTGCACATTTTTTTTAAATCTGATATTAAAAAATCAGATGCACTAACCGGCAGCTTCCCAAATTTGTAACTTTCCAAGTAAATATTTCCCTTCACAAGCACATCCTCATTGTACAACTTCATCAGGTCATTGGTCGTCAGGTATGACGCACGTGGCGTCAACGTGTGCATGACTGAAAATTTGCGAAGCTTCAAGCAGTCAAGATACATAATCAGGGGGACAATGGCACAACCCTCTGCATAATTTTGCTTGCTGCCTTCTGTTTACCACCTCACCACAGCTGCCGACAACTCATCAACAACAAGCTGGCAAAAGTCCATTTGAGCCATAGCCGCATAATCCATGTTCTCTACCATTGCAGCAACTCTACCCAAACGAACTGTAGGCCCGGGGCACAACAAATTCTGGTAAAGTATCAGGAAGAACACCTTCACGACAAGGTCAACAGTCACATAATCATCTTCCTCCACCAACACCTTCAACTTCTCAAGCAAGTCCTTGACACCTATACTCTTTGAACAGTCAAAGCCAAGCTCATCCTTGAGGGCAGTCAATGATTCATCATGACCGCTAGAAGCAGGCATGGGTGCAATGTGACGTTCCATAGGTAAATCAAAAATGTGATGAACTGCATCACGATTGATTTGAAGAACCCTACCATTCCCAAAGTCCATTACCATGGTGGCAGGGTCAATCACTCCCATCAGATAGCACATAAGAATGTGCGACACATTTTTCTTTACTGTCAGATCAAAGACAACACCAAATCCAGCATCCCTAACACGACTACAATGTGCCTCTTTCAACAAAGAAGCAGCCTTGCAAACAGTGGGAAGTGACAACTGTACGGTCTTGTTAAATCAAGAATCATCTCCCTCAGCATCATCTTCAGTTGCATTGCTCTTACTAGACTTCTTCCTCTGTGTAAACGGAAATGCAGTCCACATTAGAAGACTAGCCATAAAAAAAGAGACATAGAAAACACAGAAAGAATAACAATGAAGGAAACAAATGCAGTGCACTTCAACAAACCTTTGGAGCAGCATCCACCTCCTTGCCAGAGTCACCACCAACATCTTCATTGACATCATCACGGGCACACTTGGGTAGACTCTTAGATGAACCATAGTATTTGCGTCTACAAAGGTGAACACCCTTCACATAATCAGCAAGCACAAAGTCATCATCATCAGAGTTGGGACCTTCAGTGACATGTAGTCGATTGCGCAGAGGATCATCATTTCCACCAGCTTCAACAGTTCTCTTGCCAAGATTCTTCTTCATTCCAGCGATACATGGACTCCGCCGAGGTGTACCACCTTCCTCAACAACAGTACTCAGCCTCTTCTTCTACAAAGAAGGCTGCTTCACCTTGTCAAATTTACCACCCTTGGCACCATCTGCACCTCTCCTCTGCTTCTCCTTCTCCGCAAACTCTTTTGACTCAATTTCAAACCTCAACTTCTTCTTGCTTTGCTTCAACTCATATTGACGAAGCTGTTCCGAGACCATCCAATCCTGTGTAACTTCCTCTGTACCATCAACAGACTGTGATTGTGTTTCAGACAAGACGGGACGTCTCTGATCAAAGCTCACACCGACATTACCCTCTGCAAAATAATGGTCAATCAATTGAGTAACCCCCTCAAACCCAGGCGCCCCAGCATGGAAAATAGACACTGTGTCAAAATGAAGTTTGACTATGCTCGTTAAAAAGTGCACAAAAAGAACAAATGCAGTACCGTTAGACATATAAATGAAGTGCTCCAACCATAAGCTCAAAATAAAAAATAATGCATTGTACAAAAAACTTGAATAAAACAACAATGCAGTTCACACATACATATAGTGGAGTTCACATATACAAATAAATGTAGTGCTGCATACACTATCTTCACGGTTGTTCGCAACAAAATGTCGGACTAGATAAAACAAGGCAACACCAATTTGTATAACATCAAGCAACCAGCATACACAAAAATAAACAAATCAATCACATACCCAAGGAGGGGCCACACTTATGGGAGAAGATTCAACCGGCGAATTCACTTGATGTCCTCCCTCGACACCATGATCCTTACCACCAGGACAACGAGAGTCAATTGGTGTATCATTATGAGCACTGCAATCACCTACTAGATTCAAAAAGAACCAGAAAACAGAAATTACAAAACATCACATGACAAAATAATGCAAACGAACGCTGACAACTAACAGAGCATAAACCAATATGCAGGATGAATTAGGAAACTAGATAAACATCAAACAAAATAAACAAAGCCTAAAATAAGCACTCCACATACCCTGAACTCCTCCTCCCACTCTGCTCGGCGAAGACATGGCGTTTGCCTGCAACACAAGGACGAAGTGACAGACATAAGCAACAAAATCGGCAAAAATCTCACGAAACCCTAGATCCACATTGCTACACATGACTATCGACTTCAAAATGCGATAAAATCGACTGCCTACAGAAAAATTACACAAGCAAAAAGAGCAACAGAAACTACGAGAATCACAAAACAAGACAAGGGGGCGATCAAGACCAAGGCCAAGCGGAACGTACCACAAAAAAGGATGTGGCGATGGCGGCGGGAAGGGGGGAGAGGGGCGGCGATGGGAACAAATAGGAAAGGGCTGCGGGAGAGCAACGGCAAGGGCTCGCGGAGCGGACGGCGACACAGAATGCGGGAATAAGTACCTCTTGAGGGCGGAGGTTCCTCGGGCGATAGCGGTTGCTGCAGGCGACGGCGGTTTTGCTCGAGGGAGAGATGCCTCGGGAGAAACTGCAAGAGAGGAGAGGGGATTGTTCTCGGTCTCTCTCCCTGTCAGCGGAGCGGTGGAATAGCCTGGAAGGGAAACGTAGGAGGCCCCGTGTCACAAAAGGGTCACAAAAAACGGGCCGGCCCAAAAATGGCCCGGATAAAATGAGCCAGACTACATCAAAACACACATATTACTCAAAAACAAAAAATCAAAACGCACATGATGCAGTTCTCTCTGAAGAATCATGATGTTCAGATGGTAAAACAAAATAAAATACATACAGTTCGTAAAAAAAGTTAAAATAAAAAACAACATGCATGTTAAGAAGACACATTCGAAAAAAAGTCTACCTTCAAATAAGTGCCACACAAAAATAAGTGGGGGTAGGGGCCCCAACCCGCCCCCCTTCTTCCCCTACACCTCCCGTATACTGCAGTAAGCACAGGCAAAAAACAAATGCGGTACGCATCACTAGAAAAATGCAGTGCATTTCGTTACGCGATGCATTACGCTATAGCAATCCAGTTCCGCATTACGTAGATGAATAAATACATGGCATAGAACACAGCGATGAATAAAAACGCGAACACGGAAATAATAAATGCAGTGCAGAAGTATATGAACGTGTAGTACAGAACCAAAATCAATGCAGTACAATTGTAATTTGCTAACTAGTGCAGTTCTATACATTGAAAAGAAAAGATTACATAAAAGCAAAAACACGGAAACAAAAATGAGAACTGTACATGCAGTACGGAATGCGTGCACATGTAGTACATAACCCTGATCAATGCAATGCACGCATGATTTACTAAAAGCAGTGGACGCCCCGACATTGAAAAAATATAAAGAAAAAAATTGACCACTCAGGTGCTATCAGCCCCAGCTAGTCTCGTAATAGGTCTGCACCCACAGAAGGCGAGTCGTCTTGAGTCACAATGCATGGGGCCGGCCACACATGGGCCCACAGGTCAGAGAGCATAGAGCTGCGAGCGTCGTGTATAAGCGCCCAAATAAGTAACCAGAGAAGTTCGACCAGAATGCCTCGCTAGCGCTTATAAACAGGTCGAGTGCGCCTTCCGGCGGCGAGGTGGGACTAAACATTAGAGTGCACACACAGCGCACTGGGGACCAGCCGTGCTCACATGCCGACTTGGGCTCAAATGCGTCTCTTCACTACCCGAACACAGGCCCAACAAGGCCGACTAAGAAAAAACCATAAGTTCAAAAAAAGTGGGGGGGCACCCCCCTTCCCCTACCCCTCCCGTACCAGGGATTGCAGTAAGTATAGGCAAAAACAAGATGCAGTACGAGGCAATAGAAAAATGCGGTGCACTTTCTTACACGATGCAGTTTGGTGTAGCAATCCAGTTTCAGATTACCTACATGAATAAATACATGGCATAGAACACAGCAAAAAACCCCAAAGCCTATAGCAAGGACACGCAAAAAACGGTGAAGTACACACATGTAGACACAAGTGCAGTTCTGCATCGTAAGCGATGCAGCGCGTAAATATAAGCAATGCAATTCTGTTATCACGCAGTATACATATATAAAACGTGACAAAATACCCGTTCGCACAGTAAAGTGGTGGTTAAAAAAATTACTGATCAAAAATAAAATAAAACCACCTTAAAAAAACCACGTTCGCATACAACCACCCAATCGGAGCAGTTCCATCGCCACAAGCCCACGATCATAGATGCAACACCAACCCATGATCTGCACAACCGCATCATCAGCAAGATCGTGCAATTCATCCGACGGGGCCATCCCACCCTACGCCCTCCCCTTAAATTCAGACCCCTGCCAAAGGCCTTCTCATCCACAACAACACAAGTATCCATTGTGCTGCCACCAAATCGCTCCGTATCCACGCAAAAGCACCAAGCCTTGCTACCGGCGATGGCGTTCACCGACGAGTACAAGGGCGACAAGGCCGTGGAGGCACACGGCAACACCAAGTTGCACGTCATCCACACCAATAACAAGAAGCAGATGGCGATCTCCCTCGTGCAGTACGAGCGCCACCTCAGCCTCCAGCGCCACAAGATCGTCGACATTGATCTCGAGTACAACAAGCCTGAAGCGACACAGAAACACGCCCTCTGCCAGCTCTCCATCGGCAAGAATCACCCGGTGTTGCTCTTCCAAATGAGCGCCTCTGAAAGGTGCACCGTCTTCGACAACTTCCTCGCCGACCCCAGGTACACCTTTGCAGGCTTCTCCATCGACGGCAACAAAACCAGGCTAGAGCGCGTCAAACTGGAGGTCGCCAACTTCATCGACATCTAGAAGGAGTGGAGGGTGCCTGAGGCAACTAAGGCGTTGGACTCCCTTGGAGACGTATCCGACATGCTCATCGACGACTACTACAACAACATGAAGAAGAAGATCACCGACGACGAGCACATGCGCTGGGCCACCCTGCCTCTGTCCATGAGGCACATCGAGTACGCGGCAAAGGACGCCTACGCAACATATGAGATATGGAACCGCATCACCCTTACCCAGGACGGCCTTCGCCGTGCAAAGCTGGAGAAGGAGGAGCACCCCAAGAAGCGCGCCAGGAGCAGCTGGGGATGGGAAGAGCACAACTGGTGAAGAAGAAGATGGTGCCGGCCAAGAGCCAACAATGCCAGCGTCGTTTTAGAATTATCATCAAATTTGCTTTATGTTGTTTGCTTATGTATCGTTAGTTTGCTTGTGTGCTGAACTTAGTTTGCTTGCCATGCAGAATCGCTTGTAATGATGAACTTTGATTATGTTAGATTGCTTTCTGTTCAACTTAGTTTGCTGATGATGAAATTGTTGTACAAAATACCTGTGATAATTTTTTTTCTGTTGTCTGCTCATGTATCATTAGATTCGAGCAGTGCACAAAACAAAAAATAGTTGCAGTGTGCAAACATGACGCATGAAGTGCAAATTGTATACGAATGCAGTACATAATCTGTCGAATAAAGTTTTAACATAACCAACAAAGCAGTGCACGAACCTAAATTTGAAAAAAAGAATACATAAGAGCAAAAACACAAAAAGAAAAACGCAAACACGTAAATAATCAATGCAGTGCAGAAATATATGAACGTGCAGTACAAAACCATAATCAATGCATTACACGCATGATTTACTAAGCAGTGCACTCCCATACATTGGAAAAAAGATTACATAATAGCAAAAACACGGAAACGAAAAATGAGAACTGTGCATGCAGTACGGAATGCGTGCACATGCAGTACATAACACTGATCAATGCAGTGCACGCCCTGACATTGAAAAAAATACCCAAGACAGAAAAATACAAAGAAAAAAAATTGACCACCCAGGTGCTACCGGCCCCAGCGAGTCTTGTAATAGGTCTGCACCCACAGGAGGCAAGTCATTCTGAGTCACAATGCATGGGACCGACGACACACCGGCCACTCATGGGCCCAGAGGTCACAGACCGTGTATAAGCACCCAAATAAGTAACAAGAGGAGTTCGACCGATGTGCCTCGCCATCGCTTATAAACAGGTCGGGCGCGCCTTCCACGGGCGAGGTGGGACTAAACATTAGGCCGCACACAAAGCGCACCGGGAACCAGCCGTGCTCACAGGACAACTTGGGCCCAAATGCATCTTCACTTCCCGAACACAGGGCCAACAAACAAAAGAGAGGCCACTGAATTTTTTTTTAAAAATCTTACATACCATACACAAACATAGGCCCAACCATGCGTTCCGCAGTTTGTCGTGATATGACAATGCAGTTCGCTATTTTCAAGTAAGCAGTCCTGTTGCTTCTCAAATGCATTCGTGTACACTGAATCAGAACCAATCCACCACCTAACACCAACCCCACAACATTTATTACTTTCATTGCTCAATTGGTTGCATAAAAACGTATCCATTCGTGCTCCAGACTAACACAACTCCTCCCCCCGTTCCTCATTTTCTTCAAATCATAGATCTAAGGTTCATCCCATCCACAGCTCTTCTCTAGAATTCCACTGAACCCGCCATGGACTGTAAGTGCGGGTGTTTGGCAAGGATGGCGCCGGTGGCGGACACATGTGTGTACACAGAAGGTCTAGAGCTCACCAACACCGAGTGGCGCAGCATGCTTGGGTGCCTGATGATACCCAACAGGGGGTTTCGTGCGCCATTTCTTCATCGCCTCACAACCGCAGATCTGCAGGAAAGTTGGGCATGTTTTTCCCCTCACAATTTTCGACATAATCTAGCCTGCAGATCCACATCTGAATATATAGTTCAATCAATTTGTTCAGTAGTGTCAACAAAATTACAAAACAGAATTTGTATTGTTGTTCAGATTTGTTAGCTATTAAGACTAGATGCTTCCACCTATCTTTCTTTAGTACCACACCAGGTATCGACACTAGTTAGATCAGAATCCCAACACACGAACAAAAAAAAGGGTCAGTAGATAAGCTTTGCAGTTATCTTAACATGCTGGCGAAGTACACTATTACTGACATTGGAGTGCAAGCATGTTGCAGTATAATATATATCCTGGTAAAACTAGGGGTCAATTGCGTATATAAGTTTGTTCATACATTGCAACTACTTTAGAAAATAGCAGTCATATATATGTAACTATTTAAGTCAACATAAATAGATCATACTAAGTATAAAAGAAAAACATTTGCTGTTTACTTATAAAATTCTTTTTCCACCCATTCCAATATGCAGAAACTGCCATCCACAATAAAATTTCCTGCTCCAAGTTCAGGGAAGGTTACTTTGGAGACTGAACACAAGAATGGGTATGCAACATGCAAGCTGACTACCACATCGACTCTGAAGAATGCATTAACATAACTACTGGTTGGAAAGATTTTGTCTCCCAGAATGGCTTTGAGGTCAGAGAAGTGGCCATGGTGTTTTTCTACAAAGAAGAAGACTCCATCAAGTTTACAATATTTGCACTCTAGGCTGTCTAATATGAAGCAACCAATATTTCTAATGCTTTGGTTATGCTGTATGCTTTTAAAATTATGTCCATCAGACAATTTGAACGATGTCTATTTAAAGTATGCAACCTCAACTGCGTCATTTTATCATCCTTTTTAGACAAAGTTGTTGTTGGCAGTAATGTAGTTCTCTCAAACACATAGTATGGTACTAATAATAAAAAAAGCAGCCCTCTGATCAGTAACAAGGAAATGCAAATGGTCGAAACTTTGCAGTTAACATACCATGTTCAAAAACAATTCTCATAGTATGCAGTTCAAAAAATTTATTATAATAACTATTCAGCTAACAAAAGCGTATAATGGACCATCCATTCTAGTAGCAGAATAAAACATTAACAACACTGCTAATGCAGTATAGAAATGCCTATTATGCAGTCATCTAGAACACATAATGCAGTTTAAGAAAAGGAGAAATCTCATAAGCAGCCATAACCACTGTAATGCAGCTACAACGAAGTACACTACCAAAGAAAATGCAGTGCACTACAACGTATGCCATGACTACAACAAATAAAATTAAAGTAGTAAAATTACAGACATGTGATAGACTAACAGAGGTGTCAATTTCACTCACAATTCCATAACTCGCCTAAAAATTGTACAACCACTAAACTATAGAAAAATACCTCCGCAAAAAATTACATGGAAGACACGGCAACGGGCCGAACAACACCAACTTTCATTCCAAAAATGCGATTGAAAAAATGACAATTATACCCGCAATACAATGAATTCAAACCTATAGCAACAGTAATTACAATATTCAAACACGCAAGCAAAATCAAAAAAATCGACAAGAACAGAGGAGCGGACGAAGCTCACCCGCCGCAACAATCAAAATAAGAAGAATTGAAAACTAACTCCTAAAAATTAACAAATTATAGAGTGAATGGCCGATTAAAACGAACGCAACCAAAGAATTCCTACTAAAGAATAACATCAGAGTACAAAAAATCACATCTGACGCGAACACGAATGACAGAGATGTAAATTAGAAAGTGATGCAAACACAAACACAAACTGATTGGGCTAGCGAGCAGCTGATTGGGCTAGCCCCATCCATCGAGGGCCCACTTGTAAATTAGAAAGTGATGCATGCGAGCAGCTGATTGGGCTAGCCCCATCCATTTAAATAGTGCGAGGGCCCACTTGTCATTGACTATGGCTTTAGCAAGGTTTAATTTTAATTCCTGGTTAGAGGGGTGGGCCCGAGGTATCAGGGGCACATTGGTTAGCTAATTAGGTTTTCAATAACCCTGCAGCAGCCGGTGTTAGAGGGGGAGGGGCAGGTTAGCGCCCAGATTCATGGATAACCCTGTGGGGTCCACATGTCAATGGCCCACGCTGGAGTTTAACATGAAGGTGGGCGCTGGTGGTCTCCGGCGACCTTCCGACGAGGCGAGGTTTCTCAGATTTTGGCCACAGGCGACTGAAACGGAAGCGGGTGGGTGCGTTCGAACATGCACGATGAGGCGCATCGAATGCCGGCAGCAGTGCCTGCGGGGGCGGGTGGAGTTGAGCACTATGACGACGAGCAGCGGTGGCCAGAGCATGAGCTGGATGGGGCTGACGCTATAGCTCACGATCGAGCGAATATAAGGCTATTGACGGCATCAGCGGAAGGGCACGAGCACAACAGAAGGCTCAGATACAAGCTCCATGAGTTGTGGTCACGGCGGCGAGCTCAATCGCGGCGACGAGCTACGTCGATGGTGGCAACGATGGCTACGGGCATGGAAACGAAGGGGGACAAAGGGGAAATGTCTGTATGCTCACCGTGGAGGCACACGACGGCCCGACGAGTGGACGGAAGCAGCACAGGGGGTGGATCGACGGCGATGGTGGCAACGTCAGAGGAGGACGAAGATGACGTTGACATTGATGTAGGGGATTTAAGCTTGATGCCAAGGGCGTAGACAACATAGTCGAGGCCGGCGCGTCTACTGGACATGGTGGTGGGGCACTAGGGTGACGGTGGGCGCGATGGCGACGGCGGCCATGGCGATGCGGCGGCGGGTGCATGCTGGGAAGAAGAGCGGCGCACGAGGAAGGGGGATTGGGGCGAGTGGGGGATAGGGTTTGTGCTAGGAGGGTCGACGACGACTTGTAGGACGTCGAGGAGTCGCCGGATAGCCGACACGTGGCCATCTGCAGCCACGGACATGGTACGCGCGTCCAGCATGCCATGGTGAAAGAACATGTGGTGCCCCCATGTTTGGTTTTGGTAATTGATGACAATCTCTATAGACTAATGGTTGCCTTGAGTTATATTCGTAGGATTTGTCCATAGGAATTTCTTGAAGTCCATTTATTAGTTTCAAGGAGTTTATGTATTGACGAAGGTTCTATTCAAGGAATTACCCAAATATTGGTCATAGAGAAGACATGATACAAGGTTGATCAAGACTAAGTCAAAGAGGGAATCAAGTTGATCAACACACAAAGCGTACAAGATGTACCGAGAGGGATCAAGTAATCCCATGGTATGGTAAGCATTGTCCATTACGCTTTGTGTACTGATGTCTACTACGCAACTTTATTCTTGTAGACTCGTGTTGGGCCTCCAAGCGAAGAGTTTTGTAGGACAGAAGTAAATTTCCCTCAAGTGGATGACCTAAGGTTTATCAATCTGTGGGAGGCATAGGATGAAGATGGTCTCTCTCAAACAACCCTGCAACCAAATAACAAAGAGTCTCTTGTGTCCCCAACACAACCAATACAATGGAAAATTGTATAGGCGCACTAGTTCGGCAAAGAGATGATGATAAAAGTGTAATACCAATGGTAGAAATATATTTTTATAATCTGAATAAATAAAAACAAAAAGGTAGCAAGTAACAAAAGTGAGCACAAACGGTATTGCAATGCTTGAAAACAAGGCCTAGGGTCCGTACTTTCGCTAGTGCAACCTCTCAACAATGCTAAGCTAATCGGATCGTATAACCATCCCTCAAAGTGCGATGAAGAATCACTCCAAAGTTCTTATCTAGTGGAGAACGTAAGAAGAAATTGTTTGTTGCTATTCTTTCTCATCAATCTATCCAAGAGTTCATACTAAAATAACACCAAGTTATTCTTTTCGATCGATCTATCAAGAGTTTGTACTAAAATAACACCAAGTTATTCTTTCTAATCGATCTATCAAGAGTTCATACTAAAATAACACCAAAGTAAATTCAGATTCATAATACTCAATCCAACACAAAGAACCTCAAAGAGTGCCCCAAGATTTCAACCGGAGAAACAAAAGACGAGAACATGCATCAACCCCTATGCATAGATTACCCCAATGTCACCTCAGGAATTCGTGAGTTGAGTGCCAACACATATATCAAGTGAATCAATATAATACCCCATTGTCACCATGGGTATTCATATGCAAGACATATATCAAGTGCTCTCAAATCCATAAAAATATTCAATGCGATAAGAACGAAATCTCAAAGGAAAAACTCAGTTCATCACAACAAGATAGAGAGGGAGAAACACCATATGATCCAACTATATTAACAAAGCCGGTGATACATCAAGATCGTGCCATCTCAAGAACATGAGAGAGAGAGATTAAACACATAGCTACTGGTACAAACCCTCAGCCTCGAGGGTGGACTACTCCCTCCTCATCATGGTGGCCGCCAGGATGATGAAGATGGCCTCTGGTGATGATTCCCACCTCTGGCAGGGTGCCGTAACAGGGTCCAGATTAGTTTTTCGTGGATACAGAGGCTTGCGATGGCGGAACTTCTGATCTAGGGTTATTTCTGATGGTTTCTCTATTTATAGGATTTTTCAGCATTGGAGTCACGCGAAGATGGGCCTCGAGGTGCGCACAACCCACCTGGGCGCGCCCAGGTGTCTTGTGCACACCTCCTTCACCTTCTGGTCCTCCCACGAAGCTTCTAGTGCCTCTTTTCTTCCAAAAAAATCATCAAAAAGTTTCACTGCTTTTGGAGAATTTTGATTTCTGCACAAAAAACAACACCACGGTAGTTGTGCTGGAAACAACGTTAGTCCGGGTTAGTTCCATGGAAATCATACCAAATCCATATAAAATTGTTGTAAACATGGCATGAATACTTCATAAATTATAGATACGTTGGAGACGTATCAGCATCCCCAAGCTTAATTCCTACTCGTCCTCGAGTAGGTAAATGATAAAAGAAATAATTTATGAAGTGTGAATGCTAGCAAAGTGCATAAGTTTGATCAATGATAATTTCAATCACTTTTCCTAGCATCATATATAACAACAACTCTTTCTCATAAAACTCATCATGATAAAGTAGCAATTGAAAGCAGACTTTTTTTATGTGGAATGCTACCTATCATATTCATCATATACTCTTTCCTTTTCTAGCATGGACATTTGGGCTTGAATGATTCAAAGCATTAGTCTATAATTTGACAAGAAAACATCAATACTCAAGCATATCAACAAGCAACCATGTCTTTCAAAATATCAACGCTAAAGAAAGCTATCCTTAGCCCATTACGCTCAGTCATTGGTCCATTCATGAAACACCCTCAAATATTAGCTACATCCAGTGAACAAGTATGATCATAGTGGTCCCTAGTTGGTTCTTTATAAGAGAAGATGGAGACTCAAATAAAAATTGCATAAAGTAAATAGACAGGCCCTTGGCAGAGGGAAGCAAAGATTTGTATAGGCGCCAGAGCTCAAAGCTTAAATTGAGCGATAAAATATTTTGAGAGGCATGCTTTCCCGTCAACGAAAACGACCGAGTAATTCCCAATACTTCCCATGCTAGATACATTATAGGCGGTTCCCAAACATAAAATAAAGTATATTCCTTTTTGCACCATTCTTTCACAATCCATGGCTAGCCGTATCCATGAGTGCCCTCCATACCACCACTTTCCAAGGAATTTATTATTTGACAACATAAAGTAAATTTTGTTTTCATTTCGGGACTAAGCATCCCTATTACCTGCCACACTCTCGTGCAATGAAAAGTGAATAAACACCCATCTTGAGAATAACACATCTAGCATGGAAAAATATAGGGACATTTACATTTGTGCCCCTAACTCAAACCCACTACTCAGATTTGCCCCTAATTTTGAAGCATGCTCAAATTTACCCCTCCGCCGTTAAGTCACTACTCAGAAATGCCCTGCCGTACAGTACTGTAGCACTTTCCATCCAATACTGTAGCACTTTCCGTCTGCTACAGTACACATGGGTCTTTGACGATCAAAGGCCTTTGACTGGACGGAAGGGCATTTCTGAGTAGTGACCTAACAGCAGAGGGTCAAATTTGAGCATGCTTTGAAATTAGGGGCAAATCTGAGTAGGTGGTTCGAGTTAGGGGCAGAAATGCAAATGACCCAAAAATATAGGCCACCCCCTGCTGCTTCATGAGCGGTACAGGCACACAAAAAGGAAATTCATTTTGAAAATTAGAGTTGGCACATACAAATTTACTTGGAACGGCAAGGAAATACCGCATATAGGTAGGTATGGTGGACTCACATGGCAAAAATGGTATTAAAGATTTTGATGCACAAGTAGTATTTCTACTTAGTACAAGTAGAGGCTAGCAAAAAGATTGAGAAGCAACCAACCAAGAAACGAAAATTCACATAAGCGAGCATTAAGCATAACTAACACCGAATAATGCACCACAAGTAGGATGTAACGTCATTGCATAACTATTAACTTTCATGCTTGCATAGGGAATCACAAACCTTAACACCAATATTTCTACTAAAGCACAATTACTCACCAACATGACTCACATATTATTATCTCCATATCGCAAAACTATTGCAAGGAATCAAACTTATCAGATCCGATGATCTACATGAAAGTTTTTATTATCCCTCTTGAATATCTATCACTTCGGGACTAATTTCATAGCTTGTACAAATTGTCATCATTATTATCAACTCTCAAAAATAATCTAAGTGAAGCATGAGAGTATTCGGCAAACTACTCCAAAAAGATATAAGTGAAGATCAAATGAGTAGTTAAGTAAATAGGAAGCTGTGTGAGGGCTCTCTCTTATTTAAAAGTTTTAGATCTAAGTATTATATTAAAATAGCAATCAAAAATAAAATAAAATAAAATTCTAAGAATAGCACACATCATGTGAAGAAGCAAAAACTTAGGCTCAACCGAGGCTAACTGATAATTGGTGATGAAGAAAGGTCGAATGCGTGCCGGGGCATCCCCAAGCTTAGATGCTTGAGACTTCTTGAAATATTAACTTGGTATGTCTTGGGAATCCCCAAGCTTGAGCTTTTATGTCTCCTTAATTCCTTTATATCACGATTTCCCTAAATATTGAAAACTTCATCCACACAAAACTCAACAAGAACTCGTGAGATAAGTTAGAATAAATCAATGCAAAACCTTATCATTCTCTACTGTAGCAAATCACTAAAATTATTATTTAACATTGCATACTAAATGCCTCTGCATATTTAATAGTCCTATCCTCAAATAGAATCATTAAACAAGCAAACATATGCAAACAATGCAAACATAACAGCAATGTGCCAAAACAAGACAGTCCGTAAAGAATGCAAGAAGATCCATACTTCTATAATTGTCAAAATTCTGAAAACTTACTACACTGTAGAAAATTTATCATAGCTTATTGTGCAAAATATTTCCAAATTTTATCACATTGTGACTTTTCTCAAGAATTCACGCACTAGCATGCAACTTTCTGTTTTCAAACAACAACATATAGACTTGTGAAATAAGCATGACAAAGGCTATACTTGACATTTTTATTGAAGTACAAGGTAAAAACATTATCTAAATAAAATCAAGAAAATATTAATAAGAGAAAATTACGCTCCAAGCAAAACACATATCATGTGACGAATGAAAATATAGCTTCAAGTGAGGTTACCGATAATGTTGGAGACGAAAGAGGGGATGCCTTCCGGGGCATCCCCAAGCTTATTCGCTTGGGTCTTCCTTGAATATTACCTTGGGGGTGCCTTGGGCATCCCCAAGCTTAGGGTCTTGCCACTCCTTATTTTCCTCATATCAATATCTCACCCAAAACTTGAAAATTTTCAATCAACAAAACTTAACGGAACTTCCTGAGATGCGTTAGTATGATAAAGAGCAAACCATTCACTTTGGTACTGTCAAAGACAAGATTTATAATTGTTCTCACACAGTTCCTACTGTACCTTATCATTTCCACAATTTATATTGACCAATATAAGCCACAGAAACTAGAAAAAAGCAAACTATGCATTGGAAACAAAATCTATCCAAAATTGAATAGTTTGTAGTAATCCGAACAAAGACCATATTTCTGCAACTATAAAAATTCTGAAAAATTAGGACAACATAGAGAATTTGTATATCAAACATCTTTAAAAAAAATCAGATCAAAAGCACATCCATTGAATTTTAGAAATTCCGGGACTGAGCGCAAAAGTTTCCGTTTTTGCACAGAATCAAATCAATTATCATCCACATTATCCCAAAGGCTTTACTTGGCACTTTATTTAAACAAGAGCTACTTAAACATGATTACTACAGTAGCTTAATCATGTGAACACACAAAAACAGTAGGTATAAGTGTTGGGTTGTCTCCCAACAAGCGCTTTTCTTTGATGCCTTTTAGCTAGGCCTGATGATTTCAATGATGCTCGCATAAAACTAAAGAATTGAAACATGAAAAAGAGCAGCATGAATCACATGGAAAGCACACTTAAGCCTAACCCACTTCCTATGCATAGGTATTTTGTGAGCAAACAATTTATGGGAACAAGAATCAACTAGCATAGGAAGGCAAAACAAGCACGACACCAAGACTTTCAACATAGAGAGAAGAAACTTGATATTTTTGAGATATGTAAAAGCATATGTTCCTCTCTCATAATAATTTCAGTAGCATCATGAATGAATTCAACAATATAACGTTCACATAAAGTATTTTTCATGATCCACAAGCATAGAATTTTTATTACTCCCCACATAAGCAATCTTATTCTCATGAAAAGTAGTGGGAGCAAACTCAACAAAATAACTATCATGTGATACTTGATTGGCATAATCCAATTGAAAATTAAAATCATGATGACAAGTTTCATGGTTATCATTATTCTTTATAGCATACATGTCATCACCATAATCGTCATATATAGGAACTTTGTTATCATAATCAATTGAAACCTCTTCCAAGATAGTGGAATCATCATTAAATAAAGTCATGACCTCTCCAAATCCACTTTCACCAATATAATCATCATAAATAGGAGGCATGCTTTCAACATAATAAATATTCTCATCAAAACTTGGGGGACCAAAAAGATCATATTCATCAAACATAGCATCCCCAAGCTTATGGCTTTGCATATCATTCACATCATGGATAATCAAAGTATTCATGCTAGCGACATTGCAATCATGCTCATCATGTATGCCAAACATTTTATTGAATTCTTCTTCTATCAATTGAGCACAATTTTCCTTTCCATCATTTTCAAGAAAGACATTACAAAGATGAACAATATGAGGCCACCTCAATTCCATTTTTTTCTAGTTTTCTTCTATAAACCAAACTAGTGATAAAAACAAGAAACTAAAAGATTCAATTGCAAGATCTAAAGATATACCTTCAAGCACTCACCCCTCGGGAACGGCGCCAGAAAAGAGCTTGATGTCTACTACGCAACTTTATTCTTGTAGACTCGTGTCGGGCCTCCAAGCGCAGAATTTTGTAGGACAATAGCAAATTTTCCTCAAGTGGATGACATAAGGTTTATCAATCCATGGGAGGCATAGGATGAATATGGTCTTTGTCAAACAACCCTGCAACCAAATAACGAAGAGTTTCTTGCGTCCCCAACACACCCTATAGAATGGAAAATTGTGTAGGTGCACTAGTTCGGCGAAGAGACGGTGATAAAAGTGTAATACAGATGGTAGAACTATATTTTTATAATCCGAATAAATAAAAACAACAAGGTAGCAAGTAACAAAAGTGAGCACAAACGGTATTGCAATGCTTGAAAACAAGGCCTAGGGTCCGTAATTTCGTTTGTGCAATCTGGCAACAATGATAATCTAACTGGATCATATAACCATCCCTCAAAGTGCGATGAAGAATCACTCCAAAGTTCTTATCTAGCGGAGAACATCAGAAGAACTTGTTTGTAGCTATTCTTTTCGACCGATCTATCCACGAGTTCGTACTAAAATAACACCAAGTTATTGTTTCCAATCGATCTATCAAGAATTCGTACTAAAATAACACCAAAGCAAATTCAGATTCATAATACTCAATCCAACACAAAGAACCTCAAAGAGTGCCCCAAGATTTCTACCGGAGAAACAAAAGACGTGAACGTGCCTCAACCCCTATGCATAGATTACCCCAATGTCACCTCGAGAATCTGTGAGTTGAGTGCCAAAACATATATTAAGTAAATCAATATAATACCCCATTGTCACCACGGGTATTCATATGGAAGACATATATCAAGTGCTCTCAAACCCATAAAAATATGCAATCTAATAAGAACGAAATCTCAAAGGGAAAACTCAATTCATCACAACAAGATAGAGAGGGAGAAACATCATATGATCCAACTATATTAACAAAGCCCACGATACATCAAGATCGTGCCATCTCAAGAACACGAGAGAGAGAGAGAGAGAGAGAGAGAGAGAGAGTAAACACATAGCTACTGGTACAAACCCTCAGCCCCAAGGGTGGACTACTCCCTCCTCATCATCATGGTGGCCGCCGGGATGATGAAGATGGCCTCTGGTGATGATTCCCCCCTCCAGCAGGGTGCCGGAACAGGGTCCTGATTAGTTTTTCATGGATATAGATGCTTGCAGCGGAGGAACTTCTAATCTAGGGTTATTTCTAATGGTTTCTCTATTTACAGGAATTTTCAGCATTGGAATCACGCGAAGATGGGCCTCGAGGTGGGAACAACCCACCTGGGCGAGCCTGGGCCTCCTTGTGTACCCAGGTGTCTTGTGCTCACCTCTTTCACCTTCTGGTCCTCCCACGAAGCTTCTAGCGCATCTTTTCTTCAAAAAAAAATCATCAAAAGGTTTCGCTGCATTCGGAGAACTTTGATTTCTGCACAAAAAACACCACCACAGTAGTTCTGCTGAAAACAACGCCAGTCCGGGTTAGTTCCATGCAAATTATACCAAAACCATATAAAATTATTGTAAACATGGCATGAATACTTCATAAATTATAGATACATTGGCGATGTATCATGTACTAACCCATGGTCTACGTGAAAATTCTATGTGGGGTTAGGTATGTTTTCATGGGCTTGCGTCAAGAGGAAGATCTCATACAACCCATGGAGGATGACATCAAGTGGTGATCGTCATCAAGGTTGCGATGCACAAGTTCAAGTGGAGCATCACGATGATATCATGCTTGAAGATTGCTGTCCATTGTGGTGACAATGGACTTGTGAAGATGTGCCGAAGAGTGGCTCACCCATAGTGGAGTATGGGGGAGCAATCAAGTAGTCTTCATCGAGCCAACGCAATCAAGAAAGGTGGTCCAACTTGAGGAAGTCAATATCGTCATCATCTAGCTCAAGTGGACTTTGTGCAAGGGAAAGGTTTGCCCTTGATAGGTTTTCTATTTTTCCGGTCTCATGGTGGTAGTTGGGAGACCGTGTTATAGGATCAATTGTTGTACTATCAAGGGGGCTCTCAAATGAGTAGCTTGATCGTATTGTGTATAGAGAGCTCACCATTGCGTCCTTGCATCATCTTTCTTGGTTCTTATTTGGTGTTTCTCTTTGTGACTTTTAGAGCTTATGGTCATCTTCATGAATTGCTCAAGTTCATCAAAAACGAAGTTCATATGCATCTTCTATGATGTTTTCGATGTTGGAGTTTTTGCCGGTTCTTCATTAATAGAGGTTTCACATCTCTATATCATTGGCATTGTTCTACTGCCTCTTCTCACAAGCTTGAGTTTGCTCAATTCGGAGCTCATTTGTAGAAGTTACGGCACTTCTGGTTTTCCTGCTTCCATCTATTTGCTTGGGATATTTTGAAGCTCGCTAGCGGTAGTACCGCCCTGGGCAGCGGTAGTACCACTTGCACAGTACTTGTGCGGTTCCAATGTCGTGGGCACTACCGCATGTTTTTGGGCTTCTGGACTCGCTTTTGCTTTGACGATAATAGGGCGGCACTTGGGCACGGTAGTGCCATTTTGGACGGTAGTAACGCACCTGCCCTGTGGTAGTATCACTTGTCGCGGTACTTCCGCATCCGAAGACCATCACTCTTCTACTTATATTTTATCCTCTGGATACGTTTTTCCTCTACGCGGTAGTAGAGCTGCAGTAGTGGGTGGTAGTACAGTTCTGTGCAGTAGTACCACGCTGTCAGTGTCAAAACCGGCAGATCTCGGATAGGGGGTCCCGAACTGTGCGTCTAAGGCTAATGGTAACAGGAGGCGGGGGACACAATGCTTACCCAGGTTCGGGCCCTCTCTATGGAGGTAATACCCTACTTCCTGCTTGATTGATCTTGATGAATATGAGTATTACAAGAGTTGATCTACCACGAGATCGTAATGGCTAAACCCTAGAAGTCTAGCCTATGAGATTATGATTATTGTGGCTAAACCCTAGAAGTCTAAACCCTCCGGTTTATATAGACACCAGGGGGACTAGGGTTGTACAAAGTCGGTTACAGAGAAAGGAATATACATATCTGAATCGCCAAGCTTGCCTTCCATGCAAAGGAGAGTCCCATCTGGACACGGGACGAAGTCTTCTATCTTGTATCTTCATAGTCCAACAGTCCAGCCAAAGTATATAGTTCGGCTATCCGAGGACCCCTTAGTACAGGACTCCCTTAGTAGCCCCTGAACCAGGCTTCAATGAGGATGAGTCCGGCGCACAGATTGTCTTCGGCATTGCAAGGCAGGTTCCTTCTCCAAATACTCCAACATAGCCTTCCGAACATAGAAAACGTGTCCGGCTCTACAAAACAAGTACCACACACAACCGTAGAGAGTATAACATTTCACGAGTCCAATCCGCTGACAACTTTTTGTAGCGTGACATGACGCCACTGCCCGGTTATTATTCGAACCGTTTTTAGCCTGTCGCTCCGTATTTTGAGGGGCGGCTTCATTGGCACGTCTTGTCGAAGCAGAGATTGTGTCCCCTTATCACGGGATTCTCATCAACACGGGCATGGGTAACCCAACTGTGCCATCTGCATGGCGCTTGGGGAATAGGCAAATTTTAAGGCAGGGAGGCGCATAACTTTTACAGCCTTTATAAGGGGATAAGTATTCACCTTTTCACACCCACGCCTTCTCTTTCCTCTGCCCATCCATTCTCGAGCTCCAACGCTCAAGCTCTCACCTTCTCCTCCCAAGAAAGCACTCCAATCATGTCCGGATCCAGAGCTAGAGGCAAGTGGATGGCCTTCTCCACCGCGAAGAAGGACATCAAGGAGCTCCGGGAGGCTAGGTACCTGGCCAAGGACATCGCTCATCGACTTCCAGCCAAGGGACAGATCATCCCCACCCCGGAGCCCCAGGAAAGGGTGGTATTTCTTACTCACTTCATCTGCGGGCTGGGATTCCCCCTCCACCCATTCGTCTGCGGACTTATGTTTTACTATGGTCTAGACTTCCATGACTTGGCCCCCAACTCTATCCTCAACATCTCAGCATTTATTGTTGTGTGCGAGGCCTTCCTCCGCATCCCACCTCACTTCGGCCTATGGCTGAAGACCTTCAATGTGAAGCCAAAGGTGGTGAGCGGCCAACAAGCAGAGTGCGGAGGTGCCAGGGTGGGCAAGATGCCCAATGTCACCTGGCCGGAAGGATCCTTTGTGGAGACCGTAAAGGGGTGGCAATCGGGGTGCTTCTACATCACCGAGCCGCGCATCACCAACTGGGAGGCGGCCCTCACATTCCAATCCGGAGTCCCGATGCAGCTCACCTCCTGGCAAGAGAAGGGCCCGGCTTGGGGCTCTTTGGACGAGGTAACAGGGCTCCAGATGCACGTCCACAACATGATAAATAAGAGAATCAAGCTCGTCAACATGATACAGGTTATGCCCATTCGCCGGACCCTTTCGTGCCAACGCCGGATTTGCAACTTGTGGGAGTTCGATCCGGCCAAGCACCAGACGCTACTAGAGCTTTTTGGCACGACGCACGAAGACATCTGGAAGGTGCTCTTCAAGACCGGCGATACACCACCGCCCACGACCGAGGATCATGGGCTTAGCTCAAAACGCCAGGCCAATCCGGTAATTTCTTTCATGTTTTCAAGGTATACCATTTACTGGCATATTTGAGGAAGGAATTTAAGCTTCCCTACCAAAATTTTCAGGCCAAGATAGATATAGGGGACCGGATTAACTGTCCAGCTCCGCTGTCCGAAGACCCAGAAGCCCCGCTTCTGACGGAGATGCTATTTTCGGTGCATTACGAGGTGCCGGAGAAGAAGGCCAAGGGGACCAGAGATGGTCTCCGTCACAAGGGTGCTTCGGACGCGATGTCCAAAGACATCGAGGATCGCTCCTCCATTTCCGAAGACGACACGGAAGAGGAGGAAGAAGAAGAAATTCGTTACCTCCCTGCAAGGGGGGGAGGAAGAGGACGGCCCCCACACATAGGGAGGACGGGGCGCCCAAGAAGGGAAAAACCTCCCTTCCGGACAACTCTGCGGTAGCCATCGACAACGGCGGAGAGTGGGAGCCCAGGGTCAAGCCCCTGGCCAAATCGTAAGTATCCGGACACGGTAGAATTTCTTGCCTTTATACTTTATTATTTTGACATGCTGGATTATGCACCTGCAGTCCGGCCCAGTCCAACATCGAGTTATCCTCCTCTTTGGAGGGGTCGCTGGAACCGTCGACAATGGACAGCGGGTCCCTCCCGATGGCCTCCTCACCCAAGGCCGCAGTCAACACCGAGTGTTGTCTCGAAGGACCCCAGGCCAGGGGGAGGCTCAAGAGGTCGTCCCGGTGGTGCCGGAGGGTGAGACCACGGCTGCCGAACATATGGGGGAGCAAACCCCTATGGGCACCGATGACAGGGGCCGTATCCAATTCGGCCCTCAGCCGAATACAACTTCGGACTTTGACATGCCACCTCTTTCGAAAGAGGGGGGCGAGCCAACTCCATCGTGACCTCTGTCCATCCAGAGGCACCAGATAGATTGCTGGAAGCGCTGCGAGGCGCTTCCGTTGTTGAAGAACACCATACTCTTATGAGTACGGTGATTGAGAAGGTCCAGTCCACCAAAAGCGGACTAACTGAAGCCTGCACTAGCCTTCTATCAGGCTTTGAGGTAAGCAACGTAATTAGAAAAAGAATGTCACAGCATAGACAGTAGCCCCTGATGCTCTGTCGGTGTTCAGAAAGAAAAAGCCGAACAGAGGATCAAATAATTTTCGCAGGAGTCTAATCTGATATGTCTATGTGAATAAGCAGGCTTTGCTGCTGGCTGCGACCGCTCATACTGCGGAAGTCTCCGAACTGAAGCAGAATCTGGAGCGGGCTGAGGAGGAGCTCGACCACGTGAAGAAGCAGCTGGAGGAGAACAAAGGTATGTATTTGTCCTTGTCTAAATTCAGGTGTAATGAATGAATTGTTCTGACTAAAGTTTCAAAATATTTGTTAGTGGCGATGACCGAGGCCGAGGCTCTCCGGAGGTCGCGGGCCGAGGTTGAGGACAGGGCGGCTAAAGAAAAGGCTGCTTGTGAAAAGCACGAGTCTCGAGTCAGTGAGGTCCAACAAGAGCTCCAGGACGCCGTCAAGAATTATGAGTCCTTGGAGCGTGATTTTAAGGATCGAGAGTCCGAACATGCAAAGGCCCACCAGAGCGCACAAGATGCCCGAGCCGAATCCCAGAGCGCCCTCCAGGAAATCCAGGCGGCCAAGAAAATCACGGCGGGTAAGGCTTTTATAATGCAGAGCAAATATGCGAAGGAAAGGTTCCTTTTACTGACCCAGATTTGGAGTTCTCCAGGGGTGTTTACGAATCTGCCGTGCAACACAAATGCTGACGAATTCTATCGAGCCGAAGAGGGGAGCTCTACGGAGAAGCTGTTCTGGTCGCAATACCTTGGACCAGAACATCCGGTGCCCTTTAGCGACCAGCTAAAACAGCTGGTCGAGCTGCATAAGGCGGCCGAACTGGCCGTGAAGGACTTAATTATCTGGCTATGGCCTGCCGAGCCAATGCCCAGGAGCTACTTCAGACTCATGAAGCGGCTCATGAGTGCCTGCCCACGCTTTGAAGCCATCAAGCGGTCGGTCTGTATTGAAGGCGCGTGGATGGCCTCTGCCTGTGCTAAGATGCATTGGGCGAAGATGGACACCACGAAGCTGATGACCGAGGGGCCGCCTGAGGGCAAGGAGCACCGCCGACCCGAAATGTATTTTGACAGTGTTCTGGAGGGATCCCACCTTGTGGCGGAGCAATGTGCCAAGGCTATTGTCGGTGTCAAAACCGGCGGATCTCGGGCAGGGGGTCCCGAACTAGGCGGATGGTAACAGGAGACAAGGGACACGATGTTTTTACCCAGGTTCGGGCCCTCTCGATGGAGGTAAAACCCTACTCCTGCTTGATTAATATTGATGATATGGGTAGTACAAGAGTGGATCTACCCCGAGATCAGAGAGGCTAAACCCTAGAAGCTAGCCCATGGTATGATTGTTGTTCGTCCTACGGACTAAAACTCTCCGGTTTATATAGACACCGGAGAGGGCTAGGGTTACACAGAGTCGGTTACAATGGGAGGAGATCTTCATATCGCATCGCCAAGCTTGCCTTCCACGCCAAGGAAAGTCCCATCCAGACACGGGACGGAGTCTTCAATCTTGTATCTTCATAGTCCGGGAGTCCGGCCAAAGGTCATAGTCCGGCCATCCGGACACCCCCTAATCCAGGACTCCCTCAGTAGCCCCTGAACCTGGCTTCAATGACGACGAGTCCGGGGTGCAAGTTGTCTTCGGCATTGCAAGGCGGGTTCCTCCTCCGAATACTTCATAGAAGATGTTGAACACCAGGATAGTGTCCGTCTCTGCAAAATAAGTTCCACATGCCACCGTAGAGAGAATAATATTTGCACAAGTCTAATATGCTGACGTATTCCATAACGTGACATCACGTCACAGCCAGGCCTTTAGTCGAATCGTTATACTATTCCACCTCAGCACGTTTAGCGAGGCGGTTTCCTTGGCACGTCTTGTCAAAGCAGAGATCGTGTCCCCTTATTCCGGGATTCTCATCAATACGGGCATGGGTAACCCAACCGTGCCTTTGGTATGACTCCCTGATTGAAAGCGAGTCTCAAACGGTTACGGGGAGGGCTCTTGGTATTCAACTCCTTTATAAAGAGACCAAGGCTCGACTCCCTTCTTCTCAATCCAATCGAATCCGCCCCTTGCTTCGAGTTCCAACACCCAAAGCTCTAGTTTTAGGCGCTTCGGACCTTCGACGATGTCCGGCTCCGACCTTCAGGGCCGGTGGATGTCTTCCTCCGGTACGGAAGAAGATGTGCGAAAGCTGAGAGATGCCAGGTATCTAACCAGCAAAATCTCGCACAGGCTGCCTGCTCAAGGGCAGGACATTCCCACTCCCCAGCCCGGTGAGAGCGTGGTGTTCGCATCTCACTTCCTTCGGGGGCTAGGCTTCCCGACTGATCCCTTCGTGAGGGGTCTTATGTTTTATTACAGGCTGGAGTTCCACGACTTAGCTCCGGAGTCCATCCTCCAAATCTCATCATTCATTGTCGTGTGTGAGGCCTTCCTCCATATCACTCCTCACTTCGGATTGTGGCTAAAAACCTTCAAGGTGGAACCGAAGATGATCGAGGTGCAGCATGCTAAGTGCGGAGGAGCTATAATAAGCAAGATGGCCGACACTCCATGGCCCGAGGGCTCTTTTCAAGAGGAGTTCGGCTTATGGCAACGGGACTAGTTTTACATCACAGCCCCCAGGGGCACCACATGGGTGGCGCCACCTACTTTTTGCTTGGGTCCCCCACCACGGCTAGCGTCATGGGTTAATGAAGGACTTATCTGGGGGGCGCCCAAAGACGTGCCCTTGCTGCAGGACCGCATTCGAGATCTTCTAGAAAGAGATATCAATTTGACCGTAGTGGCGCAAGTCATGCTGATTCGCCGCACACTGCCCTGCAAACGTCGACCTCTCCACCTGTGGGAATTTAATCTGGAGGGACCGCGAGTCCTCCAACATTTCATGGGTGCGACACCCGTGGAGATGTACAAATTGTTCTTTGGATCACAAGCAAGGTGTCCGGATTTGTCCGAGGACGCAGGTCTGAGCTGCAATCGCCCGGATGCTAAAGTAAGTAGCCCCGTATTTGGACACACCATCCGTATTTTCATCACAAAATTACCCTTAACAGAGTTGTCCTTTTAACAGGAGTGGATAGTGAAGGCAAAGCTTATCACGTGTCCAGCCCCCCTGCCCGAGACCGCGCCGAATCCCATGCTAACCAGGATGCTGGAGGTCGCGCTTTTGGCAGAAGGCGAAGGGGGGAACCAAGGAGCTACCGCCTCCGTGAAGGAGGCTGTTAGGAAGGGAAGAATCGAAAATTCCCCCGACTAGGGAAAGAAAAGGACTGCCTCTGAAGACCCGGAGGTGATGGCCTCAAAACGGGGGAAGAAATCTTCGCCAGAGGGTTCGGCACCGGAGAACGCCCCGACCGAATCGCCCCCTAAAGGGGACCCGCTCTCTCCCGAGACGTAAATGAAGGGAGGGGTTCCATAATGAATGACACTCCTGTTTTATTTTTGAGGAAGATAACCGAAACATTACCTTGCAGTTCGGATCTCAAGCCTTCTCAGCAGAGCTCATCTTCAGGGGATCTTCATCCGGAGATGATAGAGAGCGAAACGCCTCCTCTTGTTGCACCGTCTCACGAGGCAGGCGACCCCGAGGTGTCATCTCGGAGGGTTTTCCCAAGTCCGGACCCTGAAAAAGGTTGTCAGGCTAGTCCGGCACCCTCTGGTGCGCAGTCGGAGGGGCTGAAGGATCTGCTTGGGAGGGCGTCCATCTCAGAAGAACACCGTATGTTGATGAATACGGTGATTGGAAGGATTTCATCCGCGGAAAGCGGATTGTATGAGGCTGCCAGGAGTTTGCTAACAGGCAAAGTTGTACCTTTTGGTAGAGCCGCATATTAAATGCGCCCTGTATAAATAGTAGCCCCTGAGACTCTGTGTGTCGTCAAGGGTGACGGCACACAGAGGATCATAACCCCAGGTATAATATGTCGCCTTTTCTATGAAGGTGGCGAGGCGTTCGGTGGCTAGCCGAACTGATGAATCTGCCGAGCTAAAGCGGCAACTTGACGTAGCAGATGCCGACATCGTGCTTGTAAATAAGCGGCTAGACGAGGCACAAGGTATGTTCCAAATACACCTGGTAATAGGAGCTCGATGCTCGGGCCTTATATATATGTGCTTAATGTAGATGGTGCTGCTGCCGTGGAGAACCTTCGGGTGGAACTTGCCCAAGCCAAGGAGCAAGCAAGGAGAAGCGATGCGGCTGCCGTTAAAGCGGCTGAAGAGCTAAAAGCCGAACAAGCTGCTCACTACCAGAGCAAAAAGGTGGTAGCCGAGATGGCCATAAAATTGAAGGATGCTACCGACCGCTGTAAATTTCTTGAACAAGAAGATAGGGCGGCTCAGAAGGACCTTGAAAAGATCACTGCCGAAGCCAAGGATACTCGCTCTGCAATGAGAGCTATGAAGGAGGAGCTGCGTCAGGCCGGAGATATCACGTCTGGAAAGCCCTATATGCTGCGGATGAAGTTCGGAGACCCCAAGTATGCTCCGTTAGACCGGCAATGGAGTGCGGAAAACACTTTTCTGGATTTGGCAGCTAGTGTGGTGGACGCGACTCAACACTTCCGCGGCCGAGGTGACCATGGATTGGAAGAGCTTTTTTGGTCGCAGTTCCACAATCCAGAACACCCACTTTTGGTATCCGACCGTTTGGCCGCCTGGGCGGAGCTGAACAGGTTATCCGGACTCGCCATGAGGTATGTTGCGAGTTGTCTGTGGCCGGAGAAGCCGGAGCCGAAGAATTATTTTGGCTTGGTGCAGCAGTTCCTTGGTTCGGTGCCGCATGCTGATGCAATGAAGAGGTCGGCGTGCATAGAGGGCGCACAGGTGGCCCTTGCCCGTCTCAAAACATAATGGGCGGATATGAAGGCCAGTGTTGTTGCATCCCGGGATTCGGACGAAAGCCGAGTACCTGCCAAGCACTACTTTGAGGAAGTTCTTCATGGCGCTCGTTTAATAGAGTCGCAGTGCGCAAAGGATGTTGTGTTCGAATAGCATGTACTATTTGTAAAACGAATATTTTGATGGAATATAAAAGATTTTTATACTTGTGCTTGCAAGAATTATGATGCCTCCTGTGCGGCCGTTTAATGTATATATTTGTATATAACCTGAAAGATGGCAGTCGTTTGCTTCAGCCCCCACGCATAGAATGCAGGGGTGTTCGCAAAAAGGCGCCTTTTCACACTTAATCCAACGTCTTGGTCCTATAAAGGAAGTGGTGGCGCGGCGAACTAGGCAACCGGACTATAATGCTTTATCACTTTCACTTAGCCATAGGAGTTTGACAGTGGGGCTACTGAATAGCCCCTAGGGGTACCGCGCTCACCCGAATTCGGGGCGCGAGTGTGCCTGACCGGGAAGCGGCCCTTCGTTAATGCGGAGGAATCCTAAAGATTCCGAAGGTCATCGAGTGGTTGACCAGTCTCTTGCTATATCATGACAGTCAATTTTCGGCTTTCTCTACTGAGGTGCTCGCCTGGCCGAACCGGGGCACAATCGCAGTAGTTCTCCTGGTGCCGCATTAGCCGATATAACGAAACGTAAGGCAGCAAAACACAGGAGCCGGGCAAACCCAACATTTGACCAAAAGCATGATTCCGAGCTGATGCATATAGGGCCAAACTCGCGACGCCGAACACTCCCTAAGGTATTTGGTCTTTATGAAGACGGGCCGAAATAGAGCCCTTGGTAAAAAAGCCCCTGGTGTCCAGGTATGTGCAAAAATTCTGGCGTGGCCACATGCCAAGACGCCAACCTCCTCGTCAGTTATAGCGAAAACCGGGGGATGTTGTCAACAAGAGATAGTAAAAAAGGTTTACGCTGGGTCTTAATCTAAAAAGAATCCTTGAAACGGGTCCCTGCCGCACGTCTGCACCTGTGTCTCTGTTGTGCCGTATCCTGGACGGGCGTAGCACGATGTTCGTCTGCGAAAGAGAGGAACTTAGTAAAAAATAAGCGTGCGAGAAATCTATATTAACATAAACAAAATGTAGTTGGAGCAAGAATTGAGCCGTATTGTCTCCGGGCGTGAACACGCGGAGCCCCTTGTACGGGGTTATGCGGCTATTGAGCATATGTACGTTTACGCCGGACTCGCCGAGCCGTGTCCGGGATAGTAGGGCTGGATTAGTGGGCGGCTGTCCAGGCGGCTGCACCTTTGCCCGTACTTTGGGGGTTAATTTATATTCCCCTGTAATGAAATAATGCCCTGTGGGCCGGGCATTTTAAGTGTAAGAGATGCATAATGCGGTATTGCGTTAAAGCGGGCGAAAGCTTCACGTCCTAGTAGCACTTGATAGCGACTTACGAATGGGGCGATGTGGAATGTTAGCTTTTCACTTCGGAAGTTGTCGGGTGAGCCGAACGTGACTTCTAACGAAAGGGAACCCATACTTTGGGTATCTGGACACATCGTGACTCCTTGAAAGGAAGTGTTGCCATGGCGGATTATAGCTGGGTTTACCCCTAGTTTGAGGATTGTGTCCTGATATAACAGGTTCAAGTCACTGCCGTCGTCCATAAGGATTTTTGTAAATTGGAGTCCGTGAATAATCGGATTCACGACCAAGGCAGTCCAGCCTGCGTTCCGGGCTCCTTTGGAGTAATCCTGATGATCGAAGGTGATTGGTTGTAACAACCAGTGGCGGTGCTCCTCTGGGGCTGGCCGTACGACGCGTGTCTTCGTAAGCGCCGTTCTGTTTTTCCCTTTTGTCATCTGAAGTGAATTTACTGCTTGACTTCTTGTGGGAACTTCTTTTGTTCTCCGGTGTTCTGCTTGTGGGGTGCGTCGTCATCCTCGCTTGGTGTGTTGAGCCCCTTGTGTTCGGCGTTGAGTTTGCTGGACTGCTTGAAGACCCAACAATCTCTGTGGGTATGGTTTGCAGGTCTCCCAGGAGTGCTGTGGATTTGACATATTTTGTCCAAGATTTTGTTGATGTTGGATAGCTCATCCCTGTCATCTTTGGGGGGGCGGCTTTTTCTGATTTTGCCGAGAGCTTTTGAATCCGGCGTTTACTGCCGTGCTCATCGGGCTGTTGTCCTTGATCTGGCGCGGTTCTTTGTTACGGCGCGGTTTCCTGTTCCCATCTCTGGGTTCGGATGTATTCGGGTCGCTGGTGCTGCTTCTTGCCAAGCAGCTATCTTCTCCTGCTCAAAAGCGGGTCATGAGGCTTGTTAATGCGGCCATTGTTCTTGGCTTTTCTTGGCCGAGGTGTCTGGCGAGCCATTCGTCTCGGACTATGTTTTAAAGCTGCTAGGGCCTCGGCGTCCGGATAGTCAACTATCTGATTCTTTTTAGTAAGGAATCTATTCCAGAGTTTCCGGGCTGACTCTCCGGGCTGCTGAGTTATATGACTTAGATCATCTGCTTTCGGAGGTCGGACATAGGTCCCTTGAAAATTTGCTCGGAAAGCATCGTCGAGCGCTTCCCAACTTCCCATGGTGTCTTCGGGAAGGCTTTTAAGCCAATGCCGGGCTGGCCCTTTGAGCTTAAGGGGTAAGTATTTTATGGCGTGGAGGTCATCTCCTCTGGCCATGTGTATGTGGAGGATATAATCCTCGATCCAGACTCCAGGGTCTATTGTTCCGTCGTATGCTTCTATGTTTACGGGCTTGAATCCCGCTGGAAATTCATGATCCAGCACCTCATCGGTAAAACATAGGGAA
The DNA here is from genome assembly GCF_002162155.2 of Triticum dicoccoides. Classification (NCBI taxonomy): domain Eukaryota; kingdom Viridiplantae; phylum Streptophyta; class Magnoliopsida; order Poales; family Poaceae; genus Triticum; species Triticum dicoccoides. The sequence continues at coordinate 606,404,165 of NC_041383.1, forward strand.
TGCGCGGCGCCCCTGTATTTAGGTGTGCTGCAATGTTCAGATATTTTTTGCATTGCATTGCTCACTGGAGCTTGCTTTCTTGGCCCGTAGATTGATCTGGTTGGGCCAGTTTTGTCATGCGAATTCTTGGACGGGTCGCGCACCGTATTGAGTGCGGCACCCTTTGTTGCTTGAGATTGATCGTGGGGTCGTCTATCCGACCTTGTGGCTTCCTTATTTTTTGACTGTGGGGGCTTTATGGCCTCTTCATCAAATTTCGGTAGTAGTTTCCGCTTCGGATAGCTCTTTGTATGACGACTATCGCCGTATTTGTGTGCGGTATTGAGTACTTTGCCCCATCTGATCCTGAGTGCATCTTCCGCTGTTTTGAGCCTCCGCTTCTGCTTTTTCAGGCTACGTGCAATGGCAACGAGCCTTTGGTGGAGGTTCTGATGTTCCAGCAATTTGTCCGGCGTGAGGTCGTCCGGACTATTATCTTTCCTGGGGATGGGTTGTTCGGATTGTCCGCCCTGTTTGGACGGTTGCTCGATGGCATGTTCGTCTTCCGTTGATTCACCCTGCTCTATGGCTGGGTCTTTGTCGAGGTGGGGCTTGACCTTGCGCTTACGCCACCGCTTTGATTGTTTTTCCAGGGAGCGATCCTTGGTTGCACCCTTTTGATCCTCGTTGTCATTCTGTTAGGTGTGTCCACCATGTATACATCGTATGATGAGGTGGCTTTATACTGCCCTATAGGTGCTGCTTCTTGTTCGTCTCCTTTATCGGTGTCCATACCGTCGATGTCTTCGGAGTCAAAGTCGAGCATGTCGGTTAGATCGTCGACAGTGGCTACCAAGTGGGAGGTGGGTGGGTTTCGAATTTCTTCGTCGTCCGCATCCCAAGCATGCTGACCGTAATCCGGCCAAGGCTCTCCTGACAAAGAGAGAGACTTTAGTGAATTCAGGATATCGCCAAAGGGTGAGTGCTGAAAGACGTCTGTGGCGGTGAACTCCATGATCGGAGCCCAATCAGGTTCGATCGGAAGAGGTGCGGAATATACGGAGTCCGGAGCGGAGACTGGCACCTTGGAGTCACGGGCCCTGCAAAGGACTAGGCTGGTATTCGGCTCTATCGCCATAGAGATTGCGGCTCCCGGAGTGGCGTCCAACCGTCCATCCCCGACTAGCGCAGTCGGCTCCGAGCTAATGGTCGGAGCGGGCACCTGAGCGACGCCCTGGGCATTGTCCGGCAGCAAAGCTAAATCATGCCCATTGTGACAGTGCGGCATGCTCGGCCGTGGCTCGAAGCCGTCGAAGATCAAGTCCCCACGGGTGTCGGCCGTGTAGTTAAAACTTCCGAACCTGACCTGATGGCCAGGAGCGTAGCTTTCGATCTGCTCCAGATGGCCAAGCGAGTTGGCCCTCAATGCGAAGCCGCCGAATACGAAGATCTGTCCGAGGAGAAAGGTCTCACCCTGGACCGCGTCGTGATTGATGATCGAAGAAGCCATCGGGCCTAACGGTGACGACACAGAGGAACTCTCAATGAAAGCACCAATGTCGGTGTCAAAACCGGCGGATCTCGGGTAGGGGGTCCCGAACTGTGCGTCTAAGCGGATGGTAACAGGAGACAAGGGACACGATGTTTTTACCCAGGTTCGGGCCCTCTCGATGGAGGTAAAACCCTACTCCTTCTTGATTAATATTGATGATATGGGTAGTACAAGAGTGGATCTACCCCGAGATCGGAGAGGCTAAACCCTAGAAGCTAGCCTTGTTGGGGAACGTAGCAGAAATTCAAAATTTTCCTACGTGTCACCAAGATCTATGTATGGATAAACCAGCTACGAGTAGAAGGAGAGTGCATCTACATACCCTTGTAGATCGCTAAGCGGAAGCGTTCAAGTGAACGGGGTTGATGGAGTCGTACTCGTCGTGATTCAAATCACCGATGATCAAGTGCCGAACGCACGGCACCTCCGCGTTCAACACACGTATAGCCCCGGTGACGTCTCCCATGCCTTGATCCAGCAAGGAGAGAGGGAGAGGTTGAGGAAGACTCCATCCAGCAGCAGCACGACGACGTCGTGGTGATGGAGGAGCGTGGCAATCCTGCAGGGCTTCGCCAAGCACCGCGAGAGAGGAGGAGGACTTGGGAGAGGGGGAGGGCTGCGCCAGAACTTCGTGCTAAGCTCCCATGCGTCTCCCCACTATATATAGGGGTGGAGGGGCTGGTTTCTTGCCCTCCAAGTCCATTGGGGCGTTGGCCAAGGTGGGAGGAAAGAAATCCCATCATTTCCTTCCCCACCGATTGTTATCCCCCCTTTTTAGGGATCTTGATCTTATCCCTTCGGGATATGATCTTATTCCTTCTAAGGGGGGATCTTGGTGCGCCTTGACCAGGGGTGTGGGGCCTTGCCCCCACTACCCACGTTCATGTGGGTCCCCCCATGCAGGTGGGCCCCACTCCGGAACCTTCTAGAACCTTCCCGGTACAATACCGAAAAATCCCGAACATTTTCCGGTGGCCAAAATAGGACTTCCCATATATAAATCTTTACCTCCGGACCATTCCGGAACTCCTCGTGACGTCCGGGATCTCATCCGGGACTCCGAACAACATTCGGTAACCACATACAAACTTCCTTTATAACCCTAGCGTCATCGAACCTTAAGTGTGTAGACCCTACGGGTTCGGGAGACATGTAGACATGACCGAGACGTTCTCTGGTCAATAACCAACAGCGGGATCTGGACACCCATGATGGCTCCCACATGCTCCACGATGATCTCATCGGATGAACCACGATGTCAAGGACTTAATCAATCCCGTATTCAATTCCCTTTGTCTATCGGTATGTTACTTGCCCGAGACTCGATCGTCGGTATCCAATACCTTGTTCAATCTCGTTACCGGCAAGTCACTTTACTCGTTCCGTAACACATCATCCCGTGATCAACTCCTTGGTCACATTGCGCATATGATGATGTCCTATCGAGTGGGCCCAGAGATACCTCTCTGTTTACACGGAGTGACAAATCCCAGTCTCGATCCGCATAAAACAATAGATACTTTCGGAGATACCTGTAGTGCACCTTTATAGTCACCCAGTTACGTTGTGACGTTTGATACACCCAAAGCACTCCTACAGTATCCAGGAGTTACACGCTCTCATGGTCAAAGGAAGAGATACTTGACATTGGCAAAGCTCTAGCAAACGAACTACACGATCTTTGTGCTATGCTCAGGATTGGGTCTTGTCCATCACATCATTCTCCTAATGATGTGATCCCGTTATCAATGACATCCAATGTCCATAGCCAGGAAACCATGACTATCTGTTGATCACAACGAGCTAGTCAACTAGAGGCTCACTAGGGACATATTGTGGTCTATGTATTCACACGTGTATTACGATTTCCGGATAATACATTTATAGCATGAATAAAAGAAAATTATCATGAACAAGGAAATATAATAATAATACTTTTATTATTGCCTCTAGGGCATATTTCCAACAGTCTCCCACTTGCACTAGAGTCAATAATCTAGTTCACATCGCCATGTGATTAACACTCACAGGTCACATCGCCATGTGACTAATACCCAAGAGTTTTAGGTTTGATCATGTTGCTTGTGAGAGAGGTTTTAGTCAACGGGTCCGAACCTTTCAGATCCGTGTGTGCTTTACAAATCTCTATGTCATCTCCTAGATGTAGCTACCATGCTCTATTTGGAGCTATTCCAAATAACTGTTCTACTTGGAGCTATTCTAAATTGTTGCCCCATAATACGTATCCGGTATCTCTTCTTAGAGCTATCCGGATAGGTGTTAAGCTTGCATCGACGTAACCTTTACGACGAACTCTTTTACCACCTCCATAATCGAGAAAATTCCTTAGTCCACTAGTTACCAAGGATAACTTTGACCGCTGTCTGTGATCCATTCATGGATCACTCTTGTACCCCTTGACTGACTCATGGCAAGGCACACTTCAGGTGCGGTACTCAGCATGGCATACTGTAGAGCCTATGTCTTAAGCATAGGGGACGACCTTCGTCCTTTCTCTCAATTCTGCCGAGGTCGAGCTTTAAGTCTTAACTTCGTACCTTACAACTCAGGCAAGAACTCCTTCTTTGACTAGTCCATCTTGAACACCTTCAAGATCATGTCAAGGTATGTGCTCATTTGAAAGTATTATTAAGCATTTTGATCTATCCTTATAGATCTTGATGCTCAATGTTCAAGTAGCTTAATCCAGGCTTTCCATTGAAAAACACTTTCAAAATAACCCTATATGCTTTCCAGAAATTCTACGTCATTTCTGATCAACAATATGTCAACAACATATACTCATCAGAAATTCTATAGTGCTCCCACTCACTTCTTTGGAAATACAAGTTTCTCATAAACTTTGTACAAACCCAAAATCTTTGATCATCATCAAAGCATACATTCCAACTCCGAGATGCTCACTCCAGTCATTAGAAGGATTGCTGGAGCTTTGCATACTTATTAGCATCTTTCGGGATTGACAAAACCTTCTGGTTGTATCACATACAACCTTTCCTCAAGAAAATCGTCGAGGAAACAATGTTTTGACATCCTATCTGCAAGATTTCATAAATAATGCAGTAATCACTAATATAATTCCAACAGACTCTTAGCATCGCTACGAGTGAGAAAATCTCATCGTAGTCAACTCCTTGAACTTGTCGGAAAACATCTTAACGACAAGTCGAGCTTTCTTAATGGTAATTCTTACCATCATTGTCTGTCTTCCTTTTAAAATCCATCCGTACTCATTTGCCTTACCACCATCGAGCCGTTCTGCCAAAGTCTTCACTTTGTTTTCATACATGGATCCTCTCTCGGATTTTATGGCCTCAAGCCATTTATCGGAATCCGGGCCCACCATCGCTTCTCCATAGCTCGTAGGCTCATTGTTGTCTAGCAACATGACTTCCAAGACAGGATTACGTACCACTCTCAAGTAGTACGCATCTTTGTCATCCTACGAGGTTTGGGAGTGACTTGATCTGAAGTTTCATGATCACTATCATAAGCTTCCACTTCAATTGGTGTAGGTGCCACGGGAACAACTTCCTGTGCCCTGCTACACACTGGTTGAAGTGATGGTTCAATAACCTCATCAAGTCTCCACCATCCTCCCACTCAATTCTTTCGAGAGAAACCTTTCCTCGAGAAAGGACCTGATTCAAGAAACAATCCTTTATTGCTTTTGGATCTGAGACAGGAGGTATACCCAACTGTTTTGGGTGTCCTATGAAGATGCATTTATCCGCTTTGGGTTCTAGCTTATCAGCCTGAAACTTTTTCACATAAGCGTCGTAGCCCCAAACTTTTAAGAAACGACAACTTAGGTTTCTCTAAACCATAATTCATACGGTGTCATCTCAACGGAATTACGTGGTGCCCTATTTAAAGTGAATGTGGTTGTCTCTAATGCCTAACCCATGAACGATAGTGGTAATTCGATAAGAGACATCATGGTATGCATCATATCCAATAGGGTGCAGTTATGATGTTCGGACACACCATCACACTATGGTGTTCCAGGCGGTATTAATTGCGAAACAATTTCCACAATGTCTTAATTGTGTGCCAAAACTCGTAACTCAGATACTCATCTCTATGATCTTATCATAGACATTTTATCCTCTTGTCATGATGATCTTCAACTTTACTCTGAAATTACTTGAACCATTCAATAATTCAGACTTGTATTTCATCAAGTAAATATTCTCAACATCTACTCGAATCATCTGTGAAGTAAGATCATAACAATATTCACTGCATGCCTCAGCACTCATTGGATTGGATACATCAAAATGTGTTACTTCCAACAAGTTGCTATCTTGTTCCATCTTACTGAAAACGAGGCTTTTCAGTCATCTTGCCCATGTGGTATGATTTGCATATCTCAAGTGATTCAAAATCAAGTGAGTCCAAACGATCCATCTGCATGGAGTTTCTTCATGCGTATACACCAATAGACATGGTTCGCATGTCTCAAACTTTTCTAAAACGAGTGAGTCCAAAGATCCATCAACATGGAGCTTCTTCATGCGTTTTATACCATTATGACTTACATGGCAGTGCCACAAGTAAGTGGTACTATCATTACTATCTTATATCTTTTGGCATGAAAATGTGTATCATTACGATCGAGATTCAATAAACCATTCCTTTAGGTGCAAGACCATTGAAGGTTTTATTCAAATAAATAGAGTAATCATTATTCTCCTTAAATGAATAACCGTATTGCGATAGACATAATCCAATCATGTCTATGCTCAACGCAAGCACCAAATGACAATTATTCAGGTTTAATACTAATCTTGATGGTAGAGGGAGCGTGCGATGTTTGATCACATCAAACTTGGAAACACTTCCAACACATATCGTCAGCTCACCTTTAGCTAGTCTCCGTTTATTCCGTAGCTCTTTATTTCGAGTTACTAACACTTAGCAACCGAACCGGTATCTTATACCCTGGTGCTACTAGGAGTACTAGTAAAGTACACATTAACATAATGTATATCCAATATACTTCTATCGACCTTGCCAGCCTTCTTATCTACCAAGTATCTAGGGTAATTCTTCTCTAGCGGCTATTCCCCTTATCACAGAAGCACTTAGTCTCGGGTTTGGGTTCAACCTCGGGTTTCTTCACTGGTGCAGCAGCTGATTTTCCGTTTCATGAAGTATCCCTTCTTGCCCTTGCCCTTCTTGAAACTAGTGGTTTCACCGACCATCAACAATTGATGCTCCTTCTTGATTTCTACTTTCGCGGTGTCAAACATCGTGAATACCTCAAGGATCATCATGTCTATCCCTGATATGTTATAGTTCATCACGAAGCTCTAGCAGCTTGGTGGCAATGACTTTGGAGAAACATCACTATCTCATTTGGAAGATCAACTCCCACTCAATTCAAGTGATTGTTGCACTCAGACAATCTAACCACAAGCTCAACGATTGAGATTTTCTCCCTTAGCTTGCAGGATAAGAGAATCGTCGGAGGTCTTATACCTCTTGACGTGAGCACGAGTCTGAAATCCCAATTTCAGCCCTCGAAACATCTCATATGTTCCGCGATGTTTCGAAAATGTCTTTGGTGCCTCTACTTAAACCATTTAACTGAACTATCACGTAGTTATCAAAACGTGTATGTTCGATGTTCGAAACATCCACAAACGACGTTTGGGGTTCAGCACACTGAGCAGTGCATTAAGGACATAAGCTTTCTACTGTCCGCATAATCGCTACTGTCAACTTTCAACTATATTTTCTCTAGGAACATATCTAAACAGTGGAACTAAAGCGCGAGCTACGACATAATTTGCAAAAGGTCTTTTGACTATGTTCAGGATAATTAAGTTCATCTTATGAACTTCCACTCAGATAGACATCCCTCTGGTCATCTAAGTGATTACATGATCCGAGTCAACTAGGCCGTGTCCGATCATCACGTGAGACGGACTAGTCATCATCGGTGAACATCTTCATGTTGATCGTATCTACTATACGACTCATGCTCGACCTTTCGGTCTCCGTGTTCCGAGGCCATGTCTGTACATGCTAGGCTCGTCAAGTTAACCCTAAGTGTTTTCGCTGTGTAAAACTGTCTTACACCCGTTGTATGTGAACGTAAGAATCCATCACACCCGATCATCACGTGGTGCTTAGAAGCGACGAACTGTAGCAACGGTGCACAGTTAGGGGAGAACACTTCTTGAAATTTTGTAAGGGATCATCTTATTTACTACCGTCGTCCTAAGTAAACAAGATGCATAATCATAATAAACATCACATGCAATTATATAGTTGTGACATGATATGGCCAATATCATATAGCTCCATTGATCTTCATCTTCGGGGCTCCATGATCATCTTGTCACCGGCTTGACACCATGATCTCCATCATCGTGTCTTCATGAAGTTGTCACGCCAACGACTACTTCTACTTCTATGGCTAACGTGTTTAGCAATAAAGTAAAGTAAGTTACATGGCGTTGTTCAATGACACGCAGGTCATACAATAAATTAAGACAACTCCTATGGCTCCTGCCGGTTGTCATACTCATCGACATGCAAGTCGTAAATCCTATTACAAGAACATGATCAATCTCATACATCACATATCATTCATCACATTCTACTTGGCCATATCACATCACATAGCATACCCTGCAAAAACAAGTTAGACGTCCTCTAATTGTTGTTGCATGTTTTACGTGGCTGCTATGGGTTTCTAGTAAGAACGTTTCTTACGTATGCAAGACCACAACATGATATGCCAATTGCTATTTACCCTTCATAAGGACCCTTTTCATCGAATCCGTTCCGACTAAAGTGGGAGAGACTGGCACCCGCTAGCCACCTTATGCACCAAGTGCATGTCAATTGGTGGAACCTGTCTCACGTAAGAGTACGTGTAAGGTCGGTCCGGGCCGCTTCATCCCACAATACCGTCGAAACAAGATTGGACTAGTAACGGTAAGCATATTGAACAACATCAACGCCCACAACTACTTTGTGTTCTACTCGTGCAAAGAATCTACGCAATAGATCTAGCTCATGATGCCATTGTTGGGGAACGTAGCAGAAATTCAAAATTTTCCTACGTGTCACCAAGATCTATGTATGGAGAAACCAGCTACGAGTAGAAGGAGAGTGCATCTACATACCCTTGTAGATCGCTAAGCGGAAGCGTTCAAGTGAACGGGGTTGATGGAGTCGTACTCATCGTGATTCAAATCACCGATGATCAAGTGCCGAACGCACGGCACCTCCGCGTTCAACACACGTACAGCCCCGGTGACGTCTCCCATGCCTTGATCCAGCAAGGAGAGAGGGAGAGGTTGAGGAAGACTCCATCCAGCAGCAGCACGACGACGTGGTGGTGATGGAGGAGCGTGGCAATCCTGCAGGGCTTCACCAAGCACCGCGAGAGAGGAGGAGGACTTGGGAGAGGGGGAGGGCTGCGCCAGAACTTCGTGTTAAGCTCCCATGCGTCTCCCCACTATATATAGGGGTGGAGGGGCTGGTTTCTTGCCCTCCAAGTCCATTGGGGCGTTGGCCAAGGTGGGAGGAAAGAAATCCCATCATTTCCTTCCCCACCGATTGTTATCCCCCCTTTTTAGGGATCTTGATCTTATCCCTTCGGGATATGATCTTATTCCTTTTAAGGGGGGATCTTGGTGCGCCTTGACCAGGGGTGTGGGGCCTTGCACCCACTACCCACGTTCATGTGGGTCCCCCCATGCAGGTGGGCCCCACTCCGGAACCTTCTAGAACCTTCCCGGTACAATACCGAAAAATCCCGAACATTTTCCGGTGGCCAAAATAGGACTTCCCATATATAAATCTTTACCTCCGGACCATTCCGGAACTCCTCGTGACGTTCGGGATCTCATCCGGGACTCCGAACAACATTCGGTAACCACATACAAACTTCCTTTATAACCCTAGCGTCATCGAACCTTAAGTGTGTAGACCCTACGGGTTCGGGAGACATGTATACATGACCGAGACGTTCTCTGGTCAATAACCAACAGCGGGATCTGGATACCCATGATGGCTCCCACATGCTCCACGATGATCTCATCGGATGAACCACGATGTCAAGGACTTAATCAATCCCGTATTCAATTCCCTTTGTCTATCGGTATGTTACTTGCCCGAGACTCGATCGTCGGTATCCAATACCTTGTTCAATCTCGTTACCGGCAAGTCACTTTACTCGTTCCGTAACACATCATCCCGTGATCAACTCCTTGGTCACATTGCGCATATGATGATGTCCTACCGAGTGGGCCCAGAGATACCTCTCCGTTTTCACGGAGTGACAAATCCCAGTCTCGATCCGCATAAAACAATAGATACTTTCGGAGATACCTGTAGTGCACCTTTATAGTCACCCAGTTACGTTGTGACGTTTGATACACCCAAAGCACTCCTACGGTATCCAGGAGTTACACGCTCTCATGGTCAAAGGAAGAGATACTTGACATTGGCAAAGCTCTAGCAAACGAACTACACGATCTTTGTGCTATGCTCAGGATTGGGTCTTGTCCATCACATCATTCTCCTAATGATGTGATCCCGTTATCAACGACATCCAATGTCCATAGCCAGGAAACCATGACTATCTGTTGATCACAACGAGCTAGTCAACTAGAGGCTCACTAGGGACATATTGTGGTCTATGTATTCACACGTGTATTACGATTTCCGGATAATACAGTTATAGCATGAATAAAAGACAATTATCATGAACAAGGAAATATAATAATAACACTTTTATTATTGCCTCTAGGGCATATTTCCAACAAGCCTATGGTATGATTGTTGTTCGTCCTACGGACTAAAACTCTCCGGTTTATATAGACACCGGAGAGGGCTAGGGTTACACAGAGTCGGTTACAATGGGAGGAGATCTTCATATCATCTCGCCAAGCTTGCCTTCCACGCCAAGGAAAGTCCCATCCGGACATGGGACGGAGTCTTCAATCTTGTATCTTCATAGTCCGGGAGTCCGGCCAAAGGTCATAGTCCGGCCATCCGGACACCCCCTAATCCAGGACTCCCTCAGCTATCATTTTCCCATGAAAACACTTATTTTATCATGTCATGTAGTATGAAACAAGATCTTTATGCAATATAATGTTTATTTATTTAAAATTTTACCTCATGTGCGGCCATTTCTAAAATCTGAGAGTTGGCCAGTTGTCGGCTTCTGCCCCCACGTAGATAGTAGGGGGTGTTCGGCATAAATCTAAACACTCTTTAATCCAAATTTTGGTCCTTAAAGGAGGTGTTTAGCGCAACAAACAAGGCAATCATACTATACGGCTTTATTACCCTCACTTAGCCATAGGAGTTCGATAATTTTAAATATGGGCGTAGCCCCTAGTGTTCGGAAGTCCGGACTTGGGGTGCTATACACGCTTTATTGGATAGAAACCGATCCCTCGCATAATGCAGAAAAAATCTCTAAGGATTTGAAACCTCTCAAACAGCTGACCAGCTCTTGCCGCATCATGACAGTCAGCTTTCGGCTTTCTGTACTGAGGTGCTCGTCCAGAAGAACCGGGACACAATCACAGTAGTTCTCCCTTCACTACCCTAGCCGATATAGCGTAACATAAGGTAGTAAGCACAGGAGCCGGGCAACCCAACTATTGACCCAAGACATGATTCGGAGCCGATGCATATAATGCTATAAGTTCGGGGTGCCAAACTGTACTATAAAAGTGTTCGGAGTTTATTGCCGTGTTATGGGGTATGATAAAGCCCCTGGCGAATTAAGGCGTACCAGAATGTACGGGTGCAACTGATAAAAAATACAAATACAAGGAAAAAAATCAAGTAATAAGCTGATGCTGCAAATTATTTTCCATTTGTAATTTGGTTAATACGTCAAGGCGTATTTGCACAAGTAATTGTAGGATCTTTAAGTATGTCTAGAGGGGGGGGGGTGATTAGACTACTTGGCCAATTAAAAACTTAACCTTTTCCCAATTTTAGTCTTTGGCAGATTTTAGCTATCTTAGCACAAGTCAAGCAATCTTCACACAATTCAAGCAAGCATGCAAAGAGTATATGAGCAGCGGAAAGTAAAGCATGCAACTTGCAAGAATGTAAAGAGAAGGGTTTGGAGATTTCAAACGCAATTTGGAGACACAGTGATTTTTGAGCCGTGGTTCCGATAGGTGGTGCTATCGTACATCCACGTTGATGGAGACTTCAACCCACAAAGGGTAACGGTTGCGCGAATCCACGGAGGGCTCCACCCACGAAGGGTCCACGAAGAAGCAACCTTGTCTATCCCACCATGGCCGTCACCCATGAAGGACTTGCCTCACTAGCGGTAGATCTTCACAAGTAGGCGATCTCCTTTCCCTTACAAACTCCTTGGTTCAACTCCACAATCTTGTCGGAGGCTCCCAAGTGACACCTAGCCAATCTAGGAGACACCACTCTCCAAGAAGTAACAAATGGTGTGTTGATGATGAACTCCTTGCTCTTGTGCTTCAAATGATAGTCTCCCCAACACTCAACTCTCTCTCACAGGATTTGGATTTGGTGGAAAGAAGATTTGAGTGGAAAGCAACTTGGGGAAGGCTAGAGATCAAGATTCATATGGTAGGAATGGAATATCTTGGCCTCAACACATGAGTAGGTGGTTCTCTCTCAGAAATGGTAAGTTGGAAGTGTAGGTTTGTTCTGATGGCTCTCTGCTTGAATGAAGAGGAGGTGGAGGGGTATATATAGCCTCCACACAAAATCTAACCGTTACACACAATTTACGAATCTCGGTGGGACCGAATCAACAAACTCGGTCGGACCGATTTAGTAAACCTAGTGACCGTTAGTGATTTCGGTGGGACCGACATGCAACTCGGTAGGACCGATGTGGTTAGGGTTAGGGCATAACGTAATCTCGGTGAGACCTATTACACAAACTCGGTGAAACCAATTTTGGTAATAAGCTAACCAGAGAGTTGGCCAGGTAAACTCGGAGGGACCGGTTCGCTCTTTTTGGTGGGACCGAAATGTTACGAAAAGGAAACAGAGAGTTTACATTGCAATCTCGGTGGGACCGATCGCCCACTTCGGTTAGACTGAAACTTTACGAAGGGAAACAGAGAGATTACAATCCCATCTCGATGAGACCGAGATCCCTATCGGTGAGACCGATTTGCCTAGGGTTTGTGGCAGTGGCTATGACATCTGAACTCGGTGGCGTCGGATAGAAAGAATCGGTGGGGCTGAGTTTGACTTTAGGTTTAGGTCATATGAGGATATGAGAAAGTAGTTGAGGGTTTTTGGAGCATATCACTAAGCACTTGAAGCAAGAAACTCATTAAGCAACACCTCATCCCTCCTTGATAGTATTGGCTTTCCTATAGACTCAATGTGATCTTGGATCACTAAAATGTAAAATGTAGATTCTTGAGCTTTTGATCTTGAGCCAATCCTTTTATCCTTAGTATTTTGAGAGATCCACTTTCCTCATCCATGCCATGCCATTCATTGAGCTTTTCCTGAAATGTTTGTCTTGGAATAGTATTAGCTCAATGAGATATATGTTGTTAGGAATTACCAAAACCACCTAGGGATAGTTGCACTTTCAGTAATGCAATAAGAAAATAAGGCTATTTGACATGCCATGACCAATGGCGAGCTGCGTGTGGGTATTTAAAACGGGTATAACAATCATTAGCAGAGACCACCTGGGTATTCCCTTGTACGTCGAAGCCCCTTGCCTTCTTGCTGTATTTGTCCCGTGATAGGTCTGATGATCAGGTTATTCGAAAAACCTCTCGAAGAGAAGAGCCTAAAATGAGAAAAAAAAGTGAAGGTATGCGGATCCAGGGGCGGCTGAGTCACATTATGGACCACGTTCTAGATGTGCCTCCGTCCATGCCCATGGTATTTTGAGTGCGTAGTTATGTACGCATGGCACAAATGTCCTCGCTTGACTGGGACTGGGACGGAGGCCGAATTGCTAGTCAAGCTCTGGACGAGCTGGACAGTCATGCTGCAGAGTAGTTCGGATTCGCTTGACGGTGTCTGGGGGCTTTATTGCCAAATTGAGGTTCTGCCTAAGAAGGCTTGTCGGTGTCAAAACTGGCGGACCTAGGGTAGGGGGTCCCGAACTGTGCGTCTAGGCGGATGGTAACAGGAGACAAGGGACACGATGTTTTTACCCAGGTTCGGGCCCTCTCGATGGAGGTAAAACCCTACTCCTACTTGATTAATATTGATGATATGGGTAGTACAAGAGTTGATCTACCACGAGATCAGAGAGGCTAAACCCTAGAAGCTAGCCTATGGTATGATTGTTGTCCGTCCTACGGACTAAACCTCTCCGGTTTATATAGACACCGGAGAGGGCTAGGGTTACACAGAGTCGGTTACAATGGGAGGAGATCTTCATATCGAATCGCCAAGCTTGCCTTCCACGCCAAGGAAAGTCCTATCCGGACACGGGACGAAGTCTTCAATCTCGTATCTTCATAGTCCGGGAGTCCGGCCAAATGTCATAGTCCGGCCATCCGGACACCCCCTAATCCAGGACTCCCTCAGTAGCCCCTGAACCAGGCTTCAATGACGATGAGTCCGGCGCGCAAATTGTCTTCGGCATTACAAGGCGGGTTCCTCCTCCGAATATTTCAATGGAAGATGATGAACACAAGGATAGTGTCCAGCTCTGCAAAATAAGTTCCACATACCACCGTAGAGAGAATAATATCTGCAAAAATCTAATCTGCTGACGTATTCCACAGCATGACATCACGCAACGGCCAAGCCTTTATTCAAATCGTTTTACTGTTCCACCTCGGCGCGTTTAGCGAGGCGGATTCCTTGGCACGTCTTGTCAACGCAGAGATCGTGTCCCCTTATTCCGGGATTCTCATCAATACGAGCGTGGGTAACCCAACCGTGCCTTTGGCATGGCTTCTTAATTGAAAGTGAGTCCCAAACGGTCACGGGGAGGGCTCTTGGTATTCAACCTCTTTATAAAGAGACCAAGGCTCGACTCGTTTCTTTTCAATTCAATCAAATCCACCCCTCGCCTCGAGTTCCAACACCCAAAGCTCCAGATTCAGGTGCTTCGAACCTTCGATGATGTCCGGCTCCGACCTCCAAGGCCGGTGGATGCCTTCCTCCGTTATGGAAGAGGACGTGCAAAAGCTGAGAGATGCCAGGTATCTAACCGGCGAAATCTCACATAGGCTGCCTGCTCAAGGGTAGGCTATTCCCACTCCCCAGCCCGGCGAGAGCGTGGTGTTCACATCTCACTTCCTTCGGGGGCTAGGCTTCCCGATTGACCCCTTCGTGAGGGGGCTCATGTTTTATTACGGGATGGAATTTCACGACTTAGCTCCGGAGTCCATCCTCCAAATCTCATCGTTCATTGTCGTGTGTGAGGCCTTCCTCCATATTACTCCTCACTTCGGATTGTGGCTTAGAACCTTCAAGGTAGAACCGAAGATGATCGAGGGGCAGCACACTGAGTGCGGAGGGGCTACCATAAGCAAGATGGCTGACACTCCATGGCCCGAGGGCTCTTTTCAAGAGGAGTTCGGCTTATGGCAACGAGACTGGTTTTACATCACAGCCCCCAGGGGCACCACATGGGTGGCGCCTCCTGCTTTTCGCTCGGGTCCCCACCACGACTAGCGTCATGGGTCAATGAAGGGCTTATCTGGGGGGCGTCCAAGGACGTGCCCTTGCTGCAGGGCCGCATTCGAGATCTCCTAGAAAGAGATATCAACTTGACGGTGGTGGCGCAAGTTATGCTGATTCGCCGCATGCTGCCCTGCAAACGCCGCCCTCTCCGCCTGTGGGAATTTAATCCGGAGGGCCTGCGAGTCCTCCAACATTTTATGGGCATGACGCCCGTGGAGATGTACAAATTGTTCTTCGGATCACAAGCAAGGTGTCCGGTCTTATCCCAGGACGCGGGTCTGAGCCGCAATCGCCCGGATGCTAAAGTAAGTAGCCCCATATTTGGACACGCCATCCGCATTTTTATCATAAAACTGCCCTTAAAAGAGCTATCCTTTGAACAGGAGTGCATAGCGAAAGCAAAGCTTATCAGGTGTCCGGCCCCCCTGCCTGAGACCACACAGGATCCTGTGTTGACCAGGATGCTAAAGATTGCACCTTCGGAAGAAGGCGAAGAGGGGAACCCAGGAGCTACCGCCTCCACGAAGGAGGCTGTCAGGAAGGGAGGAATCGAGAATTCCCCCAACCAGGGAAAGAAAAGGACCGCCTCTAACGACCCGGAGGCAATGGCCTCGAAGCGGGGGAAGAAATCTTCGTCAGAGGGTCCGGCGCTGGTGAATGCCCCGGCCGTATTGCGCCCCCAAGGGGATCAGCTCTCCACCATGCCGTAAGTAAAGAGAGGGGTTCTGAAATGAGTGACATCCCTGTTTTATTTCTAAGGAAGATAAGCGAAATATTACCTTGCAGTTCAGATCTCAACCCTTCTCAGCAGAGCTCATCTTTGGGGGATCTTCATCCGGAGATGATGGAGAGCGAAATGCCTCTCCCAGCTGTACCGTCTTACGAGGTAGGAGACCCTGAGGTGTCGTCTCGGAGGGTTTCTCCCAGTCCGGACCCTGAAAAAGGTCGTCAGACTAGTCCGGCACCCTCTGGTGTGCGGTCGGAGGGGCTGAAGGATCTGCTCGGGCGAGCGTCTATCTCAGAAGAACACCGTGTGTTGATGAACACGGTGATTGGAAGGATTTCATCCACGGAAAGCGGATTGTACGAGGCTGCCAGGAGTTTACTGACAGGCTTTGAGGTACGTGAAAAGGTGTACCTTTTGGTAGAGCCGCATATATAAAATGTGCCCTGTATAAATAGTAGCCCCTGCGACTCTATGTGTTTTCAAAAATGACGGCGCATAGAGGATCGTAATCCTAGGTATAATATGTCACCTTTTCTATGTAGGTGGCGAGGCGTTCGGTGGCTAGCCGGACTGATGAATCTGCCGAACTAAAGCGGCAACTTGACGTAGCAGATGCCGACATCGTGCTTGTAAATAAGCGGCTAGACGAGGCACAAGGTATGTAATGTCTCCAAAGACATCTGATAAGAAGAGCTCGATGCTCGTGCCTTATAATATATGTGCTTAATGTAGATGGTGCTGCTGCCATGGAGAACATTTGGGCGGAACTTGCCCGAGCCAAGGAGCAAGCGAGGAAAAGTGATGCGGCTGCCATTAAAGCGGCTGAAGAGCTAAAAGCCGAACAGGCTGCTCACTGTCATAGTAAGAAAGTAATAGCCGAGATGGCTATAAAATTGAAGGATGCTGCCGACCGTTGTGAACTTCTTGAACAAGAAGATAGGGTGGCTCAGAAGGACCTTAAAAAGGTCACTGCCGAGGCCAAGGACACTCGCTCTGCAATGAGAGCTATGAAGGAGGAGCTACGTCAGGCCGGAGATATCATGGTTGGAAAGCCCTATATGCTGCGGATGAAGTTCGGGGATTCTAAGTATGCTTCGTTAGACCGGAAGTGGAGTGCGGCGAACACTTATCTGGATTTGGCGGCGAGTGCCGCAGACGCGACCAAACACTGCCGGGGTCGAGGTGACCATGAATTGGAAGAACTTTTTTGGTCGCAGTTCCACAATCCAGAGCGCCCACTTTTGGTATCCGACCGTTTGGCCACTTGGGCGGAGCTGAACAGGTTATTCGGACTCGCCATGAGGTACGTCGCGAGTCGTCTGTGGCCGGAAGAGCCAGAGCCGAAGAGTTATTTTAGCTTGGTGCAACAGTTCCTTGGTTCGGTGCCGCATGTTGATGCGATGAAGAGGTCAGCATGCATAGAGGGCGCACAGATGGCCCTTGCCCGTGTCAAGACATACTGGGTAGATATGGAAGCTAGTGTTGTTGCATCCCGAGATTCGGACGAAAGCCAAATACCTGCCAAGCACTATTTTGAGGAAGTCCTGCAGGGCGCTCGTGTAATAGAGACGCAGTGCTCGAAGGATGTTGTGTTCGAATAGCGTGTGCTATTGTAAAACAATATTTTGATGAAATATAAAATCCATTTATACTTGTGCTTTCAAGAATTAGAATGCCTCCTATGCAGCCGTTAATGTATATATGTATATAACCTGAAAGATGGCAGTCGTTGGCTTCAGCCCCCTCGCATATGATACAGGGGTGTTCGCAGAAGGCGCCTTTTCACACTTAATCCAACGTCTTGGTCCTATAAAGGAGGTGATAGCGCAGCGAACTAGGCAACCGGACTATAATGCTTTATCACTTTCACTTAGCCATAGGAGTTTGACAGTGGGGCTACTGAATACCCCCTTGGGGCACCGCGCTCGCCCGAATTTGGGGCGCGTGTGTGCCTGACTGGGAAGTGGCCCTTCGTTAATGCGGAGGAATCCTAAAGATTCCGGAAGTCATCGAGTGGTTGACCAGTCTCTCGCTATATCATGATAGTCACTTTTCGGTTTTCTCTACTGAGGTGCTCGCCTGGCCGAACCGGGGCACAATCGCAGTAGTTCTCCTGGTGCCGCCTTAGCCGATAGAGCGGAACGTAAGGCAGCAAAACACAGGAGCCGGGCAAACCCAACATTTGACCAAAGACATGATTCGGAGCTGATGCATATAAGGCCAAACTCGCGACGCCGAACACTCCCTAAGGTATTCGGTCTTTATGAAAATGGGCCGAACAAAAGCCCTTGGTAAAAGCCCTTGGTGCCTAGGAACGCGCAAAATTCTGGCGTGGCCACATGCCAAGACGCCAGCCTCCTCCTTGGTTATAACAAAAACCGGGGGATGTTATCAACAAGAGACAGTAAAAAAGGTTTACGCAGGGTCTTAATCTGAAAAGAAACCTTGAAACGGGTCCCTACTGCACGTGTGCGCCTGTGTCTCCGTTGTGCCGTATCCTGGACGGGTGTAGCACGGTGTTTGTCTGCGAAAGAGAGGAACTTAGTGGAAAATAATCATGCGAGAAGTCTATGTTAAAATAAACAAAATATAATACAGAAACATGAGTAGAATTGAGCTGTATTGTCTCCTGGTGTAAACATGCGGAGCCCCTTGTACAGGGTTATGCGGGTATTAAGCCTTTGTATGTTTAAGCCGGACTCGTCGAGCCATGTCCGGGGTAGTAAAGCTGGATTAGTGTGCGGCTGTCAAGGCAGCCGCGCCATTATCCGCACTTCGGGGAACACTTGATATTTCCCTTTAATGAGATGATGCCTCGTGGACCGGGCATTTTGAGTGTGAGGGATGCGTAATGCGGTATTGCGTTAAAGCGGGAGAAAGCTTCGCGTCCTAGTAGCGCTTGATAGCGGCTTATGAATGGGGCTATGTGGAAGGTTAGCTTTTCGCTTCGGAAGTTGTCGGGGGAGCCGAACATGACTTCTAACGAAAGGGAACCCATACTCTGGGTATCTGGGCCTGGCGTGACTCCTTGAAAGGAAGTGTTGCCATGGCGAATCATTGCTGGGTTTACTCCCAGTTTGCGGATTGTGTCCTGATATAGCAGGTTTAGGTCACTGCAGCCGTCCATTAGGACTTGTGTAAATTGGAGTCCGTCAATAACCGGATCTAAGACCAAGGCAGTCCAGCCTGCGTTCCGGATACCTCTAGAGTAATCCTGATGATCGAGGGTGATTGGCTGTAACAACCAGTGGCGGGGCTCCTCTGGGGCAGGCCGATGGCGCGTATCTTCGTAGGCGCCACTCTGTTTTTCCCTTTTGTCACCTGAAGTGAATTTACTGTTTTGACTTCTTGTGGGAACTTCTTTTGTTCTCCGGTGTTCTGCTTGTGGGGTGCGTCGTCATCCTCACTTGGTGTGTCGAGCCCCTTGTGTTCGGCGTTGAATTTGCCGGATTGTTTGAAGACCCAACAATCTCTGTGGGTGTGGTTTGCAGGTCTCCCGGGAGTACTGTGGATTTGACATATTTTGTCCAAGATTGTGTTGAGGTTAGATGGCTCGTCCCTGTCATCTTTGGGGGGCGGCTTTTTCTGATTTTGCCGAGAGCTTTTGAATCCGGCGTTGACTGCCATGCTCATCGGGCTGTTATCCTTGATCCGGTGCTGTTCTGCGTTACGGCGCGGTTTCCTGTTTCCATCTCTGAGTTCGGATGTACTTGGGTCGCTGGTGCTGCTTCTTGCCAACTAGCTATCCTCTCCTGCGCAGAAGCGGGTCATGAGGCTTGTCAATGCGGCCATTGTTCTTGGCTTTTCTTGGCCGAGGTGTCTGGCGAGCCATTCATCTCGGACGCTTTGTTTGAAAGCTGTTAGGGCTTCGGCGTCCGGACAGTTGACTATCTGATTCTTTTTGGTAAGGAATCTGTTCCAGAGTTTCTGGGCTGACTCTCCGGGTTGTTGAGTTATATGACTCAGATCGTCTGCATCCGGAGGTCGGACATAGGTCCCTTGAAAATTTGTCCGGAAAGCATCCTCGAGCTCTTCCCAACTTCCTATGGTGTTTTCGGGAAGGCTTTTCAGCCAATGCCGGGCTGGCCCTTTGAGCTTAAGGGGTAAGTATTTTATGGTGTGAAGGTCATCTCCCCTAGACATGTGTATGTGGAGGATATAATCCTCAATCCACTCTCCAGGGTCTGTTGTTCTGTCGTATGCTTCTATGTTTACGGGCTTGAATCCCGCTGAAAATTCATGGTCCAGTACCTCATCGGTGAAACATAGGGGATGTGCGATGCCCCTGTATGTAGGTGTGCCGTGATGTTCGGATATTTTTTGCGTTCCATTGCTTACTGGAGCTTGCTTTCTTGGCCCGTAGATGGATCTGGTTGGACCATTTTTTTGATGCGAATCCTTGGTCGGATCGCGTACCGGATTGAGTGCGGCGCCCTTTGTCGCTTGATGGCGATCGTGGGGTCGTCTATCCGACCTGGTGGCTTCCTTGTTTTTTGACTGTGGGGGCTCTAAGGCCTCTTCATCAAATTCCGGTAGTAATTTCCGCTTCGGATAGCTCTTTGTGTGATGACTGCCTCCGTACTTGTGTGCGGTACTGAGTACTTTGCCCCATCTGATTATGAGTGCATCTTCCGTTGTTTTGAGCTTCCGCTTCTGCTTTTTCAGGCTGCGCGCAGTGTTGACGAGCCTTTGGCGGAGGTTCTTCTGTTCCAGCGACTTGTCCGGCATGAGGTCATCCGGACTATTATCTTTGCCGGGGACGAATTGTTCGGTTTGTCCGCCCTGTTCGGACTGTTGCTCAATGGCATGTTCGTCTTTCGTTGATTCGCCCTGCTCTATGGCTGGGTCTCTATCGAGGTGGGGCTTGGCGCGGCGTTTTCGCCGCCGCTTTGATTGTTTTTCGAGGGAACAATCCCTGGTTGTGCCCTTTTGATCCTCGTCGTTGCTTCTTTTAGGTGTGTCCACCATGCATACATCTTGTGATGAGGTGATTGTCCGGTGCTCTATAGGCGCTGGTTCTTGATTGTCTCCTTCATCGGCGTCCATACCGTCGATGTCTTCGGAGTCGAAGTCGAGCATGTCGGTTAGATCGTCGACAGTGGCTACAAAGTGGGTGGTGGGTGGGTTTCGAATTTCTTCCTCGTCCGCCTCCCAACCTTGCTGAACATAGTCCGGCCAGGGCTCTCCTGACAAGAAGAGAGACTTTAGTGAATTCAAGATGTCGCCAAAGGGCGAGCGTTGAAAGACGTCCGCGGCGGTGAACTCCACGATCGGAGCCCAATTGGGTCCTATTAGAAGGGGTGCGGGAGATCCAGAGTCCGGGAAGGAGTCCGGCACCTTGGAGTCACTGGCATTACAAAGGACTAGGCTGGTATTCGGCTCTATCGCCGTAGAGATTGCGGCTTCCGGGGCGGCGTCCAACCGTCCGTCCCCGATTGGTGCGGTCGGCTCCGAGCTAAGGGTCGGAGCGGACACCTGAGCGGCACTCTGAGCGCTGTCTGGTGACAGAGCTAGGTCATGCCCGTCGTGACAGTGCGGCGCGATCGGCCATGGCTCGAATCCGCCGAAGATCAAGTCCTCGCGGATGTCGGCCATGTAGTTTAAGCTTCCAAATCCGACCTGATGGTCAGGGGCGTAGCTTTCGATCTGCTCCAAATGGCCAAGCGAATTGGCCCGCAGTGCGAAGCCGCCGAACACGAAGATCTGTCCGGGGAGAAAGGTCTCACCCTGGACCGTGTCGTGGTTGATGATCGAAGGAGCCATCGGGCCTAAGGGTGATGACACAGAGGAACTCTCAATGAAAGCACCAATGTTGGTGTCAAAACCGGCGGATCTCGGGTAGGGGGTCCCGAACTGTGCGTCTAGGCGGATGGTAACAGGAGACAAGGGACATGATGTTTCTACCCAGGTTCGGGCCCTCTCGATGGAGGTAAAACCCTACTCCTGCTTGATTAATATTGATGATATGGGTAGTACAAGAGTTGATCTACCACGAGATCAGAGAGGCTAAACCCTAGAAGCTAGCCTATGTTATGATTGTTGTCCGTCCTACGGACTAAACCTCTCCGGTTTATATAGACACCGGAGAGGGCTAGGGTTACACAGAGTCGGTTACAATGGGAGGAGATCTTCATATCGAATCGCCAAGCTTGCCTTCCACGCCAAGGAAAGTCCTATCCGGACACGGGACGAAGTCTTCAATCTTGTATCTTCATAGTTCGGGAGTCCAGTCAAAGGTCATAGTCTGGCCATCCGGAAACCCCCTAATCCAGGACTCCCTCAAGGCTACTCTGTACTTATGCTGCAAGGGCCACGGTGTGCTCCTCGGTACGTAGGGAGCGTTCCGTATTTCCGTTGACCGTTATGACACCGCGTGGTCCGGGCATCTTGAGCTTGAGATAGGCATAGTGCGGTACCACATTGAATCGAGCGAATGCGGTTCGTCCGAGCAGTGCATGATAGCCGTTGCGAAAGGGGGCGATATCAAGATTAACTCTTCGCGTTGGAAATTATCCAGGGATCCGAAGACCACTTCCAGTGTGATTGAGCCCGTGCAGCAGGCCTCTACACATGGTATAACACCTTTAAAGGTGGTTTTTGTGGGCTTGATCCTTGAGGGATCGATACCCATTTTGTGCACCGTATCCTGATAGAGCAGGTTTAGGCTGCTGCCACCATCCATAAGGACTCGCGTAAGGTGGAATCCATCAATAATTGGGTCCAGGACCAGTGCGGCTGAACCGCCTTGATGGATACTGGTCGGATGGTCCCTACGATTGAAGGTAATCGGACGGGAGGATCATGGGTTGAACTTTGGGGCGACTGGCTCCATCGCGTAGACGTCCCTGAGTGCACCCTTGCGCTCTCTCTTGGAGATATGGGTGGCGTATATCATGTTCACCATTTTTACTTGGGGGCGGGGGGGGGGGATTTCTTCTATCCCCCTATGTTCGGTGGTCGGGGGTCCTCGTCATCGTCAT
The DNA here is from genome assembly GCF_002162155.2 of Triticum dicoccoides. Classification (NCBI taxonomy): domain Eukaryota; kingdom Viridiplantae; phylum Streptophyta; class Magnoliopsida; order Poales; family Poaceae; genus Triticum; species Triticum dicoccoides. The sequence goes on from NC_041383.1 coordinate 606,427,080, forward strand.
CGCTTTGCGACCCTTTCTACTTATTCTCGGCAGTTAACTTGTCGGCCTGTTTGAAGACCCAACATTCCCTGTTAGTATGATTGGTTGATTTATCTGGAGTGCCATGGATTTGGCATGGTCGATCTAGTATGCGGTCCAGACTGGATGGGCCCGGAATATTTCTCTTAAATGGCTTCTTCCGCTGACCGGACTTAGAGCCACTGAATCCGGCGTTGACCGCCGTGTCTTCGGTGTTGTCACCGTTGTTTTGACGCTTCTATCTACTGCGTTGGGGCTTGCTGTTGCTGTTTCTGGCTTCAGAAGTGCCAGGTTCGCTTGTATTGTTGTTTCTACGAGCTAGCAAGCTATCTTCACCAGCACAGAAGCGGGTCCTGAGTGCCCTGAGAGCTGACATTGACTTTGGTTTTTCCTAGCCAAGGTATCTGGCCAGCCATTCGTCGTGGATGCTGTGCTTAAAGGCAGCTAGGGCTTCGGCGTCCGGACAGTCGATGATCTGGTTCCTTTTAGTTAAGAACCTAGTCCAGAATTTTCTGGCTGACACTCCGGGATGTTGGATAATGTGACTTAAGTCATCGGCATCCGGAGGTCAGACATATGTGCCTTGGAAGTTGTCGAGGAAAGCGACCTCCAAGTCCTCCCAGCTGCCAATGGAGTTTTTGGGCAGACTGTTCAACCAGTACCTAGCTGGTCCTATGAGTTTGAGCTGGAGGTATTTGATGGCGTGAAGATCGTCACCGCGGGCCATATGAATATGGAGAAGAAAGTCCTCAATCCATACTGCAGGGTCTGTTGTGCCGTCATATGATTCGATGTTCACGGGTTTAAACCCTTCTTGGAAATCATGTCCCATTACTTCGTCAGTAAGGCAAAAGGGGGTGTGCGGCACCTCTATATCGGGCTAAGTCGTGACGTAGCTCGGATGGAGTTCGTCTACGGTTTTTGACCCGGACATGATTATGTTCGTCACGTTTAGCCGTCGTCGCGCATCGGGGCACGCCCCCGTGATCCGTAGATTGATCTTGTCAGACCTGCTCTCTTTTCCAAATCGTGCTGCAGGTCATGTGTATATCCCCGAGCTGTTGTATTTCTGTCTGTTCAGCGAGACAGTGCAGGCTGGTGTTCGGCTCAAGGTGCCGCTTTGTCCCGGCCATGTGGTGGTCGGTCAGCCGCATCGTACCTTGGTAGGACGGGCTCCAGCGCCTCGTCATCAAACAGTGGTAATAGTTTGCGCTTTGGGTAGCTTTTGGTTGGGCGGTCAAGGCCATATTCCTCGGCTGCCAGGACATCAGTCCATCTTTCATTGAGCAGATCTTGATCAGCTTGAAGCAGCTGCTGGTTCTTTTTTAGGCTTCTTGCGGTGGCAATTAGCTGACGCTTAAAGCGTTCCTGTTCGGCGGGCTCCCCAGGCACGATGAAATCTTTGTCGCCTAGGCTCACCTTGTCCTCGGAGGGCAGAAAGTAGTTGTATCCTTCGAGTCTTCGTTCATGGCATGTTCACCAGGGCTGACTCGCCCATCCTCCCATTCCTCCTGCTCGGAGGTTGGCTCAATGGGGTCTTCATTGTTTTTGGCATCGTTTGGACTGTTATTTTCTCCCGTGACGATATTGCTGTTTTTACTACGGCGTGGCTTAGAGCGGCGCCGCTGATGTCAGCGCTTTGGATGTATCTCAGGAGGTTTATCCTCGACTGGGTTTTCATTGTCGCCATTATTTTATTTGGGTGTATCCACCATGTATATGTAGTACGAGGAGGTGGCTGTCCAACGCCCTGTATGCAGTGGTTTTTGCTCCTCTCCGGCATCGTCGTCCATACCGTCGATGTCTTCGGAGTCGGAGTCGAGCATGTTGGTTAAGTCGTCGATAGTGGCTATAAAGTGGGTGGTGGGTGGGACACAAAGTTCTTCATCGTCCGCTTCCCACTCGAGCTGGACATAGTTCGGCCGAGAATCTCCTGACAAGGAGAGGGATTTTAATGAGCTTAACATGTCGTCGAAAGGCGAGTGGTGGAAGATGTCCGCGGAGCTGAACTCTAAGACCGGCACCCAATCAGGTTCGATGGACGCGGATGCACGCAGGCCGAAACCTATGGCCGGAGACGAGTCCGGGGTTCCGGTGACACAATCACAGCTCGATGTTGAGTCTGTGTGTGGCTCGAGCGCCGCTGGGTCTGTAGCCCCCGTGGCGGGGTTAGGCTTCCCGTCCTTGGACGACGCAGTCCGCTCCGGCTCTAGGGCCAGGGCGGTCACAGGCGTTATCTCGTGCGTGTGGCCCGATGACAGATCTAGGTCATGTTCATCGTGGTGGTCGGGGACAGCCGGCATGGGCTCAAACCCGTCGAAGATCAAGTCTCCATGGATATCGGCCACAAAATCCAGGCTTCCAAATCTAACCTAATTGTTGGGTAACGTAGTAATTTCAAAAAAAATCCTACGCACACGCAAGATCATGGTGATGCATAGCAACGAGAGGGGAGAGTGTCGTCCACGTACCCTCATAGACCGTAAGCAGAAGCATTATGACAACACGCTTGATGTAGTCATATGTCTTCACGATCGACCGATCCTAGTACCGAACGTACGGCACCTCCGCGATCTGCACACGTTCAGCTCGGTGACGTCCCACGAACTCATGATCCAGTAGAGCTTCGAGGGAGAGTTCCGTTAGCACGATGGCGTGATGACGGTGTTGATGAAGCTACCAACGCAGGGCTTCGCCTAAGCACCGCTATGATATGACCAAGGTGGATTATGGTGGAGGGGGGCACTGCACACGGCTAAAGATCAATGATCAACTTGTGTGTCTATGGGGTGCCCCTCTGTCCCGTATATAAAGGAGTGGAAGAGGGGGAGGGCCGACCCTCTACTATGGCGCGCCCTGGGGAGTCCTACTCCCACCGGGAGTAGGATTCACCCCCTTGCAAGTAGTAGGAGTAGGAGAGAAGGAAGGGGAAGAGAAGAGAAGGAAGGAGGGGGCGCCGCCCCTCTCCTTAGTCCAATTAGGACTAGGCCTTGGGGGGCGCGCGGCCTGCCCTAGGTAGCCCCTCTCTCTTTCCCGTATGGCCCAATAAGGCCCAATACTTCTCCCGGCGAATTCCCGTAACTCTCCGGTACTCCGAAAAATACCCGAATCACTCGGAACCTTTCCGATGTCCGAATATAGCCTTCCAATATATCGATCTTTATGGCTCGACCATTTAGAGACTCCTCGTCATGTCCCCGATGTCATCCGGGACTCCGAACAAACTTCGGTCATCAAATCACATAACTCATAATATAAATTGTCACAGAACGTTAAGCGTGCGGACCCTACAGGTTCAAGAACTATGTAGACATGACCGTGACTCATCTCCGGTCAATAACCAATAGCGGAACCTGGATTCTCATATTGGCTCATACATATTCTACGAAGATCTTTATCGGTCAAACCGCATAACAACATATGTTGTTCCCTTTGTCATCGGTATGTTACTTGCCCGAGATTCGATCATCGGTATCTCAATACCTAGTTCATTCTCATTACTGGCAAGTCTCTTTACTCTTTCCGTAATGCATCTTCCCGCAACTAACTCATTAGTCACATTGCTTGCAAGGCTTATAGTGATGTGCATTACCGAGAGGGCCCAGAGATACCTCTCCGACAATCGGAGTGACAAATCCTAATCTCGATCTATGCCAACTCAACAAGTACCATCGGAGACACCTGTAGAGCACCTTTATAATCACTCAGTTATGTTGTGACGTTTGGTAGCACACAAAGTGTTCCTCCGGTATTTGGGAGTTGCATAATCGCGTAGTCATAGGAACATGTATAAGTCATGAAGAAAGCAATAGCAATATACTAAATGATCAAGTGCTAAGCTAACGGAATGGGTCAAGTCAATCACATCATTCTCTAATGATGTGATCCCATTAATCAAATGACAACTCATGTCCATGGCTAGGAAACTTAATCATCTTTGATTCAACGAGCTAGTCAAGTAGAGGCATACTAGTGACACTCTGTTTGTCTATGTATCCACACATGTACTAAGTTTTCGGTTAATACAATTCTAGCATGAATAATAAACATTTATCATGATATAAGGAAATATAAATAACAACTTTATTATTGCCTCTAGGGCATATTTCCTTCACTGATGGCCAATGGCGTAGCTATCAATCTACTCTAGATGGCCAAGCGAGTTGGCCCAGAGTGCGAAGCCGCCGAATACAAAGATCTATCTGGGGAGAAAGATCTCCCCTTGGACTATGTTGTTGTAGATGATTGATGGAGCCATCAAGCCTTCTAGTGACGGCGCAGCGGAACTCTCAATGAAAGCACCAATGTCGGTGTCAAAACCGGCGGATCTCGGGTAGGGGGTCCCGAACTGTGCGTCTAAGGCTAATGGTAATAGGAGGCGGGGGACACAATGTTTACCCAGGTTCGAGCCCTCTCTATGGAGGTAATACTCTACTTCCTGCTTGATTGATCCTGATGAATATGAGTATTACAAGAGTTTATCTACCACGAGATCATAATGGCTAAACACTAGAAGTCTTGCCTATGGGATTATGATTATTGTGGCTAAACCCTAGAAGTCTAAACCCTCCGGTTTATATAGACATCGGGGGGACTAGGGTTGTACAAAGTCGGTTACAGAGAAAGGAATCTACATATCCGAATCGCCAAGCTTGCCTTCCACGCAAATGAGAGTCCCATCCGGACACGGGAGGAAGTCTTCTATCTTGTATCTTCGTAGTCCAACAGTCCGGCCAAAGTATATAGTCCAGCTGTCCGAGGACCCTTTAGTCCAGGACTACCTCACACGCTGCTCTACTCTACTACCACAGTTTCACCTATACTGGCAACACGTAGTGGTAGTACCACTCCGGCGGCACTACTGCCTTCTTGAGTTTCTCTGTTGCACATTACGACGGAAACTACCGTGCCAGCGGAAGCACCGCTCGCCCGAGCGGTACTAACGCTTGTGTGCAGGCTGATTGCATAACGGTTGGATTTGTGGGTGTCTATAAAAGGGGGTCTTCTTCCCCATTGAACCTAATCCCTTGACCTCATGTTTTTCACCCAGTGTTGACCTTATTTGAGCTTGCAATATCTCAATCCTTCCAATGATTCTTGCTAGTTCTTGAGGGAAAAGAGAGAGGAGATCTATATATACGTTTCCACCAATCACTTTCTCCTCTTTGTGAGGGGAACCCCGTGTATCTAGATATTGGAGTTCTTTGTGTTATCCTTCTTGTTCTTCCTCTCATATTCCTCCATAGCTTTCTTTGCTTTGGTGGGATTTGAGTGTGAGGGACTTGGACACTCCATGTGCCCTTGACATTGCATTAGTTGCATCAGTTTGAGTTCTCCACGGTGATACATGAATGTGAAAGTTGAGAAGCTACTCTCAAGTGTTTGGGCACCCTAAAGCTTGTTCCTCTTGGGTGCTTTGGTGCCCTAGACGGTTGGTGCATTCAGAGCTCAATCATTCTGGTGTAAAGCTACAGGCAAGCGCCGGGGTCTCCAATTAGGTTGTGGAGATCGCCCCGAGCAATTTGTATGGGTTCCGGTGACCGTGCCCAAGGGTTGCCAAAGTTTATGGGTTTGGTGACCGCCCCCAAGGGTTGCCATTTCTACGGGTTCGGTGACCGTCCTCAAGGGTCCCTCAGTGGAATCACGACATCTTGCATTGTGTGAGGGCGTGAGGAGATTACGGTGGCCCTAGTGGCTTCTTGGGGAACATTGTGCCTCCACACTACTCCAAACGGAGATTAGCATCCGCGAGGATGTGAAATTTGGGATACATCATTGTCTCCATGTGGCTCGGTCATCTCTTACCTGAGCCCTTTACTTATGCACCTTACTTTGTGATAGCCATAGTATGGCATGTTATATGTCTTGCTATCACTTAGTTGTTTATCTTGCTTAGCATAAGTTGTTGGTGCACATAGGTGAGCCTAGTCGATTTAGGTTTTGTGCTTGACAAATTAAATGCTAGTTTTATTTCGCATTTGTTCTAGCCTAAACCATAATTATTTTAAAGCACCTATTCACCCCCCTCTAGGTGACATCCACGATCTTTCACATGGTGAACAGGGGAAAGGGAAGACATGGTAAGTGGGTTAGGCCGGCTACTGTGCGCGGCTGGGCCATGAGCACACCAGCACTTGTTGTGTTTCTTTTTCTTTTTCCTTTTCTTTTCCGTTTCTTTTACCCTTACATGTTTTGCATTTATTTTCTACAATAGATGAAGTTAGTTGCTCCCCATACTTAGCACATAAATATTAGGGGAGGTGATGAGCTAGCACATCAAATTTCAAATATTTTTGACTAGTTTACAAATTTATTTTAAATTATATAGGTTTTGTTAAATGATGTTGGATCAGCTTTAAATAGGTTAGGGCATTTAAATATTTTGAAAAATGTTGGTTCTTACATGACAATTAGTTAGTGAATATTTACAACCCATCTCACATTTTTATTTTACATTATGAAATTTTTAATTATTTGACTTGCATTTGAATTTGAATTGGTTTTCAACTAGGAGATAATTAAGCTTAACAAAAGGTGGTGACATGGCATCATTAGTCAGAGATCACCATAGATTAATTACAGGGGTGTCACAAATCTCTTCCACTAAAAGAAATCTCGTCCCAAGATTTAGGAGGTAGACGAAAACAAGGCGGGGTATTCATCACAAAGACGATCGTCGTGTTCCCAAGTGGCTTCATCTTTGGAATGGTTTGACCACCAAACTTTTAGGAACTTGATTGCCTTCTGACGGGTACGACGTTCATCTTGATCAAGAATGCGGAACGGATGCTCTTTATAACAGAGGTCTTGTTGCAGTTCAAGCACTTCATGGTCCATGACCCGGATAGGGTCCTTGAAGCGGAGGCCGAGCTGTGACACATGAAGACATTGTGAACCTGAGAAAGGCTCGACGGTAGTTCCAATTGGTATGCCAGTTTTCCACGTCTTTCGAGAATGGGGAAAGGATCAATGTAGCGAGGAGCTAACTTTCCCTTGATCTGAAGTGTTGAGCACCTTTCACCAGTGTGACACGAAGGTAAGCCTTTTCGCCAGGTTGATAGACCATATCTTTGTGATGACGGTCATACTGACTCTTCTGACGAGACTGAGCAGTCTTTAGATTCTTGTGAATAGCGCGGACTTGTTCTTCAGCATGTTGCATAATATTCAGACCGAAGAGTGACCGTTCCCCGGTTCTTACCAATTCAGAGGAGTTCGACACTTTCATCTATATAACACTTCGAAGGGGTCCATCTTTAGACTAGGTTGATAGCTATTGTTGTATGAGAATTTATCCCACGAGAGAGATTCCTCCCATTTCTTGCCAAAGGAAATGACACAAGCTCAAAGCATGTCTTCAAGAATTTGGTTGACTCATTCAACTTGACCCTGGGACTGAGGGTGAAATGCGGTGCTAATTAAAGGACAAATGAGTTCCCATAGCTTCCTGGAAACTTTCCCAGAATCTTGAGGTGAAAAGACTACCACAATCTGAGTTGATTACCAATGGAATACCGTGCGGTGAAACAATTCTAGAAACATACAGATCTGCCAACTGACTAGCAGTGATGGTTTCCTTGATGGGAAGAAAGTGAGCAACCTTGGAAAGTCGGTCAATGACGACAAGAATGGCATCATGACCCTTCTGTGATTTGGGAAATCCTGTGATGAAGTCCATTTCGACATTGTCCCATTTCCATTCAGGAATAGTAAGGGGTTGCAGAGTTCCAGTAGGTCTTCGGTGTTCTGCTTTGATACGACGACAAATGTCACATTCAACAACGTAGCGCACAATGTCGTGTCTCATGTTTGGCCAACCAAATCTCTGACGTGTCCTGGTACATCTTGTACTACCCGGATGAATAGACATAGGTGTATTGTGAGCTTCTTTCATGACATCCTGGTTCATATCCAGGTTATCCTTACTAGAAACCACTAGGTGACCCTTGAACAAGGTGCCATTATTATCAATGGTGAAGAATGAGGCCTTCCCTCGTCCGAGGTAATTCTTAATCTATTCAACGTCAGAGTCAAACTTCTGAATTCTCCAGATGGAGGCCACAAGATCTGGTTTAACAACCATTGTGTTGAGCGAACCCTGAGGAAGAATATGGAGGTTCAGCTTGCAGAATTCTTCATGAAGAAGGGGTTGAGCTTGTTGAACCATGTTGTTGTAATATGACTTGCGGCTCAAGGCATCATCCATTACATTAGCCTTGCTTAGGGTATAAGAAATACCCAAGTTATAATCTGATATGGTATCCATCTATCTTTGTTGATAAAGGTTTAGATCCAGCTGAGTGAATAAGTACTTCAGACTTTGATGATCTGTGAAGATCTCGCAATGATTACCAAGGAGGTAATGTTGCCATAACTTCAGAGCATAGATAACTCCAGCAAGTTCGAGATCATGCGTTGGATAGTTCTCTTCATGAGGACGCAACTGGCGAGAGCCATAAGCAATCACTTTACACTCTTGCATTAGGACACAGCCTAATCCTTGCTGAGAGGCATCAGAATAGATCACGAAGCCTTTGTGTGTATCAGGGGGGAGCAAGCACTGGGGCAAAAGTAAACTTGTCTTTCAGAGTTTGGAAACCTTCCTGACATTTGTATGTCCAATCAAACTTATTGCCTTTGTAGAGCAGGTCAGTCAATGGTTTAGCAATCTTGGAGAAGTTCTCGACAATACGACGACAATAACTGGTGAGTCCGAGAAAACTTCTAACTTGCTTGACATTCTTAGGAGGAGTCCAGTCAAGAATAGCTTGAACACGTTCAGGATTAATAGCAATGCCATCTGCGGAGATCACATGGCCAAGATAGGTCACTTCAGGTAATCAGAACTCACACTTGGAGTATTTGTCATAAAGTTGGTGTTCACAAAGCTTCTCCAGTACAAGTCGCAGATGTTTGGCATGTTCTTCTTCATTCTTGAAATAGACCAGAATATTGTCAAGATAAACCATGATGAATTTGTCAAGGTAATCCATGAAGATGTATTTCATCAACCGGGAGAAGGTGGCTGGAGCATTGGTTAAGCCAAAGGATATGACGGTGTACTCGTATGAACCATAACGAGTAGCGAAAGCGGTTTTTGGAATGTCCTATTCACGGACCCTGGTGATGGTATCCTAACCTCAAATCAAGTTTAGAGAATACGGAGGAACTAGCGAGTTGATCATAAATATCGCTGATTCTGGAAACTGGATATTTGTAATGAATTGCCGCCTAGTTAATAGCCGATAATCTTGAACCAATTGATCCGTTCCATCCTTCTTCTTAACAAAGAGAGAAGGGGCATCCCAATCAGAAGAACTGGGGCGAATGAAGCCCTTGCGAAGTGATTCTTCGATTTCCTTCTTAATCTCGAGAAGTTGATGTGGTGGCATCTTGTATGGGCGCTTGGCAATAGGAGGGTGCCTAGTTTCAACTTGATGACAAACTCGACAGCTCGAGCAAGGGGTATTCCTGGAAGTTCTTCTGGAAATACATCTTGGAAGTCACAAACGACCGGAATGTTCTCAATGTTAAGCAGCAGTGATGCATTCAAAGAATTCATCGCATATATCTGGGCTTCAGCATTTTGGATCTCTCGAGCTGAGTAGCTCACTATGTGGTTGGAGGGGTGTAAGAGTTAGACTGTTTTAGTGGCACAATCAATCAAAGCACAATAAGCTTTCAGGCAATCCATACCAAGGATGACATTGATGTTTGAAGACTGGAGGACGATGGGAGAGGCAAAGAACTCTAGTCCTTCAATTTCAATGGAAACATTAGAGATCACGTTGGTGGTTTGACATTTGGATCCGGGGGTACTAACAACTAAGGGGGAATGCAATTTTTCAAGTGTCATGTCATGCACGAGTGCAAATGCTTCAGATATAAATGAATACGATGCTCCTGTATCAAAAAGAACAAAAGCGAGTACTGGATTAACAGGAAGGGTACCCATCACGATGTTCGGTTCCTCCTGAGCTTCTTCAGCGTCAACATGGTTAGCATGACCACAACCAAATGCAGGCGGCATGGCATTATGGTTGTTGCGATGACCATTTCGATGACCAGTGGAAGGAAGTGACAGCTAGTTCTGGTTCAGACTGCAGTCTCTAGCATGGTGACCTGGCTATCCACACTTGAAGCATAGTCCGTCATTAGGACGAGGAGCCATATATTGGGCTGCCCACC